>NC_137019.1:24998704-25182154 GCF_032717465.1 Coenobita brevimanus | reverse complement strand
CGTTCAGTTACGTACTTCCACAGAGAAGAGACGGCCTCAGCCACTCACTAAAAAGAAGATGGCCTCAGCCACTCCCAAACAGAGAGACAGCCTCCAGCCGCCGGGTGCTGCTCTTTCCCCACTCCCTCCCTACAGGAACCAGCAATGGCCTCCAGCCACTTCTGCGGAGAGAAGGAGTACGTCCCCTCTCCTCCTGTAGCTGCTCCACAGAAGGTACGACACTGGTGACGGCCTCCAGCCGCACTAGCAGGCAGGTGACGGCCCTCCCCCCACACCTCAACTGAATGTCACTTCCCCTGCAGGGCACTGGGTGACGGCCCCAGCTGTGCCCACAGAAGAGTGGATGGCCCCCTCAGCCGCCTCTCCCCTTGCCTCTTCTTCCCCGAAGCAAGCCTCCAGGAGGATCCCCTCAGCCTGGTGGACAATGTGTGCTGCCCCTGGGGAGTGTGTGCTTTCCAGCCAACGCCCATGGGAGGCAACCACCTGACAGACTCCTGCCTGAGGCGATGCCGCAGCCCTACCCTGACGGCGGCCCAGCAGAAGGGAGACTGCAGATGCCAGACTCCCCAAGGCACCCCCGCTCCCCCTGGGCGCGCCCTCTCCAGCTCCAGGCAACCCTCTTCCCAGGGTAAGCACAAGCAAGAGTGCCTGCTCAGCCTGTTTGGTTCCAGCCCAGAGGATCAGACCACTCTGGGAGGCCCAACGAGCAAAGGGCCCCTCTCCATGCCCAACCACAGCCCCCGACCAACGACATCATCACTGAGAGTCGTCCCATGGCCCTTGAGAGAAGGAACACCTGATGTGAACCCTCCTACACCTGGCCGACACCTGGGGCTCACCCAGTCCCTGCAGTATAACCAGAGCCCCTCATCCTACGAAGTGCAATAGTGACTGCTCCGGTAAAAGTGATTATGGTGCCTATAGAACTCACACGAAATGCAGTACTTGTACCCTAACAGACAACCCAACATGCTCTTGTGCCCAATGTAAGACAGTGTTGTGTTAGTGCCTGTATCTCTGTGTAATAACTAATAAGGCACTCAGACTGGTGTGTTAAGTTACTATTTTGTGCCATACAGTGTCCGTCCAGTATCCTGCGTGATACTCATTAACCAGTCAGGACCCTACAGTCCACCCAGCCCAAGTGATCATAAATAGTGTTGTGTGCAGTCCATACTGTATTGTGTAGATGTTGTGATTTGGTTATTATATGTGTATGGTTGTTGCCTAGAGTTTTTGTGTCCTGCTCTTTTATTTGTATATTCTAGTTTCAGTCTCGAAAAGAGGACCCCTGCTCAACTGCCGGGTGCTTTAGGGATGATAAGTAGGCCTTAAAACACCTAGCATAACAGAAAGGTCTCCCACATATACCTACCAAAAATCACTCGTGAAACTTGAAACATGTGCAAATGACGGACCTCACAATAGCAAAACATATGGATATGTCATCAGGTGTCACCGTGACAAAACATGGTGACGCATCCATGTGTCAACGGGATGCCTCGGGTTAAAAAATACAGAACGTTTGGGATTTATTTAAGGTTTTGTTTCTGTCTCTTTAATCCTTGGTGGTTGGAAACCAGGACAGGCTAACTGAATATGAGCATCATACAAGAGGATTTGTCCATAAAAACGTAGTGGGAATACATTCTTGCCCTTCAGTTTTCTTGGACCATGCCCAAAAGGCTTGCAACACCCTGTCTTAGGTCTCGAAGTGATAATATAAATTCTAACACCTCATATAAGTAAGTGCCGCTTTTGCAAGCATACGCTGAGTCATGAGTGAACAGGGATGCTGTGAATCCTTATCATAATGGTGGTATAGGCATTTTCTAATGCCGAATTCAGCCTCACCTCAAGATCATGCAGGACTACAATCTCGCATTAATTCTAATAAAGATCTCTAACCCTTTTCAGTCTGCTCACTGGCCAAGGGTATTCAGCATACAAAGTTGACACATTACCCGTGTGTACTAGACATCAAGTAGGTTCATTAATATATACTGTATAATTAAGGGCTCAACGATTTCATTTCCTTAGCCATTTGACTAATGAATGATTATGAATAAATGGTGAAATGCAGAAATTTTTGGCTCTGGGCGCCATAGACTACGATAAATCCCAACTGACTCCACTCCCCTCTCACTACCACCAAATGAACCATTAAAAAATGTTTAGCAGCTTAAGGGTTGTGCATAAACCTATCTTCATTAATCCTTAATGCCATCAAACATTTGACTGTAGAATATTAGAATATAACAGAGCGAATGGAACTCTGACCTAAGAGAGCATATATATATATAAATACATAAATAAACGTATTTATATACATATATATATATATATATATATATATATATATATATATATATATATATAATATATATATATATATATATATATATATATATATATATATATATATATATATATATATATATATGTATATATATACATATATTATATATATATATATATATATATATATATATATATATATTATATATATATATTATATATATATATATATATATTATATATATATATATATATTATATATATATATATATTTTATATATATATATATTTTATATATATATATATATATATATATTATATATATATATTTTATATATATATATATATATATATATATTATATATATATATATTTTATATATATATATATATATATATTATATATATATATATATATATATATATATATATATATATATATATATATATATATATATGGTTTTTAAATAACAGAACAGAGGAAGGAAAACCAAATGAATAAGAAAAATTAATCCATACACCAGATTACTGGCATCCTCCATTCATAAAATATCTGTAACAGTTGGACTTGAACAGCTGTAGGTCGAGTCTGGGGGGAAACAACTCTGGGAAAGCGAATTCCAGAGAGATGCAGTTCGGGAAATAAAAGAATTCTGATAGGCAGAAGCTCTGCAATATGGCTGTTTGACATTCCACTCATGAGCGCTACCAGATGCCCGTGTAGCATGGGGGAAGGCATGGAGAGGTGGCACAATGGACCCAACTTCGTCTGAGCATTTGCCATAAAAAATATCTGTAAAATAATGCAAGGGAGGCAACATTCCTTCTTACTTGTAGGGGAGGTAGTTTGTTTATAATAGCAGGGTTATTAATAATTCCTGCAGCTCTGTTCTGAATTTCGTTTAGTTGTTTTGGTGCAACCTCTCCACATCCATTCCACAGGGGTGAGCACTATTCAAGCTGTGGGCGCATATGACTCTTGTAAATTACAGGCTAGTCAGTGAAGAAGTTATGGACTCTGTACAATAATCCATTTTTTTTTTAAAAGCAGTTTTAGCAAGTGATCCGACATGGGAGGTCCAGCTGAAGGCATTGTTAAGTGATACACTGAGAATTTCAATAGTTTTGGAGATGGGAATATTAGCAGCACTAAAGGATATTATACGAATCTGGCAATATCTGTCTTTCAGTAAATAGTAAGGGTAAGGGGTAAGGGGATGGGTCCACTATGATGTGGCAGGTGTAAACCAGCTCTGCTGTCAGGCCCTGCTGGGAATGTCACTGATTGCACTGCGCAGTTGACCCTCATGTGGTGTGGTGCGGTGAGGATCTGTCCCTTCTCCTCTTGGGGCTAAGATGTGAATGAATGTGTTTGAGTGGATGAGTAAATTGGGAGTATGTTATCCTGTCTCAGCTACCTCTTTTTCCTTGGGGGAAGCAGCCTACGTACGTAGATAGATAGATAGGTAGTAAATTGTATATATTTAGTTTTACTAACAGTAAATGATACAAGGTTGTTTTGTCCCCATTCATTGATCATACCTTGTAGATAAGGCTTGATTTGTGGAGATGGCTGTACTGACTGAAGCATTAGAGATACTAGACTTTGTAAATGAGTGTTTGAGTTTGAATGAGCTGTGAAGTGTTGAGTCATCACCATATGAATGGATGGGACTGTGGATGACAGATAAGAGATCATTAATATAAACCAGGAACAGGGTTGGCGCCAGAACAGATCCCTGTGGCGCGCTGGTGTTAACTAAGTGGAAATTGGAATATGCAACATCTACTTTTATTTTTCTGTTGCTGAGATATGAGGAAAGCAGGGGAACAAAAGACGTTAGTCCATAGCAAGGGAGTATGGACAGCAGGGAACGGTGCCACAATCTGTCGAAAGCTTCAGAAATATCAAGGGCTACTACATGCGTTTCTCCATGCTGGTCAATTGACTGATGGATGGCATGAGTCAGGAGACTGAGTATGTCAATGTTGGATCTTTTGCGGCGAAAAACATATTGTCTATCAATAATCAAGTTGCTGGATTCAAGATGTTTAACTATGTGCTTATTAATTAAAATTTCAAATACTTTACCAAGAGAAGATGTGACAGTTATTGGTCTGTAATCAGAGGGATCAGAAGAACTTCCATTCATTGGTAATGGGTGGATATTGGATTCTTTCCATGAATTAGGGAATGAAGAAGTAAGTATGCATAATCTGGACAATTTAGCTAGAACAAAGGCAAGTTCTGGGAAATACTTTTTCAAAACTGTTGGAGGAATTCCATCTGGGCCTGGCGCTTTGTTGGTTGGTAAATTGTCTCGGATGGATTTTACATAAATTGTTTGTATTTTAAGTGGAACAGTTTCGGGAGAGTCAAGTTTTAGTACTGGGACTTACAGGCTCACTTCCTCTGTGGCAGAATTTCTGGCAAATGTACTGGTAAAGATATTCGCCTTCCCACGCGGGTCATTTGCAATGTTGCCATGTGAAGATTTTAGTAGGGGAATGGATGATGACTTGTTAAAGTTATTATTGAAAGAATTGAGTGCTGACCAGAATATTCTATTGTCATTAGGGTTATTAAGTACTTTTGATGCTTGATTATGAATAAAGTTTGACTTAACGAGATTTATTACAGTTTTTGCATGGTTTCTAGCAATTCTAAATTGACAGAGTGATTCAGATGTTTCTGATTTTAAGTAAGAGTTATATGCTAATGACTTTTCGGCCGTTGCTCTGGCACAGTTGCTATCAAACCATTTTGGAGAGTTCGATCTTTTAGTGAACTGTTGACTTGGTATGAATAAATCCATACCAGCTAGTATTAAGTCATTAATGTGGGACTGGGTAGAACTGACGTCACTAGAGAAGAAAGACTGCCATGGAATGTCAGCAAGATAATTTCTAAATCCATCCCAGTTTGCCCTATCAAAGTGCCATTGGGTCACCCTGACAGGTTCAGAATGGGGAGGTTTAGGGAGACTAATGAGGCTTTGATGAGACTGTGGTCAGAGGATCCAAGTGGTGACAATACTTCTATCCTGTATTGATCTGGATTATTTGTCAGGAACTGATCCAAGAGATAGGCATTGTGGTCAGGATTATTTGGTATTCTGGTTGGTTGCTTTACCAACTGCGTGAGAGTAAACGATTCTGCAAACAGCTGGCACTCTAGACCAGCATAGTCAGTCGTGGCAGAATGCAATAACCATTGAACATTATGTTCGTTAAAATAACCCAAAATGGTAATATCAGTGCTAAGGGCAAAGTTAAGGTTACTCAACTGTATGGACATGGAGTCAAATACACTGGGTTCTGAAGAAGCACTGGAGGAGTGATAGACTACACAGATATATTTGGTAATATTTATATAATTTAGTTTACACAGTGAGTAATCAACATTGGTTGATGTGAAGTTTGAAACAGTCTCAACCACATATTCAGATTTGATATAACAATAGGTGCTACCCTTGTTACGGAGTTTGTGAGGAGATCGTAAGCAGGAAAACAAAATGGGGATATTTCGGTAGAGGGAGAGATCTTGGGTTCTGTGAGGAACAGGGCTGGACGGGATAGGGATTGTAAGAAAAAATGAACTGAATTATAACTGGTACTGAGACCACGGATATTGATGAGGAATAAGGCCTCACTTGCGCTTCTCCACTGATGAGCATGAACGAAATTCGCAACAGTCGCTGTTGGCACAGTTGCTTGATGGTGACCAGGAGGACCCTGTGCCGCCAGCCCTACCTTGCCAGTGGTGGCAATCCGATATATATATATATATATATATATATATATATATATATATATATATATATATATATATATATATATGTGTGTGTGTGTGTGTGTGAAATGTCACCCATTCATGGCTGTTTTCTTTGTAGAGAAGGTAATGGTGGTGTTTACAGTGGTAATGGTGCTAGTGGTTATGATGGGTATAATAATAATGGTGGTAGTGATGGCTGTTATAGTAGTGATAATGGGCACTGCTGGTATGTATGGCCATGGTTATTTTACCCTGGCAATGATAGGTACCCCTTTTTATGTATACAACACACACACACACACACACACACGTCCATCACCGGCGCTCCATACCAGACCAACACGGCCAGAGGCATTACCTAAATTAGTATCTTTGAATGAGTCAAGCTCTGTACCAGGTTAGACTAAATGATTTTTCATTATTAAAAGGAAAAGAAATAATAAGTTTAAATAAGACTGGTTCAAACAGAACATAGAACCACGATGCGTTGAGTCAGCTGGGTTTGTTTATACTACAGCAACACGGGGAAAGTGTGCATACTCTGTAAGTACATACTCTGTTCATTTAGTATTATAAAATGGATACATACTTCAGTAAAACAAATTTGGAAAGAAAATGGATAAAAGTAAAAAGCAAAATGATGATTTCTACCAAGAACTGGTTGAAGTGGAGACTCACAATAGACTGGTTGAACATGTACACAAACTAGAAATGGCTTTCAAAAATGAAATAGATGAAATAAAGAAGCAAATGCACTTGCAAAAGGAAGAGATAGAAAAACTAGGAAGGGAGGCCAACAAGAAAGACACAACCATCAGTGAACTAACAGTGGAATTGAGTACGCTTAGGAAGAAAGTGAGTGAAATGGGAAGTACAGTAGTCAATCACGAGAGTGTTATGGAAGAGTTAAAAAATGACACAGAGACAATTAGACAAGCAAGCAGTCTTATGGACCAGAGCAGTGATATTGAGGAGAAGATAACACAGGTGAATGAAGCTGTGCAAAGCTACAAAAATGATGTAGAAACCACGTATGCTGAAATGGTGAAAGTAAAGAAAGACTTAGAAACAATGGTGGAGGAAAAAAGCATTAAAAAGGAAGTGAAAAGAATAATCCAAAACAATCCAAAGTTAGTCAGAGATTCAGTAGAACTAAATAAATCAATAGTAATCACTGGTATAGAGGAGGAAGAAATTAAAAACAAGATCACTAGAGACAAAAGGAGATGGCAAATGTAATGAGCTTACTGAAAGAAGTATCAGAGGAAATCTGTAGTAAAGACATAGAGGAACACAAAAGGTTAGGGAAATACGAGAAAAGCAAGACAAGACCTCTAAAGGTGACTTTCCAGAGTGTAAACACTGTGGAAGAGATACTAAAAAATGCAAAGAATCTTATGGAAAAAGAGGAGTTCAAAAATGTATGGATAAAAAGATGCCTAACACAAGAGGAACTGGAATTACTGAAAGAGAAAAGGGAGGAAGCAAAAACAAAAAATGAGGGAAGATCAGAAGAGGAGAAGAAGAATTTTTTTTTTACAAAGTAATAGGATTGCAGGTACGAAAGTGGTACACAAACAGGATGGAAGAAAAAGGAGGAAGTTAGTAGAACCATGTCATGGCAAGTATATAAGCAAGATGATAAAGTTGATGTACTCAAATGTGGATGGAATGGTATCTAAATTACTAGAGATGAATGATTATGTCAGAGAAAATGAACCACAAATAATATGCCTAACTGAAACAAAATTAACACCAAGGATATCCAATGACATACTAAACTTAGAGGAATACAATATATGGAGAAGAGACAGAAATTTAAAAAAAGGAGGAGGAATTATAATATTAACTAAGAAAAATCTAAAAGTCAAGGAAATAAACCTAGATATACCATCACAAGTAGAACTGATTGCAGTAGAGATCGACACATCTGAAGGTAAAGTAATTGTAGCCAATTTGTACATGCCACCCAGATCAAACACATGGGAAAGAGACGAATATGAGGACCTGGCAGTGAGTACAATTCAGAGTATAAGATCCTTGGTACATAAAATGGAAGAGAAATCGGAAAGAATTATACTAACTGGGGACTTCAATACATATATAAATTGGAATACTCTAGATATAAATAGCCAAGAAAGCTGTTGGGACCAAAAGCTCCTGGATCTCGTACAAGAGTTTTTCTTAACGCAACATGTGAGGGAAGCCACTAGAAAAAGAGGACGATGTACCTTCAGTGCTAGATCTAATATTTACTAGGTAAGAAAATGACATTGACAGTTTAATATATCACCCTCCACTCGGCAAAAGCGATCATGCAGTACTAAATTATAACTTCAGGATAGCATATGACATAGTAAACAGCAATGACAGTTACAAAAAGAGCCTAAACTATAAAAAGGGAAATTATCAAGACCTAAAGAAGTATTTCTTAGAAGTTGATTGGGAAAATGAGCTTAGAGGACAAGATTTAAATGCTGTATATAAAAAATTTTGTGAATTTTATGTAATAGGAGTCCAGAAGTACATCCCACATCACAAAGAAGCAGATAAGAAAATACAGAAATGGTTCAATACAGAATGTAAAAAATCAAAAGAAAGAAGAGATTTGTTGTGGAATAGATACAGAAGACACAATAGTGAACGGGCGTATAATAATTAAAACAGGCAAGAAACGACTATACAAAAATAAGGAGGGAAGCCCAAAAACAGTTTGAGGAGGATATAATAAATAAAAGTAGTGATCAACCAAAGCTGTTTTACAGCTATATCAGAAGCAAAACCAAAGTAAAAGATATAATTCAATCCATTACGGACGAGGGAATCACTTATACACAAGAGAAAGATATTTGTGAAGCACTAAATAAGAATTTCCAATTAGTTTTTATAGAAGAAAAAAATTTTGAGAGGGACTATGTGGAACACGCATGTCCACGCATACTACCAGATATACAAATAGCAGAAAAAGTATTACAGGGGGAGTTAAGTAGATTAGACAAAGGAAAAGCAAGTGGTCCTGATGAAATTTCATGTTGGGTGTTACAAGAATGTGCAAAGGAGTTAAGTAAACCATTATTTTTAATTTTCAAGAAATCCTTGTGTCAAGGGAAACTACCTGATATTTGGAAAAAAGCAAATATAGTCCCCTTATTCAAGAAAGGAAATAGACAAAATCCTCTCAACTACCGACCAGTATCACTGACCAGTGTTGTAAGCAAGGTATTAGAAAAACTTATAAGAAAAGCTTGGGTAAATCATCTAGAAGAACACAGTATGATAACAGAAAGACAGTTTGGTTTCAGAAAAGGAAAATCATGTGTTACTAATTTGTTGAGCTACTATGACAGAGTAACAAACACAATACAGGAAAGGGAAGGATGAGTGGACAGTATCTATTTAGATTTCAAGAAAGCTTTTGACACAGTACCACACCAAAGACTTTTATGGAAGCTGTACCATCAAGGAGGAATTCGAGGCAAACTGTTTTGTTGGATGCAAGACTTTCTCATAAAAAGAGAAATGAGGACAGTACTAAGAGGAAACTACTCATCATGGAAAGAAGTGACTAGTAGAGTACCACAGGGTTCGGTGCTGGCACCAATCATGTTTTTAGTGTACATAAATAATATAAACAGTAACACTGGAAATGAGAGCTATCTGAATATGTTTGCAGATGATGCAAAAATACAAAGGAGAATTACTAGCACAGACTCTTGTAGGGAGCTACAAGAAGAATTAAATAAACTTCATGAATGGAGTAGTACATGGCAAATGGAATTCAATGTGGACAAGTGTCATGTAATCAAGTTTGGTAAAAGTGGAAAAAGACCTGATTGGGATTATAAGTTAGGAAATAAAACCCTATACACATCAGAAAGAGAGAAAGACCTAGGTGTGATTATCAATAACAGACTATCTCCGGCTGACCACATCAGCGAGAAGGTACGGAACATGTATACACTGCTTGCAAATATGAGAATAGCATTCACATACATAAATGAAGACATGCTAAGAAGGATAATAACATCATTCATTAGACCAACCCTGGAATATGCATCAATAGTCTGGAGTCCTCATCTCAAAAAGCATATAGACAAGATTGAAAAAGTTCAAAGGGCCGCTACAGGATGGATATCAAGCTTAAGGGACCTAAGCTACGAAGAAAGACTAAATAAACTGAATCTACCAACACTACAGGAGAGAAGGAAAAGAGGTGACATGATAATGCTATATAAGTGCATATCAGGAAAGGAGAAAATAGACATAAATGATTACTTAACATATGGAGAAGCATCAGCAAGAGGACACTGCAAAAAACTGCATAAGAAGAGAGGTGATAAAAACGTAAGGAAATTCAATTTCCCAAACAGAGCAATTGATCAATGGAATGCACTACCGAATGAAATAGTGTGTGCCAAAACAATTCACAAATTTAAGGATATGTACGATAAATATGGTTTAAGACACGGGACAGTACGAGCTTGACTCACTCCTGTAAAGATACAATTAGGTAAGAACAATTAGGTAAGGTAAAAATACACACACACACACACACACACACACACACACACACACACACACACACATGTATGCACTGCTTGCCAATATGAAAATAGCGTTTACATACATAAATGAAGACATGCTAAGAATGATAATAACATCATTCATCAGACCAACCCTGGAGTATGCATCAGTAGTCTGGAGTCCTCATCTCAAAAAACACATAGACAAGACTGGAAAAGTTCAAAGGGCCGCTACAAGATGGGTATCAAGCTTAAGGGATCTAAGCTACGAAGAAAGACTAAATAAACTGAATCTACCAACACTACAGGAGAGAAGGAAAAGAGGTGACATGATTATGCTATATAAATGCATATCAGGGAAGGAGAAAATAGACATAAATGATTACTTAACGTATGGGGCAGCATCAGCAAGAGGACACTGCAAAAAACTGCATAAGAAGAGAGGTGATAAAGACGTAAGGAAATTCAGTTTCCCAAACAGAGCAATTGATCAATGGAATGCACTACCGAATGAAATAGTGTGTGCCAAAACAATTCACAAATTTAAGGATATGTACGATAAATATGGTTTAAGACACGAGACAGTACGAGCTTGACTCATTCCTGTAAAGATACAATTAGGTAAGAACAATTAGGTAAGAACACACACACACACACACACACACACACACACACACACATGAACCACGCAGACCATAAGGGCTGCTTAGCACTTGTCCAAATTGGAGCCATCCTCGAACCACGCTTTTCTTTGGGGCAAATGCTTATCCAAATTTGTGCCGTTTCTGAACAGCTACCATTACCACAACCATCATCATCACAGTTCCAGCCACCACCATCACCGCTGCCACCACCACAATCATCACAACTACCACCAACACCATCATTACAGCTACCACCACCATTACCACCTACCACCACCATCACCACCACGGCTACCACCACCACCACCGCCACCACGACAGCTACCACCACAACCACAGCTACCACCACCACCACCACCACCGCCACCACGACAGCCACCACCACAACCACCACCACCACAGCCACCACCACCACCATAACAGCTACCATAACCATCAACATCACAGCTACCACAACTATCATCACCACAGCTGCCACCAGCACAACCACAGCTACCACCACCACAATCTCAGCTACCACCACCACCACCATCATCATCACAGCTACATCACTACCATCATCATCACAGTTACCACCACCACAGCTGTCACCACCCGCACCACCACAGTGACCACCATTTTCCATGGAATAAACTCATCTCTTCATAACATCAATGAAGTACAGTACATCCCCACAGTGCGTGAGTTCCGAGTATGCGATCCCCCTTGTATGCGAGGACCCATTTTTTTTTATTTTAGAGTATTTTTTATTAGTATGCGAACTGAACTCCTTGTAAGCGAGACGGGCAGCGAAGACTGGCCCAAATTCGAGGTTACCCCGAGTACGCTATATTGACCCCCCAAGAAGCGATAATGGGTAAAGGTGAGCAGCTATATTCTTGTTGGTTTAGTTAAGCCATATCCTTGTCGATTTATCTAGTAAAGCCATAATCTTGTTGGTGTAGTTTATCTTAGGTAATATGTCTTAGACAGTTTCCCTGTATAGTACAATACTTAGGTCTGAAAGGCGTCTCAAGGGTTGCCCATGAAGGGGGGTGCCGCCCATATGTAATTTTTCCGATAAGTTTCTGTATTCACAGTACGCGAATTCCTAGTACGCGACGTCCTCTGCTGCCCATATAAAGTAGGCACATACTAGGGGGATGTACTGCAATAGACAGAGGAGTGTAGATGGACAACCCACCCACCCCCTTGCAAAGAGATGTGAAACTCCACAGAAATGTCCCGCCGCCTCTTCCACGTATGAGCGTTGTTAAGCCAATGGGAACAATTATTATTGGCCAAAACACCCCTTGAGAACATATCAATCGACATGAAACTGCTCATCTGGGAACCAATTCCAACCATTATGCCAAGTTTCATCAAAATCCTTTTTCCAGTTTTGGCTGCATCACACACACACACACACACACACACACACACAACACACACATGCGTAGGATTATAGTATATTCTCTCTCTCTCTCTCTCTCTCTCTATATATATATATATATATATATATATATATATATTTATTTCAAAAGCCAGAGTAGGATATATATATATATATCTATATATATATATATATATATATATATATATATATATATTTATGTCAAAGCCAGAGTAGGATATATATATATATATATATATATATATATATATATACTTATTTCAAAGCCAGATGAGGCTGTTCTGTATGTGTACGCAACGACTTATCTTGCTCTCATGTTCCTGAACTTCATTTTCCTGAATTCTCTACTCTCTGACTTCGGCTTTCCTTTCATTCTCTTACTAAATATATATCTGTGCTGTTTAATTATCCCCTAATTTTACTGACTATGAAAAATTCTTTGACTATCTTACTTCTACTATGGAACACATCCTATCCATTTCTCCTTTCTCTGAAATCTCGATTCTAGGAGATTTCAATATTCACCACTACCTGTGGTTCTCCTCTCCTTTCACTGATCCACCTTGTGAACAAGCCTACATCTTTTCTATCCTTAATGACCTAGAGCAACTTGTGCAGCACCCTACCCATTTCCCTGACCGCCTTGGAGAGAGCTCCAACATATTTGACCTCTCCCTTACAACTAATCTTGCTTATACTGTTAATCGTTCCTCTCCGTTGGGCTCTTCTGATCACAACCTTATTACCTTAACCTGTCCTATCGCACCAGTTCGGTCTGTGGACCCTCCAAAGAAACGTCGACTGTAGCACTTTGGAGCTGCAGACTGGGAGGCCCTCAGGCAGTACTTCTTTGATTTTCCCTGGAATGATTATTGCTTCCATGGGCGGGAGCCATCTGAGTGTGCCTCGCGCATTACGGAGGTTATTCTGTCGGGCATGGAAGCATACATTCCTTTCTCATATCCTCTGACTAATGCAAGAAAGCCTTGGTTTAATCACGTTTGTTCTAATGCTGTCCACAACAATGAGAGGGCCTAAAACGATACCAGAGCCAACCCACCCCTGAATCACATCATTTTTAAGTTTCTGCCCTGAATCGTGCAAAGTCTGTTCTTCGTTCTGATAGTAATAATTTCATCCATACTAAATGCTCACAACTCTCCAAATCGAATTCTTCCCACTCCTTCTGGCACTTTGCCAAAAACCTTTCTAACAGCTTTGCCTCATCATCCTTCCCTCCTCTTTTCTACTCTATAGCTATTTCTTCTACTGATAAAGCAGATCTCTTTGCTCAGACTTTCTCCTCCAGTTCCACCTTAGACGATTCCGGTGCTGTTCCTCCATCACTTCCGCCCTCTGACTTCCTCATGCCTGACAAAAATTTCTTAAGCTGATTCATTTTCTGCCATCACTGGCCTCAATACTAACAAGGCATATGGGCCTGATGGGGTCCCCCCTGTTGTCCTCAAGAACTATGCTTCTGTGCTTGCACCCTGCCTATGTAAACTCTTTCTCCTATGTCTGTCAACTTGTACCTTTCCTTCTTGCTGGAAGTTTGCTCTCATTCAGCCAGTCCCAAAGAAATGTGACCATTCCCAACCCTCTAACTATCGCCTAATTGCATTAACATCGTATGTCTCAAAAGTTTTCGAGCTTATTCTTAACAGAAAAATCTTAAAACATCTTTCCTATCACAACCTTCTTTCTGATCGTCAGTATTGGTTCCGTCAGGGACACTCTACTGGCGATCTTCTCACCTACCTTTCAGACTCCTGGTCATCCTCCTTTTGGGACTTTGGCTAAAGCTTTGCCATTGCACTTGATATTTCAAAGGCTTTCGATCAAGTCTGGCATAAATCATAAATTTCCAAACTGCCCACTTACGGTTTCTATCCTTCTCTCTGTGCCTTCATCTATAGTGTCCTTTCTGGCTGTTCTGTAGTTGCTGTTGTAGGCGGCCATCGTTCTTTTCCTAGATTTATCAAGAGTGTTGTTCTTCAGGGCTCTGTCCTATCACCAGCTCTCTTTCTTTTATTCATCAATGACCTTCTAAGCTGTACATCTAATCCTATCCACTTATACGCTGATGATTCCACCCTTCACCTGAATTGGCTCATATCTCTGACTAGGGTAAAAATAATCTTGTTGTTTTTAATGCATCAGAGACTCAGTTCTTACACTTATCAACCCGATAAAATCTTCCACAAGAGTACCCACTAATGTTCAGTAATATCCAGCTCAATCTTGCATCATCCATGAGCATGCTTGGTGTTTCATTCTGTATGGACTTATCTTGGAAAGATAATATTACATCATTTGTAAAATCTGCTTCCAAGAGATTATGTGTGCTAAGCCTACTCCATACCTTCTTTACCCCTGCAAAGTTATTGACTTTATACACGGTTCTTATTCGCCCGTGTGTAGAGTACAACTGTCATGTGTGGGGGAGCTCCCCACATACAGCTCTTCTTAATAGGGTGGAGTCAAAGGCTTTTCATATCATTAACTCTCCTCCTCGTACTAGCTCCCCTCAACTTCTGTCTGTTTGCCACACTGGGTCATCATTATCTCTTTTCTATCGCTACTTCAATGGTCACTGCTCCTCTGAACTGTCTGCTTGCATCCCTCCACGTCTACGACGGGCACGTACCCGACGGGCACGTACCACCTGTTTAGCAACAAACTCTCATCTCTTTCCTGTCCAACTCTCTAATGCAAGAGTTAACCGATACTCCCAGTTCTTCATGTATGCAACAGGTCAGCTCTGGAAGGTTCTCCCTCTGTCTGTATTTTCTAGACCCTACGATCTCCACTCTTTCACGCTCTGTGTTCAGGCATCTCGAAATGAACGGACCTTGAATTTGGCTTTTTTGTATTGTTTGTTTTTCTTTTCTTGGAAGAAATGGTTTGTGGGCTCTCAGCTTTTGGTTCCTTCTTTCTTGAATAATATATATTATATATATATATATATATATATATATATATATATATATATATATATATATACTGTATATATATATATATATAATATATATATATATATATATATATATATATATATATATATATATATATACACTAAAATCCTGTGTGTGTGTGTGTGTGTGTGTGTGTGTGTGTGTGTGTGTGTGTGTGTGTGCGCGTTCCCATTTTTTTTTTTTTTTTTACCCCGGAAGATGAAGCTTTGCATAGAGGTAGGTCTCCACCCCAGTTTAGATCTGAGACATGACAGAAGCATTGAAGATCCCCCATAACAGATGGAGAGGGCTATCGGCCCTTCTCATCCCGTTAATAGAGGTGTAGTATAAACCTGACATGAGTTATTGGAGTGGGTTGTGTAGGTGGGAGGGTGGCGCAGATGAGTATGTGGTGTAGGTGGGAGGGTAGTGTAGGTGAGAAGGAGGTGTAGGTGGGAGGGTAGTGTAGGTGAGAAGGTGTAGGTGGGAATGTAGCGTAGGTAAGAAGGTGGTGTAGGTGGAAGATGAGAAGGTGGTGTAGGTGAGAGGGTTGCATAGGTTAGGAGGTGTAGGTGGGAAGGCTGCGTAGATAAGAAGGTGGTGTAGGTGGGAGTGCAGCGTAGATGAGAACGTGGTGAAGATGGTAGAGTAGCATAGATGGGATGGTGGTTTATGTTGGAGGGTAGCGAAGGTGACAAAGTGGTATACAAAGGTGAGTGTGTGGTTTCAGTGAAAGGGTGGTGAAGGTGGAATAATGGAGTAAGTGAGAAGGTGACATAGGTGGTAGGGTAATGTAGATGGGAGGGTGGTGTAGGTGGGAGGGTGGTGTAGATGAGAGGGTGATGCAGATTGGAGGATAAAGTAAATAAGAGGATTGTGCAGGTGGATGGGTAGAGTACTGTACATAAAAGGGTGGTATAGGTGAGTGAGTGGTATTGGATAGTGGTTGGTATATTGTAGGCCAGTCAGTGGCGTAGGTGAAGAGTGAAGTAGGTAAGACGGTGGTGTACGTGGCGAGTGGAGTGGGCGGGCGTATGATATAACTCATATCCACTAAAGTGAATAAAAATGACAACATTATAAACGAGAAGGAGCACTCAGAGAGTACACCATACGTGCCCACTAACTAGTCTAAAAGCCAAGTACATAATTTTGTCTTGTGACCTTTACCGACGACATAATTACTCTCAGAATAATATGTTTTCGTTCTTGCCAAACTCTTAACCCTTCCACAAACTTTGGTTCAATTCAGATCAAAACTGTATGTGTTGACTACGCCCAGTAACCTTGATCTTTGACTGATTGTTCTCAAAACTGAATAACTTTATTCTTGCCTTACTCTCAACCCTTCCTCGAAGTTTGGTTGAAAATGGATAAATTTTTTGACGTTGATTTTGTTCGGGTAATGTTTGATCTATCCCTGTGACCTAAACTTTTGGTCCATTGTTCCAAAGTATAAAGTGTACTCACTGAGGGTCTCTCTACCCCTCTGTCAAGTTCGGTTAAAATCGGATAAAAACAGTTTATTTTGTACACACACACACACACACACACACGCCAGTCGTCGTCCTGTGAGGAAGCACTGGTTGGCGCTTCTTGTGGGGCAGCCAAGGTCAGCTTGTTGGCCTACTTCCTTGTTTCTGTACTGCCTCAATATTTATTGTACAGCTTGATGGAGGATCAGCGACTTTTTGAATAGCACAGTGTTGCTAAGCTGAGAAGAGGAGTCAAACAGCTATCTTTGTTTCCAAGTAAGGAACAGCCATGGCTCTGTGGGTTAGAGCGTTCTGCTCTAACCGAAGGGTCGGAGGTTGGAGTCCACCCAAGAGTCACTGGCAGACATCAGGAAGGGCATCTGGTCATAAAATGCTACACGCTCCAAATCAAAGTCCTCTACCCAGAGGAAACGCCTTATCCCTTATCGAAAAAAGGGGACACGACGTAAAATTAAGAAAAAGAAAAGGAACAGTGCCATATTTGAATATAGAACACTTGAATTAGGAAAATAACAGGAAAAATCTGGGAAAAGAACTTATGTGAGCGTTTGGACAATGTGACAGTGTAAACTATAGTTTAAGTATTTAAAAGGCAATATGATTACCAGCGTTTGTAAAATGAGTGACATTCTTTGTTTTTCTGAAAGTTTATCTGCCAGTTTGAACTTAGGTGATGGAGTCAGTATGACACGTGTTTCATACAGTCGTCGCCAACTATTTATATTTAACAGGCAAAAAGCATCTTTAGCATGTGAAGTTATTTATAAACCAAAAACACTGAATTTGATTCATGTCAGCGGTTGTAATTATGCAAGGGAGTAAAGTTCTGTGTAGGATCAAACCAACTGAATTAAGCAATAGGAAGAAAAAATCCACCACCACCTCGAAGATCTCCAGTCTTTCAAACGCAGTGTGTCTAGGCATCTCGAAATGAACGGAACTTGAATTTGGCTGTCTTTTGTATTTTTTTTTCTTGGAAGGAACGGTTTGCGGGCTTCAGGCCTTTGGTTCCTTCTTTCTTGCATTAAAAAAATTATGAGGTGCCAAGTCAGTGGTACAGTTTTATACAATAATAGTTTCGAATGAACATCCTTGAACAATAAACTAGATGAACTGACCACAGTTGTTGCCACCACTGGTTCTGGCATTGTTGCCATCACGAAGGCGTGGCAAATTCTGCCGGACACCATACACATCCAAAACTACGATTTATTTAATAATCTACGCACGGCACAGAGAGGTGGAGGCGTGTTGTTGTTTTGAAACACTGCTCTGCGCCCATCTCCTTTGAATATCAGTTTACAACTGATCTGCAAGTTTTGTGGGTATGTGTTACTTTCCCACACCACCCTCGCCTTGCCACCTCTGCTATAATTATGCTGCGTGGTATATCACTCACCCGGAGCTCCCACGAAGGATATGTTGCTGCACCACGCGACTGACACTACAGTCCAACTTAAGGTTAGGTACCCCTCCTCAAAACTCATCATTCGTGGAGACTCCAATTTATTAGACCCTTCACATCACCAGGCTTAGCTTCATCGTACACAAGTTGTTCATTTTCCCACCTATGAGGATAATATACTTGGCCTAATGCTTAGGGACCTTGCAGATTGGTACATCTCATTGCGGCTCATGTCACTTTTTGGATGCAGCAGGCATGCATCCATACTCTGGGCTCCACGACCCACAGAATCTCAAGTGAAAAAAGCCATAACCCGAACCAACCGACCACAACGCCAGTCATTCAACTAGCTGTTTGGAGAATTATCCTTGGACAGAAGTTACGACAGTTAACGATGCTGAAATGAAGTGGCAAAATTACCATTCATTCCTTACTACCGCCTACCACGACTTCTTCCCGGAGTAGACCCTTACGATCCACACCAATGATATTCCCTGGATAACGCTACGCACCAAACGACTCATACACCAATGTAACCAAGATATAAAAACAATAATATAGTACTCTATTGGTCTTTGCGCAATGCAGTGGTCTGGAAAATTAGGCCTACAAAGAAAAGATTCTATCCCAGCAAGTAACAAAGAGATCTGTGGCCTGAACAACTGTCCATGCTCATTCCCTTGTACAGTCGTGGCACAAATAATCACCTGTCATCCGGTACCCCGTTCCTCAGACTGGCTCCTTTATGCGCGGCGTCACACTGGAGTAAGAAGGGATGAGAGGGAGGGGCCAGAGAGAGAAGGGAAGGTGGGTGGGGGGAAGAACGATGGTGCTGGGGTGGAGTGACTGAGGGGAGGGAGGGTAGGTAGGGGAGGGAGAATGAAATGTGAAGTTGTGGCCAAATAATTTGTCTATTTTCTTTCATTCAGGGCATCCTATAAAGGTGTTACTGTTCGGTAGATAAAGCTGCATTACACCGTGTATAGCGGCGTCAGATAACAAGCTTTAGATAGGTGGTGATAGCAAGGACTGGCTCGTAAGAGAAATATACTGACGTGACAGATCAAATATTTGTGTGGAGCCAGATGTTTGTGTTTATCCGTGTATTTTGACTTCAGACGCAGAATGGAATCTAGATGGCTTAAATTTGACTTCCGTAATGTTTGTGTAAGAAACTTCCTCTACCCTTACATGTAATTAATATTTGGAACAAAATATTATATGCAACCTTTGACATGGCTGTGTCCACCGTATATATGATAACCCTCGCGGTATACACC
Source organism: Coenobita brevimanus (assembly GCF_032717465.1). Taxonomy (NCBI): domain Eukaryota; kingdom Metazoa; phylum Arthropoda; class Malacostraca; order Decapoda; family Coenobitidae; genus Coenobita; species Coenobita brevimanus. The sequence goes on along the minus strand of NC_137019.1, from coordinate 25,162,384 downwards.
CCCTCTATACAGTCACCATCATGTCAATTCAATAATTATTTAATGACATCTCTATTTGAAAAGGGTATTTAAAATTATTGTGCATAAAAGGTAAATTTGATGTCTGTGCTCATGGGTGGATATGGTAACGGTATCGCTCATAATCTGTTAGAGGGAAAATGAAACAAAATTCTACCCAAACTCCCAAAATATATCTATGTTAATGTTTACCGACACTGGTCAAGCCAAAGCAACCAGGAACGCCTTAGGTCCAGTGGCCTTGTGCCTCTAAAACCTCATGCAGGCGTCCATGCACCAGGGAAACAAGGTTGTTGATGGTTTGCTTGTTTCGTTTGAACAGCTCCCATTCATCTTTGGTGTGCTGGAGGAGGCGGGCCCGTGTCCTCTCGTTCTCTGGCTTCCACGCGTAAGGTGATCAGACTTATTGGAGTTAAAAGCGGGACATTGTCACGTGTGTGTGTGTGTCTCTTTACGACTATATATATATATATATATATATATATATATATATATATATATATATATATATATATATATATATATATATATATACGAGAGAGAGAGAGAGAGAGAGAGAGAGAGACAGTTACTTATGCGAGCGACAGCTACTGCTGCTACGCAACACCTCACCCTGGGGCTGCTAATCAAACACTAACATCTCAAATGAACTCCGATGGCCAATATACAGTACAGAACGGTGAATTGGCCGACCGAAGTTACCAGTTAGTATTTCTGATTTTATATTAACAATTCGGTATTTCGTTTGGTTTGGATAATGCATAATTACTAATTCATCATAATTTCATAAAAGGTCGTGTTTTATTATCTACTGTAATAGTAATTTAAAAAAAAAAGGGACATTTTAGATAATTTGCACAAAAAGCAGGACATTTTAGTCACAATTTAAAAAGCGGGACAGATGAAAAAAAAAAAAAAAGCTGAACTCCCGCCTAAAGGCGGGAATCTGGTCGCCTTATCCACGCATTGACAATCTGGGCCCACACAGTCTTGATGGCTCTGCACTAATGTTTGATCTGTCACGTCAGTATATTTCTCTCACGAGGCAGTTGATATTACTACCTAACTAAAGCTTGTTATCTGACGCCGCTATACAAGGTGTAATACAGCAGTATCTACCGAACAACAACACCTTTATATGATGCCCTGAATGAAAGAAAACAGACAAATTATGTGGCCACAACTTCGCATTTTATTCTCCCTCCCTTACCTACCCTCCCTCCCCTCCCTCACTCCACCCTAGCACCATCGCTCATCCCCCCACCCACCTTCCCTTCTCTCTCTGGCCCCTCCCTTTCAGCCCCTCTTACTTCCGTGTGACTTGCCGCGCGTAAGGAAGCCAGCCTGAGGCACAGGGCACAGGAGGATAGGTGATTATTTATGGCCACGACTGTACAAACAATTTAATCACCCCAAATGCAGCTGAAGCCATTAACACCCACATTGCATCAATTTGCCAGTGCCTTCCCAGACTGGACCCCACCCTTCTCCCCACCTACCTTCCACCTCCTGCACCTCCCCCACTTGTCAATGAACTCAGTGTTTGCAGAAAGTTGCAGAACTACCTCTGGATCCACCAGTGAAGATATTAACCCGCCGCATGTCAGTGCCGTTTTAAAATGGTGTGACGAAAATCTGTGGTCAGTGCCAGTGCTGTTTTAAAATGGCTTAAAATTTAAAAATTCACTCTGACCGCATTTTTCAAGATTAGCGGGTAAAAATTGGCAGGCATGTATGGAAACTTCCTCTACCAAGTCCCAGGCGGTCAAGGCCATACACCCACTCGCTCCCTCCCCTCATGTTCGCTCTGCCTCACTCTGCCTGTGTGTCTCACTCAGTGCTGTATTGTACAGTCTCCAGCAAAAATAGAGCGACCAGCTCAACGAGCAGGTTGGTATATGTGGCACTGCCGCACTCCCAGTTTCAACCTCTCCCCTCCCCCTCCCTCGGTCACATTCATTTGTCTACCCTCCACCCTGCCCACAATTAACTGCAAGAGAGCAAGCCTACTCGCATTGTCTCAACCACTCTTCCATCATCCATCTGTCTTGGGAAATAATGGTTTTGTTATGATAACGAATAAAAAGATATTACACAATGTTTTACCCCATACACCATGATCTGATCGCAGAGGGATGTAAGATAGTAATATATTCATATAGTGAGGTTTGTAATCATGCAGTTCATCATTCTGATGGTAGTATCCAGTCAGTGTGTAACATTAAACAGTCGGAAGCTATAAGTGGATGTTTGTAGTGGTCGGTGGTGAGGAGGGGTGGAGGGGGTATCTGGCCGTCACACGTTGTGGTGGGGTGCATGAGGATAGGGAGATGGGCCCGGGATCGAAGGCTGTGCCTGGGGTGGATAGTGTGTGTGTGTGTGTGTGTGTGTGTGTTTTCAACCAATGCTCATAAACGTCTTTATTATCACCATGAAGTGTTCATTACAATATTGTCCACTGCGCCATATAATAGTGATGTTTATAGTTTAATGATATGGCAAATAAGCATTTAATGATCAGGATTAGTTAGACCGTATTTTCTAAATGTTATTTAATCAGATATGCAGTCCAATAGCGGATTATAATACATTAGTTTGAACGTAGCCTTTAACTCTGCAGGGTAAGTCAGGCTACAACACCAGATCTCTAGTATAACTTTCACAATTGTCACTATACCACATGTTATTGTAGAGTAACTGGAACAGGGCGATAGCAATGCTGTTGGGTGGTCCTACTCGGTGTTGACAGGGATACCTTATCACTCCCCCAGTTACCCACAACATTCCATTATATAAAACCAATGTCTGACCCCATTGTTTCGTATCGTTTTAATGTGTTCTTAAATATAACGGTAGTCAGTTAATCTTCCTTATTAAATATTTGTGTAACCAAAACGTTTGCCCATTTTAACATCCATCCCTCTCTGAGGCAATTGATGTTTCGGCTGACGACAGTTAATGGGAAAAACCATGGCCACACAGAGCTAGATGAAAGTAGTAACAGACATGGGACACAAGTTGAAGAGCAAATAATCATAAGGTTAACCTGGCCGCTACGTCTGTTACTTTGCTATAAGTAACACTGACCAGTGTGAACTGTAACTCGTCAAACCTTTGTTGTAAACGTTCTCGTTGAAAACGAATAAACTGAATTATGTTGTATGGCACGATAATGTAGATTAGCGTAAGTTGCAATCGAGACAAGTTTGATTACTATGCAGATCACCCATTCGGCCACTTTAGTTATTGGTTACCTTTTTTGAAATACGTCGTGTTATAAACGTGTGAATCGCAAACTATACCCTATTGCAGTTGTGACTATATAAGGCAAGATTATATTCCTGGTATTGTTATCAGGTGGTGGCGGGTCTCTTGCTGGTGTGAGTGGCGATAAGTGGCTGAGGCAAGGGGTGGAGGGGGTTGGTTGTATGCAGCACTGGATTAACAATGCTGTGGCCTGGTAGGCAATGCAGACTGTTGGCCTGCAACCTATATTCCACTTTTATCCGTTATTTCCAGCGAAATTTTGGCATGACCTATAATGGCCTTTTTTGATGGCCTGATGGGTGATGACACTTATTTGGACGCCCGAAGCGTATATTCATTCCGCTCTGGAAGTCTGGATGGCCTGTGACAGGCCGTGGCTTGGTAGGCAGCTGCCCACTTTGTCTATACCTGGTAATCTGGCCCTGGCTGAATGGTGTGCGCGGGGTCAGCACACCACACGGCTCATTGTACCGTTGGCTGTCCTGTGTATGAAATTGACCTTGATACTTATAATACTGTGAGCAGCAGTGAATGGCGTCTAAATATTGACTGACCTTTGTTAATGCCAGCAACCATGTCATGGCCTCGGCTTGATCAGCTTTGGCTGTTTAACCACTAGACAAGCTGTCATCCAGTCCCTGTTGCCCAACGTTATCCGATCTCATGTGTTAAGACATCAATAACCAAGGTAATACTGATCCTGTGTTTTCCTTATCAGCAACACTTTGATATTATCATACATGAGGTATTAATGGTAACTAATGGTAATGACCTGTAAAGGAGTTTGTAAAGTAACAGTGATTACGTCGAGTAAGGGAACAAGCACAACACTGACCACTACAAACATCCACTTATAGCTTCCGACTGTTTAATGTTACACACTGACTAGATACTATTGTCAAAATGATAAACTGTATGATTACAGACCTCACTGTCATATGAATATATTACTATTTTATATCACCCTGTGTTCAGATCGTGGTGTATAAATAACTGTACTATGGAGTAAAACATTGTGTAATATCTTTTTATTCATTATCATAACAAAACCATTATTTCCCAAGACAGATGGATAATGGAAGAGTGGTTGAGACAATGCGAGTAGGCTTACTCTCTTGCAGTTGATTGTGGGGAGGGTGGAGGGTAGACAAATGAATGGGACCGAGGGAGGGGGAGGGGAGGGGTTGAAACTGGGGTGCGGCGGTGCCACATATACTAACCTGCTCGTCGAGCCGGTCGCTCTATTTTTGCTGGAGACTGTACATAGTGAAGGCATGTAGTAAATATTTTCACGTAAGTGTAAAATCTATACATAGTGAAATCAAGTTGTAAATATTTTCTTGTAAGTGAAAGGACTGTACATAGTGAAGTCAAGTTGTAAATACCTTCTTGTAAGTGAGGAGTAGACTGTAGCACCAGTCGAGCATGGCAGTACTCCTGAGGTGGATGGAAAGCTGATGACAGGGAGAGCTGGTGCTCCCGTTTCATCAGCCCTCAGGACTAGTTCTTGACCATCTCCCTTTGCTGAACTTTTTCAGCGTTTCAATAACACAGAGAGTAGGCCAGTATGCTCTCCAATACATGTTTCTCTAACTGTCAACACCAAACTACATGCACAGTACACACTACACTTCCTTTTCAAAATTAAAAAAAGAAACATGGCTGCAACAAATCAGGGCTCGGAATCCACGGGTGGGGGACCATAAATGCCCCCCTCATCCGCCCCTCTCCTGGTGACGACTCTTTGAGCCGCCTGGATCCACTGTCTGACTCCCTTCTTCTTCATTTTTGTAACATTCGCGGCCTTTCCTCTAACTTTCTGTCTGTCGAACACCACCTCTGCTCCTCTAAACCTCACTTCTCTTCCATACTGAGACTCAGCTGTCTTAGGCAACTGACAGCAAACCCTTTTCTGTATCCTCCCACTTTCTCTATACTCATTTCAAAGCCAAAGGTGGCTGTTGCGTATATGTACGCAACGGCTTATCTTGTTCTTGTGTTCCTGAACTTGATTCTTCTGAATTCTCTACACTCTGGCTTCGGCTGTCCTGTCATTCTCTGATGAAATATATCTGTGCTGTTTACTTATCTCCTAATACTACTGACTATCAAAAATTCTTCGACTATCTTACTTCTACGATGGAACACATTCTATCCATTTCTCCTTTCTCTGAAATTTCCATTCTAGGAGATTTCAATGTTCACCACCACCTTTGGCTCTCCTCTCCTTTCACTGATCCTCCTGGTGAACAAGCCTTCATCTTTTCTATCCTAAACGACCTAGAGCAGCTTGTGCAGCATCATACCCGTTTCCCTGACCGCCTTGGAGAGAGCTCCAACATACTTGACCTCTTCTTTACAATTAATCCTTCTGGTTACTCTGTTAATCTTTACTCTCCGTTGGGCTCCTCTGATCATAACCTTGTTACCTTAACCTGTCCTATCACTCCAGTACGGCCTGTGGACCCTCCAAAGAGACGTCGACTGTGGCACTTTGGAGCTGCAGATTGGGAGGCCCTCAGGCAGTATTTCTTTGATTTTCCCTGGAATGATTATTGCTTCCATGGCCGGGAGCCATCTGAGTGTGCCTTGCACGTTATGGAGGTTATTCTTTCGGGCATGGAAGCATACATTCCTTTCTCATACCCTTTGACTAATGCATGAAAGCCTTGGTTTAATCACGCTTGTTCTAATGCTATCCACAACAAGGAAAGGGCCTATAAAAGGTACCGGAGCCAACCCACCTCTGAATCACATCTTTTTTTTATGTTCCTGCCCTGAATCATGCTAAGTCTGTTCTTCGCTCTGCTAAAAATAATTTTATCCCTACTAAATGCTCTCAACTCTCCAACTCAAATCCTTCCCGCTCCTTCTGGCACCTTACCAAAAACCTTTCTAACAACTTTACCTCATCATCCTTCCCTCCTCTTTTCTATTCTGATGGCTCTGTAGCTATTTCTTCTGCTGATAATGCAGATCTGTTTGCTTAGACTTTCTCCTCCAGTTCCACCTTAGTCGATTCTGGTGCTGTTCCTCCATCACTTCCCCCCTCTGACTTCCTCGTGACTGACATTAAAATTTCTTCAGCTGATGTATTTTCTGCCATCACTGGCCTCAGTACTAACAAGGCATATGAGCCTGACGGAGTCCCTCCTGTTGTCCTCAAGAACTGTGCTTTTGTGCTTACACCCTGCCTAGGTAAACTCTTTCACCTTTGTCTTTCAACTTGTACCTTTCCTTCTTGCTGGAAGTTTGCTCTCATTCAGCCAGTCCCAAAGAAATGTGACCATTCCCAACCCTCTAACTATCGTCCAATTGCTTTAACATCCTGTGTCTCAAAAGTTTTTGAGTTTATTCTTAACAGAGAAATTTTAAAGCATTGCCTATCACAACCTTCTTTCTGATCGTCAGTATGGGTTCCATCAGGGACGCTCCACTGGTGATCTTCTCACCTACCTATCAGACTCCTGGTCATCCTCCTTTTGGGACTTTGGCGAAAGCTTTGTCATTACACTTGACATCTCAAAGGCTTTCGATCGAGTCTGGTATAAATCTTTAATTTCCAAACTGCCCTCTTACGGTTTCTGTCTTTCTATCAGTGCCTTCATCTCGAGCTTCCTTTCTGGTCATTCTATAGCTGCTGTTGTAGACGGCCATCGTTCTTCCCCTAGATCTATCAATAGTGGTGTTCCTCAGGGCTCTTTCCTATCACCAACTCTCCTTTATACATTAATGATCTTCTAAGCTGTATATCTAATCCTACCCACTTGTATGCTGATGATTATACCCTTCACCTTTCCATTTGGTTCCTGCAACGTCCATCTCAGCAGTTACTTCAACAAACACGGGATGAGGCTATGGCACACCTAATGTCTGACTTGGCTCGTATCTCCGACTGGGGTAAAAATCTTGTTGTTTTAGATGCATCAAAGACTCAGTTTTTACACCTATCAACCCGTCAAAACCTTCCACAGGAGTACCCACTAATGTTTAATATTATTCAGCTTAATCCTGCATCATCCTTGAACATGCGTGGAGTTTCATTCACACGAGACATATCTTGGAAAGATCATATTGCTTTTCTTGGAAAATCTGTTTCCAAGAGATTAGGTGTGCTAAGCCAACTCTGTGCCATCTTTACCCCTGCACAGTTGTTGACTTTAAACACGGGTTTTATTCACCCCTGTTTTGAGTACAACTCTGATATGTGGGGAGGCTCCCCACATACAGCTCTCCTCACTAGGGTGGAGTCAAAGTCTATTAGTCTCATCAACTCTCCTCCTCTTACTGGCTCCTTTCAACATCTGTCTCTTCGCCGCACTGTTGCCTCTTTATCTCTTTTCTGTCACTACTTCAATGGTCACTGCTCCTCTGAACTGTCTGCTTGCATCCCTCCACCTATACGACCGGTGCATAGCACCCGTCTAGCAACAAACTCTCATCCCTTTTCTGTCCAACTTTCTAACGCAAGAGTTAACCATTATTCCCAGTCTTTCATTAATGCAACAGGTCAACTCAGGAACTGTCTCCCTCTGTCTGTATTTCTTACTTCCTATGATCTCCAGTCTTTATAACACAGTGAGTCCAGGCATCTCGAATTGAATGTATCTTGATTTTGGCTCTTCTTTGTATTGTTTTTGTTTTTTTCTTGGAAGGAGCGTTCATGTGGGCCCAGCCTTTGGTTCCTTCTTTCTTGCATAAAAAAAAAAAAGACAGTACATGATGAAGTCAGGTTGTACGTATCTTCAAGTAAGTGTAAGACAATGGCATTCACAGCGAAAGAGACATGCTAATTGCGACAGATGTTTAAGTAATAAGTAATCAGAAAAGTGTACTAAACATTGCTATACCTTCCCAGGATAAATACATGAGTCTACCTTACATAGAAAACGGCTTTCTCTCACCTACGTGGTAAGCGTGAGAGAGCGGGAATACCTGCATACCAGTAAGCAGGACTCAACAAAATCCATTTCCGAGATTCTGTGAGTATTTTCAAGGTGAAATTCGTTGTTTTCGCATCAAAATCTATCATTTCAGCCAAAAAAAGGTAAAAAAAAAAATGGCTGGCACACGGCGAGTTAAAAGAGTTTGCATCAGAACTCTGTAAAGCACTATGCTCTATTATCAATGCTTCCATTCAGCAATCCAATTCACCATCTGCTTGGAAGAAATCTTATGTCACTGCCATTCTCAAAGTTATCAACCCACCCACTTTGAAATCTTATGTCACTGCCATTCTCAAAGTACCAACCCACCCACTTTCAATGGCCTCCGCCCCATCACCATCACCCTTATACCCAGTCTACATTGTGAGAGCTTCGTTGCTGAATGGATTAATGAAGACAGGACCAAACATGGATACACAGCAATTTGGCAATGTGGAGACATCTTCCACCACCCACTGTTTAATAGGTTTGCTATACTTCATTTACACCAGCTTAGAAAAGAAGAAAACATCCGTTGCAGCCACTTTCATTGACTTCACAAAGGCATTCGACCTCTTTAACCACACCACAGTAGTCAACAAAAGAATGAAAATTGGTGTCAGAGCGAGTCTCATTCCCTGGCTTGCCGACTTTTTGAGTGACAGAGAACAAGCTGTTCGACACAGGAGGACTATCTCCAGCTTCCAGTCCGGTGTGCCACAGAGGACCAGGGTGGGACGGCTCTGTTTCCTTGTCCTAATCAATGACGCCCTCACTGACACCAACCTACGGTGGAAATATGTTGACGACACTAACATCACCCCGACCCAGACAGCCTCACTTTGCAGCAAAATCTTAATCTCCTGGAATGGTCCACCATGAACTACAATAAGACTACCATCATGCAGTTTGACCCAGCCACTACTCGCACCCCATTCCCCTCCCTTAATCTGGATGACAGCACCCTTGAGCTAGTCCAGACAGTGAAGCTTCTTGGCATCACTGGACAGCAAACTACCCTTGGACCAACACACAGATGCCGTCCTTCAATCTGCCTCTATCAGGCTTTACATGTTGCGAACACTCAAGTTATTTAGTCTTCCCATGGTGGAACTCTGCAACATCTACCGCTCTTTCATACTGCCCAAATTGACTTATGCCTCACCAGCATGGTCACCAAGTCTGACTATAATAGAGAGGTCAAGATTAGAGTCTGTCTAGGGGCGTGCTGCAAAGACAATTCTTGGCCCAGCCTATGTCAACTGTACCACCGCACTTCAGACTCTCAGCTTAACAGCCATTTGCAACACCCATCAAGCATACAGCCGTCAGTTTGGACTGAAACTCCTGAACCACCCTCGTCACCGCAACGTGTTCCTTTCCCCCGCCCCAACATCACCTCACGCCATCCGTACCAGCAACAAGTATTGTAACTTACTACCAGTTAGAGCAAGAATTGATCGTTATAAGAATAACCCAACTCCTACCACTGTCCGAATGATCAACGAACACTAGCTAACAACGTCTCCACCAATTTTTTGCTGTTGCTTTTGTTGTTCATATTCCTTGAATAAGCCTAGTTATCACTTACTTTGTAAATCTGGCTATTTTACATTTTAACTCGTCTGTGTATTTTTTAGCGTCTGGGCTGCCTTGCCTTATATAAATCGTAAATTATTATTATTATTATTATTATTATATTATTATTATTATTATTATTATTATTTTATTATAAATATTATTATTATTATATAACTGGATTGGAATTCAGGTATAAATATTTCCCTGTACAAAGGAAAAGGGGAAAAAGAAGTATGTGGTAATTATAGGAGCATTTGTCTTCTTAGTGTAATAGGAAAAGTATATGGTAGGATACTTATTGACAGAATTAGGCAAATAACAGAGAAATTAGTTGGAGAAGAACAGGGAGGCTTTAGGAACGGAAGAGGTTATGTAGATCAGATATTCAGATCTTTAGTGCAAAAGTTTCTAGAGAAGGGAAAGAGGTTGTATGCGGCCTTCATGGATTTGGAGAAAGGCTATGACAGGGTGGATAGACAGGACTGTGGAAAGTATTAAGAATATATGGAGTAGATGGGAAGTTGTTGAATACCGTGAAGAGTATGTATGAGGGTGCTAAGGCTGCAGTGCGTGTGGATAACAAACTGAGTGAATTTTTCTATTTGAAGGTTGGATTGAAACAGGGATATGTCACCATGGTTGTTTAATCTGTATATGGCTGGGGTTATAAAAGAGATACAGGGTAGGGCAGTGGATGTTGGAGCTTCCCTTGTGAGAGAGGGCAGTGTTTGGAAAACTCCTATACTGTTGTTTGGAGATGATACTGTGTTGTTAATTGAAGACGAAGGGGAGCTGCAAGGCTTGGTGGTTGAGTTTGAGAAAGTGTGTAAGAAACGGAATCTAAAGGTGAATGTAGGGAAGAGTAAAGTGATGGTCTTTGAGAGAGGTGAAGTCAGTGAATGTACAGCGAGGTTGGATGGTGAGGAATTGGAAAATGTGAGTACGTTTAAGTACTTGGGTAGTGTGATGAGTAAGGATGGAGGTTTGGAGGGTGAAGTGCTTGAAAAGGTACAGTAAGGAGGAAAATTTGCTGGTTCCTTGAGAGCAGTGATAAGAAACAAGGAAGTGAGCATGGAAGTATAAAAGTTACTACATGACAGTATTGTGATACCAACGCTAACGTATGGAAGTGAAGCTTGGACCATGCTGGAGGGACAAAGTCAAGACTGAGAGCAATGGAAATGAGTTGCTTGACAGGAGCATGTGGTGTCACATGGAGAGGCAGACTGACAAGTGAGGAAGTGAAGAAGCGTTGTGGTGTGGATGTGGATGTGATAGGAAGCGTTAGGAGAAACACAACAAGGTTGTTTGGCCATGCGGAGAGGATGGAGAGTGAGAGACTGACGAGGAGAGTGTATGTGAGTGAGGTGGAGGCACTGGAGGGGGAGAGAGGGACGAGAAGGCCGAGTATGAGATGGAGGGATGGAGTGGAGAAGTATATGAGAGAGGGGGGGGCTGGGAGCAGGGCAGTGAAATGGCGGGGGACAGGGCGACATGGAGGCGATTTGTTTGTGGCCACCCCTTACGGGATAAAGGCGTCTGGGAATAGACAGATAGAATTATTATTACACACACACACACACACACACACACACACACACACACACACACACACACACACACACACACACACACACACACACACACACTGATTGATGAGCACAGGGGTTAGACGTGTATCACTGAGCTCCGCTCTGGGGATACCTAAGTTGTATCTATTTACGGGTCAAGCTTGAATCAGGCTAATTTAGGTGATGATTCAACATAGTAAAACAAGAAATAACAAAGAAGTGTAGACTAAAGCAAGTATATCAGTGGTTAAGGAATGTGACGAATTTCCTTACGTCAGCTGGACAACTCCAAGGTTAGCAGACGGCAAAGTGATGCAACAACTATAAGAAGAGATCTTTTCTTTAAGATGACTTATTTTGGAAAGATGCCTTTAGAGGTGTTAAGAAAAGAGACAAAGGTAAAAAACAGGGTGATGACTTCTACCCAGACCTGGTTGAAAAGTAAACTTACGATAAATTAGTTGAAAGAGTAAGTAGGCTAGAAAGATCTTTTCAAATGGAAATTGAAGGAATCAACAATGAGCTATGGAAACAGAAAGACAAAAATGAGGGATTAATAAAGGAAATAAACAGAAAAGCCAAACAACAGATGAACTATCAGCTCAGGTAAATCACTGAGAATAAAGGCTAATGAAATGGAATGTACAGTGTTAACCATGAGAGAAATACGGATGATTTCAGAAATGATACGGAGAAAATCAGGCAAGCAAGCAGTCTGGTAGACCAAAGTAATAACACTGAAGAGGAAATAACACAGGTAAATGAAATGGTAAAAAATCATCAAGATGAGGTACAACCTACGTATGCTGAAATGGTGAAAGTAAAGAATTATTTAGATACAAGGATAGAAGAAAAACGCGTAAGAAAGGAAGTGAAAGAAATTATATAGAATAACCCAAAACTAGTCAGGGAAGCTAAATCCATACTAATCAGTGGCATTGGTGAAGAAGAAATAAAAAAACTGAATCTCAAGGGGACAAAAAGAAGACGGAAAATATAATGAACATACTGCAGCAAATATCAGAGAATATCTGTGAGAAAAATATTGAACATAGAAGGCTAGGGAAATATGAGAGAAGTATGTCAAGGCCCTTGCAAGTAACATTCCAGAGTGCAAACACTGTAGAGGAAATATTAAAAAATGCCAACAAACTTATGGAAAAAGAGGAATTCAAAAAAGTATGGATAACATGATGCCTAACTCAAGAGGAATTGGGTACACTAAAGGAGAAGAAGGAGGAAGCAAAAACAAAAAAATGAGGAAGATCAGAGGAAGAAAGGAGTAAATTTTTATACAAAGAAAAATCATCTCGCGTAAAGTGAGAGAGTATGGGCGACACAGGCAGTCGCACTTTATAAATTCGCACTTTGCGAAGCATACGATCCCATGTTAAAATGGCTTTATGAGCGACACATCCTGAATTGATTCACCAAAACCTATCCCTAACTACTATGCAAAAGGAAAACTTACAAAAGAAACATGCAAGAGTAATACTGTATATTTATTATGAAAATTTAAGACCTTACCAGCACTGTACAGAGGGTGGGAAGCTGAATCAAAACACTCAACAGCTGTTCTGCACGGGCCACATCCCTTGCCTCACTTATCACTCTCATCACTACTGGAGGGGTTTGGGCTCTCTTTTGTATTGTTTTTTTTTTTTCTTTTTCTTGGAAGGAACTGTTTGTGAGCCTTTGCTTCCTTCTTTCTTGCATTAAAAAAAAAAAAAAAATATCCACCGTCTCCATCCACGGAACACTCATACATGTGAAAAATCCTATTGGTAATGAATCATTCTGAATCACTACCGATCGAATTTTTGGTAAGTAATCATACTGAATCATTACCGATCGAATTTTTCATTATCAAATTCCCTCACATTTGGTAATGAAAAATACCAAATGGCAAGCCCGGTGACGACTGCGTCAGTGATTAACGAATGCTCCTAAAGCACAATATTGTGTGGCCAGTTTTATGAAATGCACATCTTAGTTTGCACTAGGTTAGGTGCTGCCATTTGCTGCTTCAGGAAACCCTCAAAGTCCAGGTCAGGCATTACAGACATTACCTCATCATCCTGCTGCTGTGGCCACCACTCACACACCAGCCGCACCCCACCACAGATACTAACAACACCCCTACCCATCGCGTGCTATAAATTATGCTCGCCGTATTTGCCTCAATTTTTCATGCCCCTGCACATTGCAAGGAGCAAATGCTTTCTCTAAATAATTAATTATTGTCAGACCCCTGTCACACATTAAGCGAGACACACTTTGTAAAGGCGCACTTTAGGCGAGGTGACTGTAATTGGACTGCAGGTACAAAAGAGGTACATAACCAGGAGGGAATTAAAAAAAAAAAAAAAAGGAAGGAAATAGACTCAAGCTTTGGCAAGTATTTAAACAAGATGATTAAGCTGATGTACTCAGTTGTAAATGGAACTGTATCTAAATTATTAGAGATGAAAGATTATACCAAAGAAAAGGAATCACATATTATTTGCCTAACTGATACAAAATTAACCCCAAGGATATCAGACGATACCCTAAACCCACAGGAATACAATAGGTGGAGAAGAGATAAGAATTTTAAAAAAGGGGAGGAATTATAATACTAACAAAGAAAAATCTACAAGTCAAAGAAATAGAACTAGATAATTATACCCTCACAAGAAGAACTGATTCCAGTAGAGATTACAACATCTGAAGGAAAATCAGTTGTGGCAAATTTATACGTCCCATCCAAAACAAACACCTGTGAAAGAGGCAAATATGAAGATCTGGCAGAGAGTACAATTCAAAGTTTAAGGGCATTACTACATAGAGTGGAAGAAAAACTATATTAACTGGAGATTTCAATACAAATATAAATTGGAATATCTTAGATGTAAGACGACATGAAAGCTGTTGGGACCAAAAGCTCCTGGACCTTGTGCAGTAGTTCTTCCGAACAGAACATTTTTTTTTTTTTCCCGAGGAAGAAGGAACCAAAGGCTAGAAGCTCCCAACAGTTCCTTCCAAGAAAAAAAAAAAAAAAAACTAAAACAATATAAAAGAGGGCCAAATCCAAGATCCGTTCATTTCGAGATGCCTGGACACACTCAGTATGAAAGACTGGAGATCATAGGAAGTAGGAAATACAGACAGAGGAGGACAGTTCTAAAGTTGGCCTGTTGCATAAATGAAGGACTGGGAGTAACGGTTAATTCTTACATTAGAGAGTTGGAGAGAAAAGGGATGAGAGTTTGTTGCTATACATGTGCTACACACCTGTTGTAAAGGTGGAGGGATGCAAGCAGACAGTTCAGAGGAGCAGTGACCATTGAAGTTGCTATAGAAAAGAGATAAATATGTAACAGTGCAGCAAAGAGACAGAGGTTGAAGGGAGCCAGTAAGAGGAGGAGAGTTAATGAGATGAAAAGCCATTGACTCGACGCTATTAAGAAGAGCTGTATGTGGGGAGCCTCCTCTTACATGAGAGTTGTACTCTACACAGAGGCGAATGAAACCCGTGTATAAAGTCAACAACTGTGCAGGGGTAAAGAAGGTATGGAGCCGGCTTAGCACACCTAATCTCTTGGAAGCAGATATTACAAGAGATGTAATATGATCTTTCCAAGATAAGTGCCGAGTGAATGAAACCCCAAGCATGTTCAAGGATGATGCAGGATTGAGCTGGATATTATTAAACATTAGTGGGTACTCCTGTGGAAGATTTTGTCAGGTTCATAGGTGTAAAAACTGAGTTTTTGATGTATTAAAATGCAACAAGATTATTTTTACCCCAGTCAGAGACATGAGACAAGTAAGACATTAGGTGTGCCATAGCCTCATCCCGTGTTTGTTGAAGTAACTGCTGAGATGGACGTTGCGGGAACCGAGTGAAAAGGTGAAGGGTGGAGTCATCAGCATACGAGTGGGTAGTGGTAAATGTACAGCTTAGAAAGTCATTGATGAATAAAAGGAAGGGAGTTGGTGATATGACAGAACCCTGAGGAACACCACTGTTGACAGATCTAGGAGAAGAACGATAGCCATCTACAAAAGCGGCTATAGATCGACCAGAAAGGAAGCTATAGATGAAAGCACAGATTGAAGGATAGAAACCATAAGAGGGCAGTTTGGAAATTAAAGATTTATGCCAGCCTCGATCGAAAGCCTTTGAGATGTCAAGTGCATTGGCAAAGCCTTTGCCAAAGTCCCGAAAAGAGTATGACCAGGAGTTTGAAAGGTAGGTGAGAAGATTGCCAGAGGAGCATCGCTGACGGAACACATACTGACGATCAGAAAGAATGTTGTGATAGGAAAGATGCTTTTAGATTTTTCTGTTAAGAATAGACTCGAAAACTTTTGAAACACAGGATGTTAAAGCAATTGGACGATAGAGGGTTGGGAGTGGTCACCCTTCTTTGAGACCGGCTGAATAAGAGCAAACTTCCAGCAAGAAGGAAAGGTACAAGTTGAAAGACAAGGCGAAAGAGTTAACCTAGGCAGGGTGTAAGCGCAGAAGCACAGTCCTTGAGAACAACAGGAGGGACTTCATCAGGCCCATTTGCCTTGTTAGTATTGAGGCCACTGATGGCAGAAAATACATCAGCCGAAGAAATTTTAGTGTCAGCCATGAGAAAGTCGAAAGGGGGAAGTTATGGAGGAACAGCACTGGAATCGTTTAAAGTGGGATTGGAGGGGAAAGTCTGAGTGAAGAGATCCGCTTCATCAGTAGAAGAAATAGCTACAGAGCCATCAGTGTAGCAAAAAGGAGGAAAGGATGATGAGGTAAAGTTGTTAGAAAGTTTTTTTGGCAAGGTGCCAGAAGGAGGGGGAAGAATTCGAGTTGAAGAGTTGAGAGCATTTAGTACAGATGAAACTGTTTTTTAGCAGAGTGAAGAACAGACTTAGCACGAATCCGGGCAGAAACATAAAAGAAAAAAAGATATGATTTAGGGGTGGGTTGGCTCTGGTACCTTTTGTAGGCCCTCCCCTTGTTACGGACAGCATTAGAACAAGCGTGATTAAACCAAGGCTTTCTTGCATTAGTCAAAGGATATGAGAAAGAAATGTATGCTTCCATGCCCGAGGGAATAACTTCCGTAATGCGCAAGGCACACTCAGATGCCTCCCGGCCATGGAAGCAATAATCATTCCAGGGAAAATCAATGAAGTACTGCCTGAGGGTCTCCCAGGCTGCAGGTCCAAGGTGCCACAGTCGACGTTTTTTTGGAGGATCCACAGGCCATACCAGAGCGATAGGACAGGTTAAGGTAATAAAGTTGTGATCGGAGGAGCCCAACAGAGAGGAGCAGAAGGCTTAGTCGTAAGAAAGAGGCTGAATATGTTGGAACTCTCTCCAAGGCGGTCAGGGAAACTGGTAGGGTCCTGTACAAGCTGTTCTAGGTCATTAAGGATAGAAAAAATATATGCTTGTTCACCAGGTGGATCAGTGAAAGGAAAACACCAGAAAGAGGTCATAATGATCCATCAGTGCTAGATCTTATATTTAGTACGGAAGAAAATGATATTGATAATATAATGTATCACCCTCCATTCGGCAAAAACGACCATGCAGTATTAATCTGCAACTTCAGGATTGCATATAACATAGTTACCAGTAATGAAAGTTACAGAAAGAGACTAAACTACAAAACGGGAAACTACCATGACCTAAAGAAATACTTCTTAGAAATAGCTTGGGAAAAGGAGCTTAGGGACAAGATTTAAATGTTATATATAGAAAATTCTGCGAACATTATGAAATAGGATTCCAAAATTACATACCACAGCACAAAGAAGCAGAAAAGAAAATAGGGAAATGGTTTAATACAGAATGTAAAAAACAAAAGAAAAAAGAGACTTCTTGTGGAAAGAGATACAGAAGACACAATAGCAAGAGGGCATATAATAACTATAAAAAAGCAAGAAACGATTGTACAAGAACAGTTTGAGGAAGACATTATAAATAAAAGGAGTGATCAACCGAAGCTATGATACAGCTACATCCGAAGGAAAACCAAAGTTAAAGATAAAATACAGTCCATTACGGACGAGGGGGTCATCTATACACAAAAGAAAGATATTTGTGAAGCACTAAATAAAAATTTCCAATCAGTTTTTACAGAAAATAATTTTGAGAGAGACGATATGGAACAAGCATGCCCACACATATTACCAGACATACAAATATCAGAAAAAGAAATACAGGAGGAGTTAATATATATATATATATATATATATATATATATATATATATATATATATATATATATATATATATATATATATGTATATGGAGCCTCTGTGGTAGTGGTAGAGTGTGCGTTTCGTACACGGGTGGACCAGGGTTCGCGCCCCGCCAGGGTAATAAACTTTGGGAGTGTTCACCCGGCCACGTACTGCACTGGCGGACACAAAGGGTGCTGTGGTTGAACCAGTGTCACTTACTGTAAAGTATGCTTGCACCCAGTCGGCTTGCACGGGCCGATTACACTTGGTTCACAGACTACACACACATCCAAAGCCACTTCAACACTACAATTACACTTACAAGCACTTCTCACCCTACATACAATCTCTACCAGACAGCCTAAGACACTTGGTAGAGATACATTGGCTGTATCGTCCCGACTTCGGTCGGGATAGGCCGGTCCTGCAGTGGATACTCAAACGGCTGCTGCTGATATATATATATATATATATATATATATATATATATAACCTGCAAAGACGAAATTTTGCACAGCAGCAGATATATATATATATATATATATATATATATATATATATATGGACAGATAGATAGATAGATGATAGATAGATATAGGTTGATATATAGACAAATAGATATAGATATATCTTCTCACTTGGCAGCATTGAATACGATGACATCAGCGGAGTTACTAAGGCTGCGGTTGTACGAGAAGTGGCATCTCCAGCTCGGGCAACCCAGTAGTTGTAGCTCAGTGGCGTTGGTGGTCCCGAATCTGAGGAAGAACATCCGACGGAATAAAGAACTGTTACAAAATATGATTTGAACGACAGAACTGGGTTATTGAATTACAAAGGAGAGAGAGAGAGAGAGAGAGAGAGAGAGAGAGAGAGAGAGAGAGAGAGAGAGAGAGAGAGAGAGAGAGAGAGAGAGAGAGAGAGAGAGAGAGAGAGAGAAGAAAGGATATGTGAGCACGTACACAAAGTTGTGCCACATGCGGAATCTGGTGTAGTATAGAGTGGTTGGCAACATTTTTTTCTTCGTTTTTAAATCTTAACTAATAAATAATGAATAAAATGTGTCGTGCAGTAAACCGCCTAGTAGCATATTAATCCATAATTCATGTACAGGCAACAAAATGACTCACGTGTTGATAATGAATACGGCCAGTAGCATACCGAGCGGCTAAGAAGTGGTGGGTGCATTGGCTCTCTCTACGATCTTTGTTAATCACCAGCATCTTAAACAAATTATCTTTTGGAACAGAATCTCAATTGTTTTAACATAATTCCAACAAAGCTGCCCAGCATGGGCCAACTGGCCTACTGCAGGTATCCTCCCTTCTTATGTCCTTTTGTAATACTGTGGGTGTTAATCGTATGATCTGATGAAAGCAAGTTTCTGTAAACATTTCACACCATTTGCCATCTTCATTTCATGTATCATGTCCTGATTTTTAAAAATGTTTTCCTTTGCACTGTAAAATATGCATGAGGATAGTCATGGGTAGCAAAAATAAAATACTAAGATTTAAAAAAATCTAAAACTATAGTTAGATGCCTTAATCCTGGAAGGGGTGGCTGCAAACAAATTGCTTCCATGTCACCTTGAGCTCCGCCCTCCGGCTGCTCTCTCTTCAGTCAACATCTCCCTGTCTCGAATACCTCCTCACTCCATCCTTCCATGTCATTCTCAATCTCCCCCCTCTCTCTAACCCCTTCTATTTATTTTACTGACTAAAAAAAATCTTCAACTATCTTACTTCGAAGATGGAACACATCCTATCAATTTTCCTTTCTCTGAACTCTCTATTCTAAGAGATTTCAGTGTTCACCACTACTTTGGCTCTCCTTTCGTTTCACTGATCCACCTGGTGAACAAGCCTACATCTTTTCTATCCCTAATGACCTAGAGCAGCTTGTACAGCAACCTACCCTTATCCCTGACCGCCTTGGAGAGAGTTGCAACATACCTGACCTCTTACTTACAACCAATCCTTCTGCTTATGCTGTTAATCTTTCCTATCCTTTGGGCTTCTCCAACAATAATTTTATCACCGTAACCTGTCCTGTCGCTCCAGTAAGGCCTGTGGACCCTCCCAAGAAGAGTCAGTTGTGGCACCTTGGAGCTGCTGATTGGGAGGCCGTCATGCAGTATTTCTTTAATTTTCCCTGGAATGATTGTTGTTTATATGGCCGAGAGCCATCTAAATGTGTCTTGCGCATTATGGAGGTTTTTCTGTCGGGCATGAAAGCGTACATTCCTTTCTCATATCCTTAGACTAATGAAAAAAAAAGTGGTTTAATCACACTTGTTCTAATGGTGTCCAGAAAAAGGAGAAATGGAGAAGACGTACAAAAGGTACCGGAGCCAACCCACTCCAGATTCTCATCTCTTTTATGTCTCTGTCCGGAATAGTGCTAAGTCTGTTCTTCCGTGTGCTAAAAATAATTCGTTTGTACTACATGCTCTGAACTTTTCAGCTCGAATTCTTCTGGCACTTTGCCAAAAACTTTTTAACAATTTTACCTCATCATCCTTCATTCCTCTTTTCCACTCTAATGGCTTTTTAGCTATTTCGTCTACCAATAAAGCAAAACTCTTCGCTCAGACTTTCTCCTCCAATTCCACTTTAGACGATTCTGGTGCTGTTCCTCCATCACTTCCCCTTCATGTCTGACATTAAATTTTCTTCAATTGATGTATTTTCTGCCATCACTGGCCTCAACACTAACAAAGCATTTGGGCCTGATGGGGTCCCTTCTGTTGTCCTCAAGAATAGTACTTCTGTGCACATACCCTGCTTAAGTAAACTCTTTCGAGTTTGTCCATCAACTTGCACCTTTCCTTCTCACTGGAAGACTGCTCTCATTCAGCCTGTCCCAAAGAAGAGTGACCATTCCCAACCTCTAACTATCGCCTAATTGCTTTAGCATCCTGTGTTTCAGAAGTTCTCGAGTCTATTCTTAAAAAAAAATTTAAGCATCTTTCCTATAACAACCTTCTTTCTAATCATCAGTATGGGTTCCGTCGGGGACGCTCCACTGTTGATCTTCTCACCTACCTTTCAGATTCCTATTCATCCTCCTTTCGGGACACTGGCAAAAGCTTTGCTATTGCACTTGACATCTCAAAGGCTTTCGATCGAGTCTGGCATAAATCCTTAATTTTCAAACTGTGGTGTTACGGTTTCTACTGTATACTTCTATCTGTGCTTTCATCTATAGCTTCCTTTCTGGTTGATGTTATAGACAGCCAGCGTTCTTCTCCTAGAGCTATCAATAATGGTGTTCCCCAGGGCTCTGTCCTATCACTAACTCTCTTCCTTTTATTCATCAGCGACCCTCTAAACTGTACATCTAACTTTATCCACACATATGATGATAGCTCCACTATTCACCTTTTCATCTGCTTTCCACAGCGTCCATCTCAGCAATTACTTCAACAAACAAGGGATGAGGCTATGGCACACCGAATGCCTGACCTGGCTCATATCTCTGATTTGGGTAAAAAAAAAATAATCGTGCTGTTTTTCCAAAACTCAGTTCTTGCATCTATCAACCCGACATAATCTTCCACAGGAATACCCTCCAATTTTTAACAATATGCAGGTCAATCCTGCATCATCTTTAAACATACTTGGGGGTTTCATTCTCTCGGGATTCATCTTGGAAAGAACATATTACCTCTCTTGTAAAATCTGCTTCTAAGAGATTAGGTATGCTAACCTGACTCCGTGCCTTCTTTTTCTCTGCACAGTTGTTGCCTTTATACGCAGGTTTTATTCACCCCTGTGTAGAGTAAATCTCTCATGTGTGGGGAGTCTCCCCACATACAGCTCTTCTCAACAAGGTGGAGTCAAAGGCTCTTCGTCCCATAAACTCCTTACTGGCTCCCTTCAACCTCAGTCTCTTTGTTGCACTGTTGTATGTCTATCTTTTTTCTATCGGTACTTTAATGATCACTGCTCCTCTGAACTGATTGTCTGCATCCCCCCACATCTACGGCGGGCGCGTAGCACCCATGTAGCAACAAACTCTCATCCATTTTCTCTCCAACTCTCTAATGCAAGAGTTAACCGTTACTCCCAGTCATTGATATGCAGCAGGGCAGCTATGGAACTGTCTCCCTCTGTCTGTATTTCCTACTTCCAATGGTCTCCAGTCCTTAAAAAACAATGTGTCCAGGCATCTCAAAATATACGGATCTTGAATTGGCTCTCTCTTATCTAATGTTTTTGCTCTTTTCTTGGAGGGAACAATTTGCAGGCTTCTGGCCCTTGGTTCCTTCTTCCTTGCATAAGAAAAAAAAATACATACATTCTCGTAGTCAGTCTCTTAGTTTTCAGTCTTTCCTTATGGCGAAGCAGTTACAAGGTAATTTAATGTTCTCCAGAACATCCTTCATATGAGGACACTGGGCCTGATGGAGTCCCTCCTGTTGTTCTCAAGAACTGTGCTTCTGTGCTTTCACCCTGCCTAGGCAAACTCTTTCGCCTTTGTCTGTCAACTTGTACCTTTCCTTCTTGCTGGAAGTTTGCTCTCATTCAGCCAGTCCCAAAGAAGGGTGACCACTCCCAACCCTCCAACTATCGTCCAATTGCTTTAACGTCCTGTATTTCAAAAGTTTTCGAG
Source organism: Coenobita brevimanus (assembly GCF_032717465.1). Lineage (NCBI taxonomy): Eukaryota > Metazoa > Arthropoda > Malacostraca > Decapoda > Coenobitidae > Coenobita > Coenobita brevimanus. Next base: position 25,140,183 of record NC_137019.1, on the reverse strand, counting down.
TCAATTCTCAATAGAAAAATTTTAAGGCATCTTTCCTATCACAACCTTCTTTCTGATCGTCAGTATGGGTTTCGTCAGGGACTCTCCACTGGCGATCTTCTCACCCACCTTTCAGACTCCTGGTCATCCTCCCTTCGGGACTTTGACTAAAGCTTTGCAATTGCACTTGACATCTAAAAGGCTTTCGATCGAGTCTGTCATAAATCTTTAATTTCCAAGCTGCCCTCTAACGGTTTCTGTCCTTCTATCTGTGCTTTCATCTCTAGCTTCCTTTCTGGTCGATCTATAGCCGCTGTTGTAGACGGCTATCGTTCTTCTCCTAGATCTATCAACAGTGGTGTTCCTCAGGGCTCTGTCCTATCACCAACTCTCTTCCTTTCATTCATCAATGACCTAAGTTGTACACTCGGAAGCACTAATTTCTCCCCCCCCTAGTAGCCGGAGTCGCGGCCAGTGAGAGACCAGGCGTTCGAACACCCAACACCCACATCCCCTCCCCCAACCCCAGTGGCAAATGTTGTTGGACAAATGTGGAACGGCCAAAGCTGGTGATCTTACATTGTCATGATTGTTTTTATTGAGAATCAGAACCAGTAGGTGTAAGTATATAAAGGTATTTAATGTGTACTACTGTGCTGTTATCCACAACATATGAAAAAGGAACGAAAATGAAAGAAGACCTACATTGTATTATGTGTTATTGTCTGTAATAGTTACGTCCTATATTATAATGTTACAAATAAGTATAGTATAATGAACAGCATCTGTTGAAAGATATGATGTCTTTTCTCACACATTCTCATTCCCACCACCACCACCACCACCCTTCTCTCTGGGTTTATATCAACCAAACACCTCTCTTATCCTCCTGTCCCCCACTCCCACGCTTAGTTAACCAACATAAAGATATTGATGAAATGATCCGTCAGGTATTGATCATATTAATATTAGCATACACCTCAGTATTAAGCACCAACAAATCAGTAACATACAATACTTCGATAAACCTGCCAACTATTTCATCTTGTAAGCTGTTACGTGACATATGCACTGCAAGTTTGACCTTGTTACAGGGACATACTGCTGTTTATTGCTAACACAGGTTATGGGTGTTTTTGGACGTCCATCAATTCATATTAACGTGACAATTTAAGCCTCACATTATAAACATGTAAGGTTTATATTCCTGTCACTACCGTATTAACCAAACGAATCAGGGATCGGTTCTGACGAACCACAAACTCTCTGCTTCAACGAAAATATTTCGACCTCTTGTCACAACAGTGACAAAATGTCACAATGTATACGACTGAATGTGGGTCAGTCGTCTACATAATGACATTGTGTCACTGTTGTCACAGGAGGTCGGAATATTTTCGTAAAAGCAGAGAGTTTGTGGTTCGTCAGAACCGATCCCTGATTCGTTTCGTCCATCCATTAATGACAGGAACATAAATCTTAATTGTTTATAATGTAAGGCTTAAATTGCCACGTTAATATGAATTCATGGGCGTCCAAAACCACACACAACCTGTGTTAAAGTAAAACAACCGTATGTCCTTGTATCACAAGGTCCAACTTGCGGTGAGTATGTCACGTAGCAGCTTACAACAAGATGAAATAGTCGGCAGGTATACCGAAGCATTGTATGTTATTGATTTGTTGGTGCTTAATACAGAGGTGTATTATAGTAATAATATGATCAATACCTGACGGATCATTTCATCACTATCTTTGTTTACGTTGGTTAATAATGGGTGTGACTGGTGGACGAGAGGATAAGAGAGGCGTTTGGTGGAGACAGGAATCGAGAGAGATGGGTGGTGGCGGCGGGAGTGAGAATGTATGAGAAAAGACATCATATATTTCAACAGATGCTGTTCACAACACTATACTTATTTGTAACATTATAAAATAGGACATAAGTATTATAGACAATAACACATGGCACACTGTAGAGGAAAGGCGCGAAAATGAAAGAAGACCTACAGTGTGCCATGTGTTATTGTCTATAATACTTATGTCCTATTTTATAATGTTACAAATAAGTATAGTGTTGTGAACAGCATCTGTTGAAATATATGATGTCTTTTCTCATACATTCTCACTCCCGCCGCCACCACCCATCTCTCTCGATTCCTGTCTCCACCAAACGCCTCTCTTATCCTCTCGTCCACCAGTCACACCCATTATTAACCAACGTAAACAAAGATAGTGATGAAATGATCCGTCAGGTATTGATCATATTATTACTATAATACACCTCTGTATTAAGCACCAACAAATCAATAACATACAATGCTTCGGTATACCTGCCGACTATTTCATCTTGTTGTAAGCTGCTACGTGACATACTCACCGCAAGTTGGACCTTGTGATACAAGGACATACGGTTGTTTTACTTTAACACAGGTTGTGTGTGGTTTTGGACGCCCATGAATTCATATTAACGTGGCAATTTAAGCCTTACATTATAAACAATTAAGATTTATGTTCCTGTCATTAATGGATGGACGAAACGAATCAGGGATCGGTTCTGACGAACCACAAACTCTCTGCTTTTACGAAAATATTCCGACCTCCTGTGACAACAGTGACACAATGTCATTATGTAGACGACTGACCCACATTCAGTCGTATACATTGTGACATTTTGTCACTGTTGTGACAAGAGGTCGAAATATTTTCGTTGAAGCAGAGAGTTTGTGGTTCGTCAGAACCGATCCCTGATTCGTTTGGTTAATACGGTAGTGACAGGAATATAAACCTTACATGTTTATAATGTGAGTCTTAAATTGTCACGTTAATATGAATTGATGGACGTCCAAAAACACCCATAACCTGTGTTAGCAATAAACAGCAGTATGTCCCTGTAACAAGGTCAAACTTGCAGTGCATATGTCACGTAACAGCTTACAAGATGAAATAGTTGGCAGGTTTATCGAAGTATTGTATGTTACTGATTTGTTGGTGCTTAATACTGAGGTGTATGCTAATATTAATATGATCAATACCTGACGGATCATTTCATCAATATCTTTATGTTGGTTAACTAAGCGTGGGAGTGGGGGACAGGAGGATAAGAGAGGTGTTTGGTTGATATAAACCCAGAGAGAAGGGTGGTGGTGGTGGTGGTGGGAATGAGAATGTGTGAGAAAAGACATCATATCTTTCAACAGATGCTGTTCATTATACTTTACTTATTTGTAACATTATAATATAGGACGTAACTATTACAGACAATAACACATAATACAATGTAGGTCTTCTTTCATTTTCGTTCCTTTTTCATATGTTGTGGATAACAGCACAGTAATACACATTAAATACCTTTATATACTTACACCTACTGGTTCTGATTCTCAATAAAAACAATCATGACAATGTAAGATCACCAGCTTTGGCCGTTCCACATTTGTCCAACAACATTTGCCACTGGGGTTGGGGGAGGGGATGTGGGTGTTGGGTGTTCGAACGCCTGGTCTCTCACTGGCCGCGACTCCGGCTACTAGGGGGTGAGAAATTAGTGCTTCCGAGTGTACATCTAACCCTATCCATTCATACGCTGATGACTCCAACCTTCACCTTTCCACTCGGTACCCACAACACCCATCTCAGCAGTTACTTCAACAAACAAGGGATGAGGTTATGGCACACCTAATGTCTGACTTGGCTCGTATCTCTGACTGGGGTAAAATAATCTTGTGGTTTTCAATGCATCAAAGACATAATTCGTACACCTATCAACCGGTCAGAATCTTCCACAGGTGTACCCACTAATGTTTAATAATATTCAGCTTAATCCTGCATCATCCTTGAACATGCTTGGGGTTCCATTTACTCGGGACTTATCTTAGAAAGATCATATTGCATTTCTTGTAAAATCTGCTTCTGAAAGATTAGGTGTGCTAAGCCGACTCCGTTCCTTCTTTACCCCTGCACAATTGTTGACTCTCTACACGGGTGTTATCTGCCCCTTTGTGGAGTACAACTCTCATGTGTGGGGAGATTCGCCACATACAGCTCTTCTCAATAGGGTGGAGTCAAAGGCTTTTCGTCTCATTCTCTCCTCCTCTTACTGACTCCCTTCAACCCCTGTCTCTTCGCCGCACTGTTGCATCTTTATCTCTTTTCTATAGCTCCTTCAATGGTCACTGCTCCTCTGAACTGTTTGCTTGCATTCCTCCACCTCTACTACGGGTGTGTAGCACCCGTCTAGCAACAAACTCTCATCCATTTTTTGTCCAACTCTCTAATGCAAGAGTTAACCGTTACTCCCAGTCCTTCATTTATGCAACAGGTCAGCTCTGGAAGTGTCTCCCTCTGTCTGTATTTCCTGCTTCCTATGATCTCCAGTCTTTCAAAAGCAGTGTGTCCAGGCATCTCGAAATGATCGGATCTTGAATTTGGCTTTCTCTTGTATTTTGTTTTTCTTTTGGAAGGAACAATTTGCGGGCTCGTGGCCTTTAGTTCTTTCTTCTTCACATATACATACATACATATATATATATATATATATATATATATATATATATATATATATATATATATATATATATATATATACATACATACATATATATATATATATAAATGACTGATGAAAAAATGGAAGGAAGGAAGGAAGAGAAATGGGAAGGAAAGTGTGAGGTGGGAAGGGGAAGAAAGGGTCTGACTATGGGAGGATGAGTGCGAAGAAGGGAGGAGGGGATGGATTGAGGAAAGCCGAGTAGAAAGGAGGATTAATGGAGGGGAAAATTGAAGGAGGGAGGATGGGTGGAAAAGAGGAAGGAATGGTGAGATGGGCGAGTGGAACGGAAGAAGGATGGATAGGAAGGAATGGGAGGAAGGACGAGGGAGCTCAACAGATTCTGTTCCAACCCAGTACGTACGGCACTGTCCTCTCCAGTCATAGTGGTCCACTGCATATTATGGTCCTGAACTATGCCAGGACGTGGCAAGGTGGCTTGTACAGACAGCATCACTGCAAGCTTCAACACTGACTTCTGATTAGTGGAGAGTGCACAGAATAGCTGATAGGTATTTTTAGACATATATTACTGAAAAAAAAAGCCAAAAAACAAAAAAACAAAAAAACAAGGTTATACGACCTTGGTCGTATGCTCGTGCTATGGACATAATTACGTGGTTATGTCGATTCATTTCCCCACATGGCGAAAATAGCATTCTAATAACGCAAAATTAAATATTATGATGCCCCTTCGACCACTGGAGGGGATAAGAACGCGAAGGTGAAAGTCGGAAGAGGAGGCGGGAAAGAGGAAGTGGGAATGGGATGGAGGGAGAGTTAGGCGTGTGTGTATTTGTGTCAAGCCGATATATGGATCTAATAACGGGTCAAATAATCACAGCATGTCAACCACTTCAGGCATTTGGGAATTATTAGTGTCAAATCTTTGTGTTGTATTAATGACAACAGTCAGCCTGCTTGCAGCGAAACAGTCATAGCTATCTAGTTTCAGTTTTTCTCGATCTCTTTCTGTACTGAAGAAACTAAATTACGTATGTTCGAAACCTGAAGTGAATGCCATGTGTGAAGGTTTGAATTTCCTCATATGTTAAATAATATTTGTAATGAAATTCCGTGCTTATGAAAGACAGAGGAATAGCATGTCCGATATTGAGGGTTAATACTAAATTCTTTGATGTGTCGTGTGTTTCTTATTCTTCTGTCTGAATAAATTTTATAGAAGATTTACTTCGATCTGAATCGCTTACTGTTCAAGTGATCCTTAACTACTTGTGATTAGGCTTTCACACCCTGCCTCACTTTCCAGACTAAATACAACCACGGCAACAGAGCTGTCGAATACTTCACTTTTCAGTAGTTTTGCCTGCTAAGTGTAATGTATTTCTTATGGTTGCATGGACGAGACTGGATGCAGGACCCTTCCTGAAAAGGAGTCACCCAAACTTGACCGAGAAGTCCAGCTGGGACGACAGTCCAAAGTATTTCCCCCTCCCCCCCTCGTCCCAACTTCAAAGAGGATAGTGGCTGTAGCGTCGGAACAAAGCCGCTATCCTGGAGATACACTCTTCAGATTTCCATTTGAGAACCTGCAGCAACTCCAGCCTTTTAGTCCTTACTCCTCCCAGCCAGAAATGCTGAACGTAACCCTGGTTCCCAAACAGTTACCTAAAATAAATATAACTAGAAGATTAAAGGCAGTCACTGACGAGCCGAGTGCTCCTTTTATAAAATGTGGATTCAAGTGTGTTACTCAGGTCTCTCTTTATATACAGTACACACCACACTTCACACTGGATACGTAGCTGCAGCAACACACACATTACACAAAGGAAAAGATCACAAATGCACAAACAAAAGAAAAACATTATAAAGATTTTACAGATAAATATCAACATCATTAACACAATGACAACAGAACTAGATATCTATTTTTTTCCACACACAACACCGACATAGCAGTAATGCAGGAGACTATGATCACAGACAGGCTCAACTTATCACAATTCACAAACCCCATTACAGTCAGATAAGATTTAAAAACCAACAGGAAAAGCGGATGGACTAACTACTCTGGGATACAGATACCTTTCACAAACACTGTACAAGAAGCAGGACAAAACATACCTAATTTCAACACCACAGAAACAGCATCAGTGCAAATCAGCATGCACGATGAAACAATTAACATTGTCAGCATCTACAAATTACCATTTACATCATGCCTTCCAGGATACATCCCATTCCTCACCCCGTTCCATGACGAATGCAAGGCCCCGCTGAGGAGGGTCACCTTGACGTGGTGGCGGGGTTTGAAGCGTGGCCAGCAGTGCTACCTACTCTGGAGACATGCCTGCCTTTGTAGGGTTCGGCATTTGTCGGCCTCATGGACCAAGCAGCCCCCTCTACATCACTGGTAGAGGAGGCCTGCTGGTGATGTTGCTCATCCCTGCCCATTTTCCTTCTTGGGTGAGGTTTTTGTCTCTCCACATGTTTGCCGTGCATGGCATCCCGTGATGCTGGGAGACAGGAGTCCTGGAGGCTGAATGATACCGCACAATGCACGCTGCAGCTAGCAACACACCTCTTCGGTCCCCTATTCTGGCTAGAGGAGTAACCTGGTTGGCCCCAGCCAGATCAATTGGCTAGTCACTTGTTGGCTAGGATCAAGGGGGCACTGGGAGGCCTGGTGGCTCCTGTCATCCTGGAGTTACTGTTGTCCGGGTCCCTCAGTGCATATACTCTCTCACCACCTCTGGAGTCACCAGTGGTGTTATCCCTGGGATATGACCTCCCCTTGTTGGGCTCCCTGTTGGGTGGAGGGGTGGGGGGATGAAGTTTGTTTGTTGTTTTATGGCGTCTCTGAATAAAACGGTTATTGACATGACATCTGTTCCTGGCCAGTCTTTTTTTTTTTTTTTTTTTTTTTTTTTTAAATAACAGAACGGAGGAAGGAAAAACAAATGGAGAAAAAAAAATAATCCATACACCAGATTACTGGTGTCCTCTGTTCATAAAATATCTGTAAGAATTAGACTTGAACAGTTGTAGGTTGAAATTTGGAGGAAAACAACTCTGGGGAAGCGAGTTCCAGAGAGATGCAGTTCGGGGAATGAAAGAATTCTGATAGGCAGAAGTTCTGCAATGTGGTTGAGTGACATTCCAGTCATGAGCGTTACCAGATGCCCGTGTAGCACGAGGGAAGGCATGGAGAGGTGGCACCATGGACGCAACTTCGTCTGAGCATTTGCCAAAAAAATATCTGTAAAATAATGCAAGGGAGGCAACATTCCTTCTTACTTGCAGGGGAGGTAGTTTATATGTAATGGCAGGGTTGTTAATGATTCTAACAGCTTTATTCTGAATTTTGTCTAGTTGTCTTAATGCAACCTCTCCACAACCATTCCACAAGGGTGAGCAATATTCAAGCTGAGAGCGCACATGACTCTTATAAATTATAGCTAACTGCTCATCGGCGAAGAAGTTACGGACTCTGTACAATAATCCAAGTTTCCTTGAGGCGGTTTTAGCAAGTGATCTGACATGAGAGGTCCAGCTGAGGGCACTGTTAAGTGAGACACCAAGAATTTCAATACTTTTGGAGATGGGAATATTAGTAGCACTGAAGGTAATGTACGAATCTGGCAATATCTGTCTATTAGTAAACTGTATATATTTAGTTTTACTAGCATTAAAAGAGACAAGGTTGTTTTGTCCCCATTCACTGATTGTAGATAGATCTTGATTTATGGAGATGGCTGTATTGAGTTGAGAGGTAGAGATATTAGACTTTGTAAATGGATGTCTGAGTGTGAATGAACTATGTAGAGTCATCTGCATATGAGTGAATGGGATTGTGAGTGACAGATAAGAGATCATTAATATGAACCAGAAATAGGGTTGGCGCCAGAACTGATCCCTGTGGCACGCCGGCGTTAATTGAGTGGAAATTCGAATATACATCATCTACTTTTACTCTTATATTCCTGTCACTAAGATAAGAAGAAATCAAAGGAACAAAAGACGTTAGTCCATAGCAAGGGAGTTTGGACAGCAGGGAACGGTGCCATACTCTGTCGAAAGCTTTAGAGATATCAAGAGCTACTGCATGAGTTTCTCCAAAAAGATCAATTGATTGATGGATGGTATGAGTTAAGAGATTGAGTATGTCAATGGTGGATCTTTCGTGGCGAAAACCGTATTGTCTATCATTAATTAAGTTGTTGGATTCAAGATGTTTAACAATATGCTTATTAATTAAAGTTTCAAATACCTTACCAAGAGAAGATGTGATAGCTATTGGTCTGTAATTGGAGGGGTCAGACGAACTTCCTTTCTTCGGAACTGGGTGGATATTGGCTTCTTTCCATGAATTTGGGAATAAAGAAGTACGTATGCATAGTCTGAATAATTTAGCTAGGACAGAGGCAAGTTCAGGGGAACACTTTTTCAAAACAATTGGCGGAATTCCATCTGGACCTGGAGCTTTGTTGGTAGGTAAATTGTCTAGGATGGATTTTACAAATCTTGTCTGTATTTTAAGTGGGGCAATTTCGGGAGAATCAAGTTCCAGTACTGAGACATTCTGGCTGGTATCATCTATGGTAGAGTTTCTTGCAAAGGTACTAGCAAAGATATCTGCTTTCCCACGTGGGTCATTTGTAATATTGCCATCTGAAGATTTTAGTGGGGGAATGGAAGATGACTTGTTAAAGTTATTATTGAAAGAATTAAGAGTTGACCAGAATATTCTGTTGTCATTAGGGTTGTTAAGTAGTTTTGATGCTTGCTTTTGAAGAAAGTTTGATTTAGATAGATTTAATACAGCTTTTGCATGATTTCTAGCAATTTTAAATTGGGAGAGTGATTCAGGTGTTTTTGATTTTAAGTAAGAGTTATATGCTAATGACTTTTGGGCTGTTGCTCTGGCACAATTGCCATCAAACCATTTTGGAGAGTTTGATCTTTTAGTGAATTGTTGACTTGGTATGAATAAATCCATACCAGCTAGTATTAAGTCACAAATATGGGACTGGGTAGAATTGGGATCACTAGAGAAGAAAGACTGCCATGGAACATCAGCAAGATAATTTCTAAATCCATCCCAGTCTGCCCTGTCAAAGTGCCATCGGGTCACCCTGACAGGTTCGGAATGGGGAGATGTAGGAGGGTTAACTAATGAGGCTTTGATGAGATTGTGGTCAGAGGATCCAAGTGGTGACAGTACCTCTATCCTGTATTGATCTGGATTATTTGTCAAGAATAAATCCAAGAGATGGGCATTATGGTCAGGATTATCAGGTATTCTGGTTGGTTGCTTTACCAACTGGGTGAGATTAAACGATTCCGCAAACAGCTCGCATTCCAGACCAGCGTCGTCAGTCCGGGCAGAATGCAATAACCATTCAACATTGTGTATGTTAAAATCACCCAAAATGGTAATTTCATTGCCAAGGGCAAGGTCAAGGTTACTCAACTGAGTGGATATGGAATCAAATACACTGGGTTCCGAAGAAGCATTGGGGGAACGATAAACTACACAGATATATTTGGTAATGTTTTGGCAATTTAATTTATATAATGAGTAATCAAAACTGGATGAAGTGAAGTTTAAAATAGTGTCAACTGCATATTGGGATTTGATATAACAACAGGTGCCGCCCTTGTTTCGAAAGTTTGTAAGGAGATGGTAACCTGGAAAACAAAATGGAGATATATCGGTAGAGGGTGAGATTTGTGGTTCTGTGAGGAAAAGGGCCAAAGGGGATATGGACTGAAGGAAAAAATGAACTGAGTTTAAATTTGTGGTAAGGCCGCGGATGTTGGTAAAGAATAAGGCCGCACCGTCACCTCTTTGCCGATGAGCATTCCCGGAAATAGCAACAGTCGCTGCTGGCACAGTCGCTTGATAGCGACCGGGAGGACCCTGTGCCTCCAGCCCTACCCTGCCGGTGGTGGCAATCCGAGATACCACCTCATTTGATTGTGAGATTGCAGCGGCCATTACTAAAGATGTGAATAGAAGGTGTGATATGTTATGCGCATGTAGTGTGGTGTAGACAGTTGAAGGTAGAGGTATCATGAGAGCATGCTGGCCTACTCTCTGTGTAAATGAATGCACTGAAAATGTTCAGAAAAGGGAGATGGTCAGGATCAAGTCCTGAGGGCTGGTGAAACGGGAGCTCCAGCTCTCCCTGTCACCAGCTTGCCATCAACCTCGGGAGTACTGCCCTGTTCGACTGGTGCTACAGTCTACTCCTCACTACTTCCAACTCTTCCTCCCTCATTGCCACTCTGGAGCCTTTCCAGGCCCCGAGGGACTTTTCTCCTCTAACCCAGCGTTCAACTGGGACTGTGAGGAGGTCATGTCAGGTTGGTTCGGCTCTGGGGTTCAGCCTGGAAGATAAGGTGCAAGAGAATTTTGCAAAGTATCTAGTGCTAAAACTCTCTGGGGGTGGCTGAGTGCTGAAGACTAACATTTGCGATTTGTACCGTGCCATTGTTTCTGCTTGTGATCGTGAATCTGTGATCTCATCACAAGGGGATGGATGGCTCCTTATTGTGGTGTCCTTTCTAGAAGTGAGCTCCTGTCTCCAGGCTCTGACTTCTGTATCTGGTAGCAGTGTGTCTTCTGTTCCTCATGCCGCCTTTAACCAGTGTAAGGGTGTCATTTACTCCAGTGGCCTTCTCCAATACCCTGAGACACGGTTATTGGAGTAACTACGCTCTTCCGGTGTTGTATCTTTTGACTGGTTACAGAAGAAGATTGATGGTGTTCTGACCCCAACACTGACACTTTTCTTGACCTTTGACCAATTAACGTTGTCTACTATTGTGAACCTTGCTTGGCTCTCACTTCCTTTGAAGCCCTAGGCCCCTATGTTCCAACCCCAAAGAGATGTTTCCACTGCTCCTCCCATGCTGGTGACTGTCTGGCGCCTATTAAATGCTACCATTGTGGGGATGCACATGCTGCCTCCTCTCGACAATGTCCATGCTAAACTTTTGAGAGCGAGATTTTGTCCACACATACCCATGAGAAGGTTTCCTTTCCCGGGGCAAGAAAGAGAGTCCAGACTTGATTTTTCCAGCCAAGAGATACTTATGCCTCTGTCCTCTCTGGTACCTCTGTGTGGTTCCTTGTGTCTCAGAATCTGATTCGATCTGTGCCATCTACTGCTCCCCTCTCCTGTGATTTGTAGGCTGACGTTGCTGAGACTCCTATTGCTTGTGAGGCAAGTGGTAACCCTCCTTCTTCAACAGATATTTCTACCTCCACTTCACTGACGGAGGGTTGACACCCTCCCAGTGTGGTGGCAGACGTCCATGTCGATGCATCTCCTTGTCCTGACATGTCCAAAAAACCCAACGTCCCTTCTGTGCATGGCAAGGGTCACCGTGGCTCCTCAGAGTGTTCAGAGTCTGAGGTCCTACCACACAAAGGTTTCAGTTAGCGAGCCCACTACTGATTCTGCTCAAGATTCTCAGGGGTCTGGATGAGTGAATGCTGAGGATAGTGCTCTGCTGACGGTCTGGCCCCCATCAAGCAGTGGTGATGTCCAGGTCGTTGATGCACCTGCTCAGCTTTATGAAATGTTGCCCCTCAGGATGCTAGTGCTGTAGGGTGTGCTACTGATGGCACTCCTCGTGATGGCACTGCCTGCTCTGTTTGGCTAAAGCAGTTTGCAGTCCCCCTGCCAAGCCATCTCTTGCTCCACAACAGAAGAAGACCAGTGCCTAGCCTTCATCTTCTTCCTCCTGGTTGCCTTCAGCCCGTCAGCACACTGTACAGAATTATGGTGCCAGGCAGTCCTATAGTAAGGGCCTCTTTAAGCATCAGCCTAATTTTGGTTATCTGCCAGGGTCAGGGCTGTCTCGCCCCTTATCCTGAGTCTCTCCCTCCGCTATGGGTACTATCATTCAGTGGAACTGTCATGGTTTATGTGCTAGTCGAGAGGAATTGCGTCGTCCTCTTGCCCAATATTCACCAGTATGCAAGTGCATCCAGGAGGCCATGGTTGGTGAATCTGCTCCTCCTGTTACCACTTGTTTTTATTATGATCCTCTTCCAGGCCAAGGACATTATAGGGGTACTGCTATACTCCTCCACTGTGATGTTCCATTCACTATGCTGAGTCTTACCACTCCTATGCTGGATGTTGTTCTTCAGATTTTCCTTCGGAGTCGATATATGGTGTGTAGCCTTTATCTCCCTCCTAGTGCTTCTGTTGAGAGGGTAGATCTTGTTCGCCTTGTTCATGACATCCCATTCCCCTTTCTTTTACTGGGTGATCTAAATGGTCGTCACCCACTGTGGGGTGACAATATTACCAACCCTACGTGTGCTATGCTGGCATCTTTGGAGGAGGAGGAGTTAGGGGTGTTGAATTCAGGTGAGATGACGTACTTTCATAGTCAGACCGGTGTTTTCACGACCATTAATTTGTCTCTGTGCTCAGCTTCGGCTATTTTAGATATCTGTTGGGGTGGGTTGCCAGATTTGCATGGCAGTGACCACGTCCTGATGATTTTAACTTCTGCTAAGTGTGAACTACAATGTTGCCTTCCTTGCTAGCACCTGGATGAGGCAAACTGGCAACTCTTCAGGGAGTTACATTCCACTGACCTCACTGCGGGCGATTTTGGTGGTGCTGATGAGGTGGTGGTGTATATAACTGATGTAATACATTCAGCAGGTTTTTTACCTATTCCCAAGACTTCCGGTCGATTTCCTAAACATCCAGTTCCCTGGTGTACCCCTGAATGCACCTCTGCAGTGAGGGCCAAGAGGGTCCCCTTCTCTTGCCTTTGCCACCATTGAGGGGACTTGCAAAGTTTGGTGGCCTTTCAAAGTTGCAAGCTCATGCACAATGGGTATTGAAAGAGGCCAGGTGTGCATCATTGAGGATGTATGTTTCATCGCTCAACTCAGGGACTTCCCTCACCCAGGCGTGGAACTGGGAGAGGAAAATTTCTGGGAAATTTACTGTCCTCTCCCCTCTTGTTTTATCAGATGCAGATCCCTTTGCTGTTACTGAACTTTTTGTTGGCCATTTTGCTAGTGTACATAAAATGACACTGCAACGTCTTTGGCACACCACTGTCGGCGCATGGATTCTTGTGGTCTCAGTTTCACCTCTTCTGGGGATGAATCTTATAACGTCCCCTTCTCTGTTTCTGAGCTTCGGGTGGCTTTGTCACAGTATCATGATTAATTTCCAGGCCATGATGATACTCCATACGCTTTTTTACGCCACAAGTATTTTTACTGGTGCTATATAACAGAATTTGGTGTACTGATGAGTTTGTCTTCTTGGGATGTCGCTGTGGTTAACCGCTTCCCTAAGCCCGGAGAGGATCATCTGCAGGCAACAAATTATCATCCCATCTCTCTGACCTGCATTTGCAAGGTGTTGGAGAGTGTAAATGGAAGGCTCATGTGGTATTTAGAGAGGGGCAATTGCATATCACCAGCCCAGTATGGTTTTCATAACATGCAGTCTACCTCTGATGCCCTACTGTCCTTGGAATCTTCTGCCTGTGAGGATTTCTCCACTAACTAAAACCACATCACTTTCTTCTTTGAACTGGAGAAGACATATGATACTGCCTGGCATCATGGTATTTTACTTTCTCTTCACGAGTTTGGTCTTCGTGGCCGTTTGCCTGTTTTTATCAAGCAGTTTTTATCTAACCATTTTTTTAAAGAGTGCGGATTTGGGGAGTACTTTCTGATGCCCATTCACTCGAAGATGGGGTGCTGCAGGGGAGTGTCCTTAGTGTCACACTCTTTGCTGTGGCTAACAAGAGTGTTATCAGTGTACTCCCTGATGGGGTCCGTGGCTTTCTGTATGATGATGACCTGTCTCTGTCTCTTAGTCTCGGATGTCTTTGGTTGAGAGGAAGTTGTGGCTGGTACTTGATAGCATTTCCCAGTGGCCTGAAACTTGTGGTTTCTGTTTTTCTTCTGAGAAGACTGTGGCTACAAAGTTTTGTCGTCTTCATGGTATTCATCCAGACCCAGATCCATAGCTTTATGGTCGCAGAATCTCATGTGTGGAAGAGACTTGGTTTCTGGGTCTTACTGTTGATAGATGACTGACCTGGGTTCCTCATTTCCAGTATATTAAGTCAGCCTGTTTTAAGGCCATGTGTCTCCTGAGGGTTCTGGCTCATACTTCTCGGGGTGCTGACCCTCAGATCCTCCTCCTCTTGCACAGATCTATTATTCTTTCTAAACCTGAATATGGGTGTGAGGTTTACTCTTCTGCTATGGAGGCCCATCTCAATATGTTGGATTCTGTGCACCATTCTGGTGTTCGTCTGGCAACTGGAGCATTTAGGTCATCTCTGATTTCGAGTTTATTGGTAGATGCTGGCACCCTCCCCTTGGACTTGCGCCACCAGTCATTGATGATGAGGTGTTGGTGTTGGGTTCACTGCCTCCTGGATTCAGTGCCTTGTGTCACTGTCTCCCAATATTCCTGTCTTCTCTCTGTGTCCCTCGCTCAAGTTTCCCAAAGCCTTTTGGTTATAGGGTCGAGTCTGTTATGTCAGCCTTGTCTGTCTCTTCATTGTCAGTTTGTTCCTATCATATTCATAGGATATAGGCTCTTGGCTGCTCCCTCACGTGTTAGTCTGCAGGTCTTTTATTGATAAAAAGAGCTCTCCTCCATCTCACCTGTCGCTTCTCTGTTTTTAGAACATTCCTCCACCCATCTGTCTATACAGATTGTTCTAAGTCTGATGCTGGAGTAGGCTTTGGTGTCATCTTCCTTTCCTTCTGTAGGGGCGGTAGCCTTCCTAGTATTGCTTTGATTTTTATGGTGGAACTGTCTGCGATTTTACTTGCTTATCAGATCATTTTTACTCTCCTCCAATCCTCCTTCATTGTTTTTTGTGATTCCCGTAGTGCATTTTCTGCGCTACAATCTTTTAGTTCCTCTCATGCATTGATTTATCTGTTTTTGAGTGGCTTTACATACTCGGCCATCGTGCCTATCAGGTGGGATGTCGTTGGATCCCGGCCCACGTGGGAGTCTCGGAGACTGAGCAGGCTGATATGATGGCAAAGATGGCGGCGGCTCAGACTGCTCCTGCCTTGGGGTCTCTGCCTCCTCAGCTTCTCCTTGCGTCTGATTTTCGTTCATATTTTGATGGTCTGGTTCGACATTGTTGCAGGAACGCTAGGATGCTGTTGGGGTCAACAGGCTCCATACAGTCTGTGTAAAAGTGAGCTCCTTCCGTTACTGGAGCTTGCCTCGGCAGTGGGAGACGGCCTTATGTCGCCCCTGCATTGGGCACGACCGTTTCTCTCATTCCTATTTGATGGAAGGGAATCCCTTTACTGTCTGTGGGGATTGTCTTGTCACCTTAACTTTCTGGGACTTGCTGGTGAAGTGTCCCAGTCTTGGGAATTTACGCCATCGATACCTCTATGACCACTAGGCGGAAGATGGCGTGTATTGTCTTTCGTATGTTCTTGGTGAGAATGCCTATTTTATGGGTGGGGGAACCTTCTTGTTTGTGGAGGAGGCTGGGCTGCCTTGCAAGATTTTAGTTTTTAATTCTCTTTATTCCATTTTCCCCCTTTTATTTCTTGTGTGCTTTTCTCCCATTTTAGTGTTTTGTTTCAGCTAATGTTTTGTTTAGTTATAGTATGTGTCCGGCAGCATATGACCCTGGCAGTTGCACCGCCAGTTATAATTTAGTCAGTCAATCAATCAATAAATCTTAATGCAAGGGACCCATCATGGTTAAACACATTGATAAGAAACAGTTGAGAGGTCCTTAATCTAGAACAGCTTGAACACAGACATTTTAAGCAACCACTACACACTAACACAACCTCCACACAGATGCAGTGAGGTGGCTTCCTCCACTGACACCACTTATTCATTCACTCGCCATTTAGACTTCTTGATATATAATACATGATGTACCACCTCAGTATTATCATTTCATGCACATTAAAAGTGATTCGAAACAAAACCATGAAAACCTTCACCACATACAGAAGTGCAATCTGGACTCGATCCTCTCAAGACAGAGCAGACAGACAAATTTAAGAGAGATGATTTTTCATAATGATAATGTAATTAACGGCAGTCAAACCTCACATACGTAGTGGTACCACTAAAAACTTAAACCCTGTCTTTTGTGTACGTAGAAAATAATTCATCAAGGACAGACATATATTAAAGAGCAAGATTCACCCAAGTAGAGTTTCAACCTGCAAAGGGTGGCCACACACAAATCGCCTCCATGTCACCCTTTCCTCTGCCATTAGGCTGTCCTTCATTTAACTCAGATCCATATCAATACCACAACGTCCCTTTGCTTCCTCATTTGTAACTCTACAATCTACATGCACCTCTCAAATAACTCGTTTCCATTGCTCTCATTCTAGGCTTAGTCCTTCCATCAGGAGACCTCCTTATGTTAATGTAGAAATACAGCACTTTCATGTAAGGATTTTTTTTTTTCATATTCACTTTCCCATTCCTTAATACTGATTTCAGTAAACCAGCAACCTTTCTTTTCTGGTGTTCTCTTTCATGCATTTCATCGTCTAGTCTTCCGTCTATACTCATTACTTAAAAACTTGATGGCATTCCCATCCTTCATTTCCTGACCATCCAGTTCCACTGTACATTCTGTTACTCCACTTCCCTCAAACACTATAACTTGCTCTTGGCTACATTCACTTTCAGATGTAGAGTCCTACATACACTCCCAAACTCATTCACCATGACATACAGCTCCCTCCATCTTCACTTGATACAGTATCATCAGCAAACAAGAGTACAGGCAGTTTCCAAACCCTGCCCTCTCTCACAACGGACACTCCGACATCCACTGCCGTACCTTGTACATTCAGGGAAAGTTCCTCGTTACCCACCTCTCGAAGCACTGGTGTGAGACGGGTGAATGTGAAGCAGCAGCCACACCTCATGAGTCTGGTAACTGTGAGCGTGAAAGATGGGAAGACGGGAGATTGGGGACATAGGTGGGTTTGGTGATATGCTGGGAATCACTTGTAAGTCAGCAATGTATGACTTGGACCGTAAGGATAAATGATAATATTTAAAAAATTACATAAAAAATTATGTAGATGTCTGTAGAGTTAGTGTTGTCAGGAAAGTTATGGAAATTTGCTGTGTTCGAACAGAGGTTTGAATGCTTTCATTTCCTCTCGACTTACATGAGACATTTCCCAAGGAGATATTCGTAACGATATAAGATGTTTATATTTTGTTCACTCAAAAACAGTCATTATATCTATATCTTTATCTGTGTGTGTGTGTGTGTGTGTGTGTGTGTGTGTGTGTGTGTGTGTGTTCTTACCTTACCTAATTGTTCTTACCTAACTGTATCTTTACAGGAATGAGTCAAGCTCGTACTGTCCCGTGTCTTAAACCATATTTATCGTACATATCCTTAAATTTATGAATTGTTTTGGCACACATTATTTCATTCGGTAGTGCATTCCATTGATCAATTGCTCTGTTTGGGAAATTGAATTTCCTTACGTCTTTATCACCTCTCTTCTTATGCAGTTTTTTGCAGTGTCCTCTTGTTGATGCTTCTCCATATGTTAAGTAATCATTTATGTCTATTTTCTCCTTCCCTGATATGCATTTATATAGCATAATCATGTCACCTCTTTTCCTTCTCTCTTGTAGTGTTGGTAGATTCAGTTTATTTAGTCTTTCTTCGTAGCTTAGGTCCCTTAAGCTTGGTATCCATCTTGTAGCGGCCCTTTGAACTTTTTCAGTCTTGTCTATGTGTTTTTTGAGATGAGGACTCCAGACTACTGATGCATATTCCAGGGTTGGTCTAATGAATGATGTTATTATCCTTCTTAGCATGTCTTCATTTATGTATGTGAATGCTATTCTCATATTTGCAAGCAGTGTATACATGTTCCGTACCTTCTCACTGATGTGGTCAGCCGGAGATAGTCTGTTATTGATAATCACACCTAGGTCTTTCTCTCTTTCTGATGTGTATAGGGTTTTATTTCCTAACTTATAATCCCAATCAGGTCTTTTTCCACTTTTACCAAACTTGATTACATGACACTTGTCCACATTGAATTCCATTTGCCATGTACTACTCCATTCATGAAGTTTATTTAATTCTTCTTGTAGCTCTTTACAAGAGTCTGTGCTAGTAATTGTCCTTTGTATTTTTGCATCATCTGCAAACATATTCAGATAGCTCTCATTTCCAGTGTTACTGTTTATATTATTTATATACACTAAAAACATGATTGGTCCAGCACTGAACCCTGTGGTACTCCACTAGTCACTTCTTTCCATGATGAGTAGTTTCCTCTTAGTACTGTTCTCATTTCTCTTTTTATAAGAAAGTCTTGCTTCCAACAAAACAGTTTGCCTCGTGTGTCTGTCTGTCTCTCGCTCTCTCTCTCTCTCTCTCTCTCTCCGTCTATCTGTGTGTGTGTGTTAATTCTTATAAATTGGCTTTATTATTTATCCTCTGTCATCCCACTATAAACATCAGCCTGCAAACATTCCCAGTGTTATTCTAGTAATTAAATTATTCATCTGAAACTTAGAGTCTAGGGTAGTAATAATAATAATAACAAAAAAGATTTATATATATGAGCGATCAACAGACTCTTCGTTTTCCTTTAGACAGAATGACATGGGAAGTCCTAATTATAAGATCAGTCTCTGTAACTATCATTCCTATCAAACATTACACAAAGAAGGCAAAGAAGCATTTCTTTGACAGTAAACAAGTATTATATATATGTACTAATGTAGACAGACTCAGAGAACAGGGTGATACCATACAAACATAAACGCTTTTGCACTTTGAGAATACGTCGGACGCATTGTCATAGGTTATTGATACTGTGACGTGAGCAACTCTCCAAACCCTCCCACCCCCGGCGACCCTCCCTTCCACTCACAGTTACCAGACCTGTGGGGTCTGGCTGCTGCTTAGTGACTCTTCGTCTACCACCAGTGCTCCGAACAGTGGGTAATGCGGAACTTTCCCTGACTGTACCTCATTTACACTGCCTTCCACACACACACACACACACACACACACACATATATATATATATATATATATATATATATATATATATATATATCACACTCCAACATCCACTGCCGTACCTTGTATCTCATTTACACTGCCATCCATATATATATATATATATATATATATATATATATATATATATTGAAATGCGAGCTCCTGCCACCAGACCCCCCACCCCACTACGGAGCTGCAGCCCCACCCCCACCCTAGGAGGACACCACAAAGGGCCAGGGGAGTGTGATGCCGGCTCAGCGCGACAGGCTCAGGTGCGCCCCGACCTTGTGTCCCTCTTCCCCTCAACCTGCCCATCCACGACTTCGCAGGGATGCAAGACTACTTCTTGGCCGGACCAGCCTTCGTCAGGATCAGGGTGAGACTGCTCCATATACAGTTCCAGGCAGCACCGCGATAACGGCCACTGTGCTTACCAGGGAGGGAACGGCCACTGTACATCCCTCAGCTACTTTCCGTTGGGCAGGCAGACCCGAGTGGGATGCCCTTCTGTCTCTCCCTCCAGGTGTGGTTCCCCGGAGGTGCTGCCATTCCAGGAGTGGTGGTGAGGTCCTGTCGCTGAAGGAGGGGTTCACGCCCTCCTGCCTGCCCCTGGACAACGCCGGATCCTGACGGACGCCCTGCGGGCAAGGTGCTGCAGCCAACCCCTGACAGTGCCCCCACCTAGAGGCGACAACAGTCCCAGGCCTCCCAGGGCCAGCCCCCGGACCCCAGGGCGGGACCACTCTGGTCCCACTCACCGTCAGCCCTCCGCCAGGAACAAGAAGCGGCAGGCCCGACTCTTGACACTGTTTGGCCCCAGTCCCAAGGACCCCTCACCAGGTCGAGGCCCCAGCAGGAAAAGGCCTCCCTGCACCCCAGAACAGATTCGCGCCCGGGCCATGACGCCCCCGAAATTTGTCTCCTGCCTTCTGCAGGAGGGCTCCCCAGTAGGGCTCCCTCTAACCCCCGGGCGCCACCTCAGTTAAGCCCAGAACTCAGCAGCCCAGTGACGTCGCCTCAAGTCCCAGTGTCGTGCTAGAGACTTAATAGTGACAGTGACTGTATGTGGTATAGAAACAGTGAGACCGAAACACCACCCATAAAGTGTCTCTACCCCAGTTTATCTAGAGTGCTGTGTTAATGCCTAAGCGCCCTAGAACCAGAGTACTATACTAGTGTATGGGCAAGAGACCAATATACCACGTAGAGTCCAAAGAGACCGAATGTATGAACAGTGTCACCATATCTATGTGATATTCTTTTGTGTAGTAACTCAGGTGTTAGCACAGTGCCCATGTGATATATCGTACCAATATTAACTGACCTGTCACTATACCCCATCCACATTCAGTGTACCATTGTATGTATATTGTAAGGAAGTTGGACTAAGGCAATATATGTGTTAAGTCGTCTTGCCGAGTTTTTATGCCCTGTTCCTTTGTAAGTGTTCTATTTCCAGTCTAGAAAGAGGACCCCACTTAGTCGCTGGTGTCTTTAGAAAGAGAAGTCGGTCGAAAAACATCCAGCATAATACTGGTGGCAAGTGGTGGTTCTGGATCCGATTAGAACACGGAGAAACAAATATGGAAATCTAACACAATGGCAGCCAAACCACATATCCAACTGCCTAAATTCAACCCTGAACAATACGACATCAATGTGTACTTGGCTTTGCTAAAGCCCATACTGGACATAGGGTTTGAAAACAACAGGGAGAAAATTGCCGTCACACCGCCACACCTAGGCAAAGTAGTGGCAAGCATAGCTCCGAAAATCGTCCAGGGAGTAAAAGGGGACCAATTCACACAAATTGAAACAGGCAGTTACGCCATCCCTGGGCACAGTTGTAGCCTTATCACAACTTGACGCCCTCACATACGATGGAAGCCGTGATGACACATTCATCCAGGCTAGGCGGTTCGTCACCACCGCATGCCCGGAAACAGACGCAAAAACCCGGGAACAGCTTATATTTAACACACTCCTCAGGATCCTCCCCGGTTTCATTAAAGAACATTTTATAATACATGACCCGACGGGAGACCTGGATAAAGATGTCAAAATAATGAGGCGCCTTCTAGCCATCCACTCCACCCCTCAACACATTGGCGAAATCAATCAATTCCCCACGAATATCATCGCTATTAACTCGTGGGAATTTTCTCCTTGCTGCCACGAATGCCCAATCCATGACATCCATGACCAGCTAAAAGCTGCCCGACACAGCAAAGTGACACAAGGGTGCCTACAAGCCTCCCCACTATACACCGATTGCCCCAAGCCTCAGAGAAAGAAAATGCTACTGAGAAGGCACAGAAGGCGCCCCCCCACTGCACTCGCACCCCACCATAATGACGGGGGCCACCTCACATTCCCCCCAGTCTATGACAGGGGGAAACGTCATGCTTCCTTTTCCTCTCCTCTCACTATCTCCTCTGTTTTACCTTCTCCCATTCCTACCCCTATTCCTAACCTTCCCACCTCACACACCACTTTTCCTACTACTATCGCCTCCCCCCCTTCCTGTCCCCCCTCAACACAAAGCCTTCCTCCCCCTTAACAGGCCTCCTAGAATCCATACCTCATCCTCCCCTAACCTACTTCCCAAAACCATCTCCTCCTGTTTACTGCCTCCCACCCGTCATCCCGCACCATCCTCAACCTCACCATCCCCACGGACCCCCTCCCCCACTTCACCTTCACCTGATCCCCTGCCTGCCTTCTCCAATTCCAGTACATCACCATCCTCTCTGCCCGACACACCCCACACTGCTGCCTTACCTGCACCCCCTCCTCCACCCTACAACTCTCCGCCACCAACCCACACCCCCAATAACTCACCACCACCAGAAATGAGACTCCAATGCATCGTCTAGCATCCTCCACATGGGCCTGGACAGAGAGTACAAGGGACACGTCAACTCCTCCGCAGCCTCCGCCACACTCCACACACTTCCACACTCCATGTTACATTCAACCCACACCAAGAACCCAACCACATCACTCAGCACTGGACCACCCTCCTCCAACACCTCACACCTACACACCAGACCTCCACCACAAGCACATACCACCTCCAGTCACAGGGCCGTGACTTTTTCAACGCGGACGGTGGTGAAATGTGAGCTCCTGCCGCCAGACCCCCCACCCCACTATGGAGCCGCAGCCCCACCATCACCCCAGGAGGACACCACAGTGGGCCAGGCGAGTGCGATGCCGGCTCAGTGCGAGACAAGCTCAGGTGTGCCCCGACTTTGTGTCCCTCTCCCCTCAACCTGCCCAACCACGATGTCGCAGGGATGCGAGACTACTTCTTGGCCGGACTAGCCCTCGTCAGGATCAGGGTGGGACTGCTCCAGATACAGCCCTAGGCAGCACCACGGTAACGGCCATTGTATGTACTGGGGAGGGAACGGCCACAGTATGTCCCTCAGCTGCTTCCCCCGCAGCACCCCAATGATGGCCACTGTACGCGTTGGGGAAGGAATGGCCACTGTACGTCCTGCTGCAGCCACATCTGGAGTCCGCCTCAGTGTGACGGCCTCTGTATGTACACCGACAGGCAAAGGCAGGAGTGGAACCACAACGATGGCCACTGTATGCACTGGGGAGGGAACAGCCACTGTATGTCCCTCATCCACCTCCTCCTCCTCCTATGGGAGTAGCACCATGGTAATGGCCACTGTATGTACAAGGGAGGGAATGGCCACTGTATTTCCCTCAACTACTTCCCGTTGGGCATGCAGACCCATGGCGATGGCCACTGTATGCGCTGGGGAGGGAACGGCCACTGTACATCCCTCATCTGCCTCTTCCTCCTTTGGGAGCAGCCCCGCAGCGACAGCCACCGTATGCGCCGGGGAAGGAACGGCCACTGTACGTCCTTCTACTGCTACCCCAAGGGGCTGTGGAACCACGACGACAGCCACTGTACGCGTTGGGGAGGGACGGCCACTGTACGTCCTTCGTCCACAGTCCTGAGGGTTCTCCCGGAGGAGAAGGTCCCTTGCTCGGCCCACTCTCCACCCCTCGGCTGCGTGGGACACCCTCCTGCCTCTCCCTCCAGGTGTGGTTCCCCAGAGGTGCTGCTGTTCCAGGAGTGGTGGTGAGATCCTGTCACTGAAGGTGGGGTTCACGCCCTCCTACCTGCCCCTGGATGACTCTGGATCCTGACGGATGCCCCGCGGGCAAGGTGCCGCAGCCAACCCCTGACAGCACCCCCACCTAGTGGTGACCGCAGTTCCAGGCCTCCCAGGGCCAGCCCCCGGACCCCAGGGCAGGACTGCTCTGGCCCCACTCACTGTCAGCCCTCTGCCAGGAGCAAAAAGTGGCAGGCTCGACTCTTGACACTGTTTGGCCCGTCCCGAGGGCCCCTCACCAGGTTGAGGCCTGAGCAGGAAAGGGACTCCCTGCACCCCAGAACAGACACGCGCCCGGGCCGCGATGCCCCCGAGAGCTGTCCCGTGCCTTCTGCAGGAGGGCTCCCCAGTAGGGCTCCCTCTAACCCCCGGGCGCCACCTCAGTTAAGCCCAGAACTCAGCAGCCCAGTGACGTCGCCTCAAGATCCCAGTGTCGTGCTAGAGACTTAGTAGTGACAATGACTGTATGTGGTATAGAAACACTGAGACCGAAACACCACCCATAAAGTGTCTCTACCCCAGTTTATCTAGAGTGCTGTGTTAATGCCTAAGCGCCCTAGAACCAGAGTACTATACTAGTGTATGGGCAAGAGGCCAATATACCACGTAGAGTCCAAAGAGACCGAATGTATGAACAGTGTCACCATATCTATGTGATATTCTCTTGTGTAGTAACTCAGGTGTTAGCACAGTGCCCATGTGATATATCGTACCAATATTAACTGACCTGTCACTATACCCCATCCACATTCAGTGTACCATTGTATGTATATTGTAAGGAAGTTGGACTAAGGCAATATATATGTTAAGGTGTCTTGACGAGTTTTTATGCCCTGTTCCTTTGTAAGAGTTCTATTTCCGGTCTAGAAGGAGGACCCCACTTAGTCGCTGGTGTCTTTAGAAAGAGAAGTCGGTCTAAAAACATCCAGCATAATATATATATATATATATATATATATATATATATAAATATCTATATATATATATTAGAGTACAGAGTCCGTAACCTCTTCACTGAGGAGCAATTAGCCATAATTTATAAGAGTCATGTGCAATCTCAGTATGAATATTGCTCACCCTTGTGGAATGGATGTGGAGAGGTTGCATTAAAACAACTAGGTAAAATTCAGAACAAAGCGCTGGAATTATTAATTACTCAGGCATTATAAATATACTACCTCCCCTACAAGCAAGAAGGAATGTTGCCTCCCTTGTATTATTTTACAGATATTTTTGTCAAATGATCAGACGAAGTTGCGTCCATTGTGCCACCTCTCCATGCCTTCCCTCGTGCTACACGGGTATCTGGTAGCGCTCATGACTGGAGTGTCACTCAGCCATATTACAGAACTTCTGCCTTTCAGAATTCTTTTATTCCCCGAACTGTATCTCTTTCGAATTCGCTTTCCCAGAGTTGTTTCCCCCCAAACTCCAATTTTCAGCTGTTCAAGTCCGACTGTTACAGATATTTTATGGATGGAGGACGCCAGCAATCTTGTGTATGGATTATTTTTTTTTATTCATTTGTTTTTCTTTCCTCTTTTCTTATATATATATATATATATATATATATATATATATATATATATATATATATATATATATATATATATATATATATATATTGAACAAACATTCAAGAAGCCTGGAAAAAACTCTGTAGACACCTATGGTCACAGAACAAACTGGTAAATTCTGAAGAAGAAAATGAAACGAGCATTCAGGGGTCGAATGCTAATCTCCTCCAAAATATGTTGTTCACGAAAGTACAAGCTGCCTACAAACCATAAATACAGAAAATTAGCAAAACTCTACGGAATTCAGTAACTACATTTCACCCACAAAAAAAATCCATATTAAAAAAAATATATGGAGGCTGGCACTCCGTTGTCTTTGATCAAATCCTCACCAAAAGTAATATACTTCTGCACACCCTGAAGGTTTGGTAAAAATTCGTCCGCGACTTCTCGAGATATTTTGACAACAGATACACACACACACACACACACACACACACACACACACACACACACACACACACACACATGCATGCACATGCACACCTACAAAAACTATTTTGCATAGCCTTGCTAAAGTGGGCGATAATAATAAATATCCACACATTCAATACCTAACCCTCATTAAATCATATATGGAACCATCCCTAGCAAAGAAACGAACAAGCAAAGTGCCTAATTATTATGCATCACTGTGCAACAGAAACACAAATCCACAATGCACAGAAAAATTAGAGAATTCAAAGGAAACACACAAACACAAGTCCCCCATTTACCCCGTGATAATTAGCTCAAATGATTAACACACACACACACACACACACACACACACACACACACACACACACACACACACACACACACACACACACACACACACACACACACACACACACACACATACTGAAGCCAAAGCAAAAGGTCCAGATTAGATTCCACACATCCATTTAACACTGTTCTCGGGCGATGATGCACTAATGTGTCATTTGTTGGCCAACCGATTCTGGAGCGATGGCACACTGGTGCGTCACCCTGCTCAGGTATCGTGGGCCCATATGTCGCCGGAGCGCATGCTTAAAACACGTTTTTTCACGATAACTCGCCTGGTGAGTCGGCTAGCAAGCATCTCAATCGTCGCAGCATCAGTATGCCTTGCAGGGCGATGGGTGGTGGGTGTGTGCCGCCGTGCTCTCCACTAGTCGACGTGCAACAGGCTGTGCTGGTCACCAGGTAGGTACCATGGTACCAAGTTTGTACTAAATCCTCACTTGTATATACCTTGACATTCATCCCTATAGCCGTATGTAATAGCGCCACAGTTCCGCTACTATGTGGCAACACAAAAGAGGTCTGCCGGGTGATAATGGAATATGGAGCTCACTACAGTGTTGCCACATTTTGTCTCAGCACGCCAATTACTGACTTTTGCTCTTTCCTCACCTTTCAGATTTTGACAATGTTACACAGGGGGGGTCAGTGATGATCACATACATGGCATATTGTTCTCCAGTGATAGTGGCAGCGACTGTGAGATCCAAACAACAAGAGCAATTATTCACAATAGTGGGGATGTGAGAGAGCAGGAGGAGTCACCTGTGGGAAGTGGCATTATTGCAGGCGGCCGGCCCGGGGTGACGCGGTCCTCACCTACGTCAGTGCATGGTCTGGTATCTGATTATGCCCCGGAAGAGCCTGCACCTGTTCAACAAAGAGGCCCCAGGAAGCACATGAGGTGCTACATGTGCCCAAGGGCCTCTAATATGAAGTCCACGGTCACTGTGGGTGGGTGCCACAGGTACACATGTCCCCGCCACTATATCATTACCTGCCACAACTGCTCATCCTAAGGTAAAAACAAAAAACTCATTGTTTTCCATTAGAGGAAGGCTTAATCTTTATTTAAAGTAATTCTGTGATCTTAGAGTGGGCTTTGGCTGAAATATTTGGTCAAAACACCAAACAATATAGTCAATAATTTTAGGGCCTCCTAAAGTTGGGTTTACATACTTTCTTTTTTTTGCCATCAAACTAATTTCGATTTCATTTTGGAGGATGTTTGTGTGATTATGGATGATAAAGGTACCAGCCTACCAAATTTCATGCAGATCCCTCCATATTTAGGTGCACTTTAGGCAACAAGTAAACAGACCATGATTTTTGGCAAAAAAAAAAAAAGAATAAAATAATAATAATTTCTTCCCCCACAGAACTCTGCAGCGGTTGGCCATGAACATATAGCTGCAGGAGACCAAAGAGCCTCATCCTCCCCCTGCACGGCTCTGCAGTCAGATTCCTGCCAGGACTTTCAGTTCCCAGGTTGGGCCTCACTATGTGATAGGAAATTTTTTTCACCACCATTTATTTTTGTAAATTTACAATAAATAGTAACAGTCACAGTAGTTTTATACTCTACCAACATAATATAAGGTAGTAATTTCACTTCATGTTGGTACAAACATTTTGGGAAACTGTCCGGTAATTTCCGGGTAATAGGCCTATAAAGTTCCAGTCTCCAAGTGGAATCCACTTTTCCTTTACTGCGACACCATGAACGATACCTGAGCAGGGTTGGAGCGATTTTTCATGGCTCAAATACATGGTACAACACTTTGGTGAACACAGGCAACAAGCTTCATTTTGTTGGAAACTCACCCCTAGCACAGGAAGGGGTATAAAAGTTACACTAGGCTCGCCAGCAACAGTGTTAACACCTTGGCCACAGGACAATAAAAGCCCTTACCGAAGTTTTTAACTCTTCTAGAACTTATAAACGAACCCTTGAAATATTGAAGAAATCAGCCATTATCAGGGCCTGATTTAATGGGGGGGGGAGGGGCACAAAGGGCAACTGCCCAGGGCCCCCACCACTAGGGAGCCTCCACCATCAATGCGTTATTTTGTAACACACCAGTGAAGGACCCACTGGGTGTCAAGAGGGGCCATAGCCCACCATATGCGATTTAGGGTAAGGACAAAGTATATTTTGGCTCAAGTGATTTTTTTCCCCTTAAGGCCTAAAGGGCCTCTAACATGGTCAGTATTTATTGAGAGTAGTATAGTAAATAATTCTGTTATGGGCAACCGCCACCTCAGTCCTTCAGTATTTCGAACAAACCTTTCAGGCAGTACTGCTGTTTTAAATGCCTTGTGTGTAGGCTTCACACATTTTACCTTGTGTGTAGAATTTTTGGAACAGACAACGTGGCCACAATCCCTAGCCGGTCACGTACTCACGTCTCGTTCCTGTTAGTTTATTTGCAGTGGTCTTCGCTCAGTGTTCCCCTCCCTCCCACCCTGGCCTCCAGTCAGTGGGCAGTGTCGTATAGGCGGTAGTAACTCACTTGTCCGAAGACTGCTGAAAGTTTGATTTTGTGGCCTGCTTCTCAAAGTATTACAGGCTTCATACATTTTACCAGCAATGAGTGAAGTACCTAGCAGCAGTGGGACCACTCCATCAAGAAAATATGCAAGTGTAGTATAAACAAGTATCCACAGGAATGGTTAATGGATGCAAAACTTACAGACTGGGTTAAACTTGACCTCAAAGATAAATACAGTGCAATTTGTAGTGGACCCGACAGCAGGTTGAAAAACTGTAGTAGATTAGGGCTTCTTAATCATAAGGCTTCCTTTAAACATGTTAAAAATCTGGATGCAAAGAAAGTTACCACAGTGACTGATAAGCTCATAAAGAAACAAACCTGAACCTGATCTTCGAGTAAAGTAAGCTGAGCAGAGCATATAATCTCAGGATTCATGGCAGAGCATGGGACACCATATAGATGAGGAGACCACTTGATAAAAGTTCTCAAGAAAATTTTTCCAGATAGGGCAAAATATGACCATGAAAAAGATAAAGCAGCCTATGTGATGAGAGACGGTATTGCGTTTAAGGAACGCAAGGAAGTAAGCAGAGTATGCTAGAAAAATGCATTTTCGTTGCCTATTGACGAAAACACTGACATATTTGTGTCCCAGATAATGCTGTAATGGTGAGGTATTTTGAGTATAAGAAGTGTAAAGTGACCTATTCATTACCTGGCATTGTTGGGGTCGATGATGCTAGTTGTGAAGACCTCTACAAGGCAGTTAATGAGTTGCTTGTTCGTACCATTCAATCCTTCAGTAATTATTTACATGCTTAGCACTCATCTTAAATGAGCACGATATCTGACTGCTCTTAATAGGGACTGCTAGCATGAGAACAATAGCAGTAGGAAGTGTGGAGACAAGTCCCGAGAAAATCTGCAACATTAATGTTAGGACAGTGTGACACTATATATCCCTTTCTGTCCCAGTTCCCTCCCTGACAACAAGGAAAAACTGTTCCACACACTAAGGTTCCAAAACACAATGCGTTTTCTATTTTACTACTACTAACTTTATACAAGACACTTACATTACTTTACCAACACCAGTGGAAACAAGTCACTTAACACATGGAGATTTAACTCAACTAGATGTAATTAACAACATTTTAAGTGTTACATAATGGCTCACTTTTGAATATCATATGTTCACTTGAATTATTACTTCCCACAAGAATAACCACTACAATTATCCCCACGACCAGAGACTAGCATTAATTACCGCTGGATACTGAGCAGAGGTTATCTGGCATTTTTAATTGATGCATAGGGCATGTGAAATTCTCTTGTCTTGTACCACTCACAATCTCCCCACCTTAGCGCCTTCCACTCACCAGATTCTTTTTGCTTTGCATTGTAATGTGGCTGACTGCTTCTCTTGGCAGAAATGCCGTGCCCATGAGACACTCCTGAAGTCTGTCTCTTCTGCCAGCCGCCAAAATCTGTTATCTGTTTGGTCATCTTTATGATTGGGCTCACATCCAATTCCTGGAGCACTGTCTCGCCCCGTACTTGAGCTGTCTTGCCACGTATTTACATCACTTATAGTTTTGGGTACGTTTATCGTGACATCTTCCTAAAATTAATGATGCTTGTAGGGGTACATTCCTCGTTACTTCTTACTAAAATTAACGATGCTTTTAGGGGTACCTTTCCCATGACCTCTTACTAACATGAATGATGCTTTTAGGGACACCTTCCTCGTGATCTTTTACTAAAATTAATGATTCAGTTGTGCAGTACTCTCTCGTAACCCCTGTTTCTTCACTACACGCTCACAAAGGATCCATGGCACTTCACAAGAGTCTGGCCTACATTAAAATTCGGAAGTGCCTTCGCATGTTTTACTATCCTCTCCTATTTTCATTCCTTTTTTCCTTGCTCTTTTGCGATTTCCCTTACCTCCCTCCGTCTGTAAGTCTTCTCTGCAGCTTCTCATGCTTCCTGTGCTTTTGTTCTAATCTCCTCATGATGCCTACTTTTAACAGCCTTATATGTCACTTTCAGCATCTTTCGACACTGTGTAAAGCAGTTTTTTCCTCCTGTCCATTTTCTTCTCCCATTTCCTTCTTCTCTTTCTTTGTCGTCACCTAGTCCTGGGCCAAGATTAATGGGTGTCAAGGAGAAACGTGGCTTATTTTTAAAACTTTTACCCTACAAGCATTGCTTTGGCATGGTTGGAATTATCCAGTGTGTGGGTGGTGTCCCAAAACCTGCATTCGAGCAACAATTTTTTAGCTGTGCTAGACATTGCAATAGGTTTCAGGCTTATTTGAAAATAGGCACTTCTTCAATGCTTGTATTACGATGGGCAATTCATGTCATGCCTTCGCTCTTCGTGCAAGTCATGCTTGTTCTCAGTTGCCCTCCTTCAGCAGTTTTTGATAGACATTTGTTATTTCATTCGCAGTAGTAAGCATCAACATCGTCTCAGCTTAAGATATTGTATGCAGTCCAAAAACACTGAATGTTGCAGCTGTCTCAGACACGGTGGCTATCAACAGGACACGTTATCTGCCGGTTATTGGATCAGTGGGAAGCCCTTGATCTCTCTCTCTCTCTCTCTCTCTCTTTAAGTAGAAATGAAGACAGCCCTGAAATTCGATGGTGCAGCAGAAATATATAAAACAATGGTAAGCTATGGAATTAAACATGCTTTTTCTAAGTAATGTCATCGGGGAGGTAGACAAGATGAATGTTGAATTCCAGTCTGAATATTTACGCTCGATACCCTGTATGATACAGCACTGATGAGTACTGATTCATATTATGAGCCATGTTTGTTCAAGAAGTGGTTCTTACCAAAACACTTGCAACTACTGAACCTTTTCACAGCTCTCTGTACAAGAGGTTGGAGGATATTAATTTGGTGGACTGTGTCAAACATTCCTACTGAGAAAACCAATATATATATATATATATATATATATATATATATATATATATATATAAAACAAAGAAACAGAGACAAAAATATAAATATAGCTGGATCGTCAAAAGTTTCTATTGGAGTTGTGTAGCCAAATGAAAAAAAAATCTTCTCAAGGAAGACTGTGTACTTGCAAAGCTGCAGATCTTAGATCCCAAAGAAGCCTTGAATCCTCAAAGAAGTGTGATGTCAGTGCCTCAACTTGCAGTTCATTTTCAAACTCTCGTCAAAAAAGACTTTGATGATTTGCAAGAGCAGTGGCAAGACTTACTTTATGCAAAAGACTGTTTACAGACCTTGAGTCACAAGACAACATGTTTCTGACATGAACTACATACTATCAAAGATGGTAATAGTCAAGTGAAATTTGATGCGAAATTTGAGTGTTCTCTTAACTCAGCACGATGAAAACAAAGCGAACAATCAGACTTTAATAATTACTCGTCAAACAAGCTATATCACGTCAAGAGGTGGCCTGTCATTAATGGAAACGTTCATCTGTACTTACATTATGTCAAAACTGCCAAGTGTCATCAGCGTTACTTGGAGAGAACAAGTCGTAGTGTATTCATCTTTTGGAGACCGATATTGCCAGCAGTTATGTTGATGGGCTTCTCCAAGTCTTCGTACAAAAATATCTTGTTTATTAAAAACAAGATTGATATTTATTATGACTGTGATGTTTGTTAAACACATTTATTTATTTTTAAAATAAAATATGCAGATTGGCCTAGGAGGACGGTAGAGTCACAGAGGATTGGAAATCAGATATAATTATTCCCCTGTAAAAAGGAAAAAGAGAAAAAGAAATGTGTGGTAATCATATGGCATTTGTCTTAGTGTAACAGGAAAAGTATATGGTAGGATTCTAATTGAAAGAGTTAAGGAAAATTACAGGAATGGGCAGGTTGACTGTCTATTTTTTTAAGGGATGACTTCATTTTTTTGGTTGAAAATGAAATGCATCAATCTACATGAAACTTTACTGGATAATAGCTATGATACCTACTTAAGCGTGTAGAAAGTTTCAGGACGATATATGAAAAAAAAAAAAAAATTAAGTAAAATCTTAATATATTTAACCTAACTTTCACTGACTACTGCTCCTGAGTAAACATATAACCATTTAAAAAATATCAGTGATTAAATTAATCATTTACAAATAAAGCTCAGGGATTAGTTTTGCCAAATATAGCTATTATCCAGTAAAATTTTATGTAAATTGATGCGTAATTTCATTTTCAACCAAGAAAATGAACTGTCTCCCCTTAAGGTAAATAATTTATTTTGGTGATGAATATGTTGAATTATCCTATGATATAGTTATTTTGACAAACCAGAGTAAAAAATTTGGAGATATAAGCCTTCAAAATTGCACAAAAAGAGGTTGATGGAAGCACAAGCCTCCAGTAGCTGTGATGTCATAGGCTGCCAAGCCCTAGGACAAAATAAGACTGTGATCCCCACCTAAGTTGTGTGATTAAGGTTCTGCTGATTAGCCAAGCTTTGCTTTGTCATGGCCAAGTCAACAAATAACCACCACTGGTGCTTTGTTCCCCTGTGCAAGAACACAAGGAGAATCAGCCAAGCTTTGCTTCATCATGCTAAAGTCAGCAAATAACCACCATTAGTGCTTTGTTCCACTGTGCAAGAACACAAGTAGAATCACACCAGAAAAAATATTAATCACTGTTCAAGAGATGAAAACCAGGAAGCTGTGGTGGCAAGCAGTGTGACGAGAGTATGCCACCACAACTGATAACTCCAACTGCTGTGCAGCATTGCGAGGAAATACTGAAGAGGGGGAAAATCTTTCTATCCATAGCCCAACACCCTAATCCCGCAAAGAGTGGCTGCAGACAAAACGCCTCCAAGTCGCTCTGTCACCCACCATTTGACTGCCGTCCTGCCAACTCACTCCCTCCTCCCTCATATACCTCTCAGCTCCATCCCTCCACCTCATCCTCGGTCTTCCCCTCCCTCTCCCTCCCTCCGCTTCACCCACATACACCCTCTTAGTTAGTCTTTCATTGTCCATTCTCTCCATATGTCCAAACCACATCAGTGTATTTCTCTTAATTTTCTCAACCACATCCACATCCACCCCACAACGTTCCTTTACTTCTTCATTCGTCAACCTGTCCCTCCATGTCACTCCACATGCTCCTTTCAGGTAACTCATTTCCATTGCTCTCAGTCTTGACTTGTTCCCCTCTAGCAAGGTCCATGCCTCACTTCCATACATCAGGATAGGGATCACAATACTGCCATGCAGTGACTTCTTAACTTCCATACTCACCTCCCTATTTCTCATCACTGCTTTCAGTGAACCAACAACCTTCTTTCCCTTGTGTACCCTTTCAAGCACGTCATCCCCCAAAGTTCCATCCTTACTCATCACACTACCCAAGTACAGTACTTGAATGCACTCACATTCTCCATATCCCCACCATCCAACCTCACTGTGCATTCTGTGACTTCATTCCTTTCAAACACCATAACTTTACTCTTGTTTACATTCACTTTCAGATTCCTCTTCCTACACACTGTCCCAGATTCATTTACCAAATCTTGCAACTCCCATTGCTCTTCACTCAACAATATTGTATCATCAGCAAACAGAAACACCGGAATCTTTCTCATCTCACTCTCATTCATTAGAGCCACCCCCACATCCACTGCCCTACCTTGCACCTCCTTTACAACATTATAATTTTTATCACCATATAGTTTTTATCACCATGTAATTTTTATCACCATATAGGTTTTTGTCACCACATAGGTTTATGTACAACTAATTATCTGAAATCTGGTCAACAATTTGTGCTTAATATGATTATTAATAGAAAATTAGGTTTCAGAGCTAAAACATGCTATAGTTAGCAGATATTTACCCTTCAGATTGTTAACATGGATTGACAGATTTCCATTTTGCATAAATATTGATTTAAAACACACTTAAATGTATTTGCATTGTAAATCAATATGTACACAAAGCAGATGTCTGTCAAGGCAGGTTGTCAAGCTAGAGATGAAACATTTCTGTTAACTTTAGGAAACTTTTGCTCTGAATCCTGAAATTTTAATAATGGCCAATTAAACACAATTTTCTTTTACCAGATTTAAGATAATTACATGGGTATGAACCTATATGGTGATAAAAATTATAACAGCCTAGCATATACAGCTTAAACCTTTTGCACACGATGACTCAATGTGAGTCATAATCCTTGTAATCTTGTCATATAAGACTTTGTAGTTACTTGTAGTGGAGTTATATATATATTAGACTTGTGGACGAGCGGTTGTTATACTTGAGTAGCTTTGTAAATAGATAATCTTCTTCCCCATTTGTCATGTAGTGACAGGAGAGGTAAAGAATAGTATGGGACTATTTTTATTTGTCTTGGAAATATTAACAAGTCTCTCACACAGAGCGAAGTATAAAGTAGAGTCCCACTAGCTATCTCTCTGTCTCGCTGTCTCTGTCTCTCTCTCAAGTTGCTAAGCCCTTCTCCCTGCGACCTGTCTGTTCTATCGCTAGCTTCCTTCTGACTTCTCTTTCCTAAATTCTGGTGAAACAGGAGACGTATCACGTGTGTTCCTTGTGATTGGAAAGTTCTAGAAGCCTGTGTGTGAGTATGTGTGTATGTGTGTGTATGGTCAACAAGGCTTTGTTCACCGGTGAATTGCTGACAACTAACTGCATCATCTCCTTACTGGCTGCTTCGTAATCTGTCGTCAGCTTTTCCTCAGTGTAACTTGCAAGATCATTTCCCATTCCTAGGCTCGCATAGAGCTGTCTATCTATCTATATATCTATCTATCTATTATGATTTGTAATTATAATATGGAGTCCTAATAATCTGAAGAGTAACTGATGACACATGATGCAAAATTCCCTATAATTGATTGTAGAAACTTTTCCTGTGGATGAATTTGCGTCAAATTTTGGTGAGTCAAAGGTAAGAGTGGCCAGGTCTAAGGGAAATATATGGCAACACCTGGGAGCTTATTGCAGGGGCAAGCAGCCTATTTTTAGCTCAGTGTCCTCCCAGCAGTCAGCCTAGTAGGGTGTCTGAGCACGCGGCCAGCCATCTTTTTATTCTGCGTTTTCTATTACCACACCGTCCATACCTTATGTGTATTACTGTATAGTGATAGTGTGTTATATATAGTGTAGTGTGCATGTGAAGAAGGTTTATAAGTGTTTCTTATATATTTTCAGAGAAAGCCAAATTTGAAAAAGCATAACCAATATTTACCATTCCCCTCCTATTACACTAAAACTACAATGTCATGCAAGGGCTTATCAGAGGAGTACATGAAATACATGTTTAGTGGAAGTGAAAGTGAAGAAAGCAGTAAGAGTGAATCTGATAGCGCATTTGGTGAAGAGGAGAGAGTGCAGAGGAGGAAAGGGAGGGCAAAATCTGCCCCCAAGGGAGTAGATAAGAACAAAGCCACGGTCAAGGCTGAGGCGATTAGCACTACAGACAATAGTAGCACCGTCGCTACCAGCACTCCTTTCACCACTGCCACCACTGGTGTAACTGCTGTCACCACTGCCATCACTCCTATGACAACTGACACCACTGTTATCACTGCCACCACTCCTGCCATCACTGGTATAACCCCTACCACCACTGGTGTCACGCCTGCCACCGCTGGAACCATCATGACCACGGAGACTGAGCCATACCATACTGATGAAAGCATACAGCAGTATATCACATCACACACACACACACACACCGAGGCACCGAGAGAGAGCAGACGCACGTCGACACCACTCTATACTTGGCCAACTTGGCCAGCGGCATTACCTAAATAAGTATCTTTATATGAGTCAAGCTCTGTACAAGGTTAGACTAAATGGTGTTCTAATAAAAAAAAAAAAAAAAGTTTTAAGTAAGACTTGGTCAAACAGAAAAGTAAACAAGCAGCGCAAGAATGCGCACAGTCAGCTGATCGTTGTTTAGTCTACAATCTGCTCCAGGGAATGTAAGTACTATATGTGCTTTTAGTACTGCAAAATGACCACATACTTTAGTAAAGCAAATTTGGAAAAGAAAAGGGATAAAGGTAGAAAGCAGGATGATGATTTCTACCAAGAACTGGTTGAAAGAGTAGATAGGTTAGAGATAGCTTTTCAGAATGAGATTGATGAAATTAAGAAACAGATGCACTTGCACAAGGAAGAAATAGAAAAATTAGGAAAGGAAGTCAAAAAGAAAGAAACAACCATAAATGAGCTAACAGTTGAAGTGGGTACGCTTAGGAGGAAAATTAGTGAAATGGCAAGTACAGTACAGTAGTCAACCACGAGAGTATTATGGAAGAGTTCAAAAATGATAGAGACAATTAGGCAAGTAAGCAGTCTGATAGATCAGAGCAGTGATATTAAGAAGATACCACAGGTGAATGAAGCTGTGCAAAGCTACAAAAATGATATGGAAACCACTTATGCTGAAATGGTAAAAGTAAAGAAAGACTTGGAAACAGGGGTGGAAGAAAAAAGCATTAAAAAGGAAGTGAAAAGAATAATACAAAACAATCTTAAGTTAGTCAGAGATTCAGTAGATATTAACAAACCTATAGTAATCACTGGTATAGAAGAGGAAGAAGTAAAAAACAAGATCTCAAGAGACAAAAAGGAGATGGCAAATGTAATGGGCATATTGAAAGAAGTATCAGAGGAAATCTGTGGTAAAGACGTAGAGGAACACAAAAGGTTAGGGAAATCCGAGAAAAGCAAGTCAAGACCCCTAAAGGTAACCTTCCAGAGTGTAAACACCGTGGAGGAGATACTAAAAAAATGCAAAGAACCTTATGGAAAAAGAGGAGTTCAAAAATGTATGGATAAAAAGATGCCTAACACAAGAGGAACTGGAAATACTGAAAGAGAAGAGGGAGGAAGCAAAAACAGAAAATGAGGGAAGATCAGAGGAGAAGAATACATTTTTTTTTTACAAAGTAATTGGATCACAGGTACGAAAGTGGTACATACACAGGAGGGAATAAAAAGGAGGAGGGTAGTAGAACCAAATTATGATAAGTTTATAAACAAGATGATTAAGTTGATGTACTCAAATGTGGATGGAATGGTATCTAAACTATTAGAGATGAATGATTATGTCAGAATTTTTTTTTTTCATTCATTGCCAGACGCCATGTATCCCAGACGGGGTGGCCAAGGGCTTAGAGTTAATTGTTTTACAGGGAAGGGCACTAATCCTCCACCAACCCCACTTGACACGTAGGGATGCCAACAGCATCTGGTGTTCCCAGGCGGTCACCCATCCAAGTACTAACCAAACCCAACGTTGCTTAACTTCGCTGATCGGACAGGAAGCGGTGTACTCAACGTGGTAATGAACCACATATAATATGCCTAACTGAAACAAAATTAACACCAAGGATATCGAATGACATCCTAAACCTAGAGGAATATAATATATGGGGAAGAGATAGGAACTTAAAAAAAGGAGGAGGAATTATAATATTAACTAAGAAAAATCTAAAAGTCAAAGAAATAGAATTAGATATACCCTCACAAGAAGAACTGATTGTAGTACAGATAAATACATCTGAAGGGAAAGTAATTGTAGCCAATTTGTACATGCCACCCAGATCAAACACATGGAAAAAGAGACGAATATGAGGACCTGGCAGAAAGTATAATTCAGAGTTTAAGAGCATTACTACATAAAATGGAAGAGAAATCGAAAAGAATTATACTAACTGGAGATTTTGATACAAATATAAATTGGAATACTCTAGATATAATAAGCCAAGAAAGCTGTTGGGACCAAAAGCTCCTGGATCTTGTGGAAGAGTTTTTCCTAACGCAACATGTAAGGGAAAGCACCAGAAAAAGAGGACTCGATGTGCCCTCAATGCTAGATCTCATATTTACTAGGCAAGAAAACGATGTTGACAATTTAATATATCACCCTCCATTAGGCAAAAGCGACCATGCAGTACTAAATTGCAATTTCAGGATTGCATATGACATAGATAACAGCAATGAAAGTTACAAAAAGAGCCTAAACTATAAAAAGGGAAAGTATCATGACCTAAAGAAGTACTTCTTAGAAATTGCTTGGGAAAAGGAGCTTAGAGGACCAGATTTAAATGCTATATATGAAAAATTCTGTGACCTTTATGAAACAGGAGTGAGACAAATACCCAGGCAGAACAAAAAAGACTAGTGAGCACGGATACAGAGCCATACTGAAACGGCAAGAGCGCGAGGAACAGCTAAAAGTCTGTGAACAGTGTCTCCGCGACTAAGTAACTATCCCGAGTGTCGCGCCTCGCGCTCTGACAAGTTATAGTAATATTCACTCTCTCGACCCCTGGCCCTCTTTAACCTAGTGCATCTGGTTGAGACTATTAAATACCAATTCTGCCTATGGACATAATACGGGTATATGGAAATTACAACTCACCATCGATGTATAATTACAGAACTCCACTGTCTGCCTGTGCTGTGTGTGATAATTATATTGGAGAGCTAACTCTGTAAACCTGCCTCAATCATATCCTGTAACTCTTTGTTTTTATATTGTAATAGTGTATTGAAATAAGCCAATAGATGTGTTAAGGTGTATTGCCTAGTTTTTATGCCCTGTTCCTTTGTAAGTGTTTTATTTCCGGTCCAGAAAGAGGACTCTGCTCAGTCGCGGGCGTTTTTAGAACGAGAAGTCGGACTAAAAACATCCCGCATAACACAGGAAACAGCTGGGATTAACAAATCTATAATCATCACTGGTAAAGTTGAAGAAGAAATAAGGAATAGAATCACCAGAGATAACAAGGAGATGGTAAATATAATGAGCATATTGCAAGTAGTATCAGAGGATATCTGTGAGAAAGATGTAGAGGAATTTAAGAGATTAGCGAAATATGAGAGAAACAAGGCCCCTGAAAGTAACCTTCCAAAGTGTGAACACTGTAGCAGAGGTATTAAAAAATGCTAACAATCTTAAGGAATCAGGGCAGTACAAAGAAATGTGGATAAAAAGGTGCCTAACTCAAGAGGATCAAGGAAAACTAAACGAAAAGAGGGTAGAAACAAAAAGAAAGAATGATGCGTGATCAGATGAAGAAAGAAGTAAATTTTTTGTACAAAGTAGTAGGATCGCACGTAAAAAAAAAAGGCACATAAACTGCAAGGACTAAATAAAAGCAAGATAGTGGACTCAACCAATGTCACATATGTGAACAATATGGCTAAGTTGATGTACTCAAATGTAGATGGAATGGTATCCAAATAATTAGAGATAATAGACTATATCACAGAAAACGAGCCTCATATTATTTGTCTAACAAGAACAAAATTAACCCCAAGGATATCAAACAACTCTTTAAATATGGGTGAATACAATATTTGGCGAATTGATAGAAATTTAAAAAAAGAAGGAGGAGGAGTTACGATTCTAACAGAGACAAGACTCCAAGTAAAAGAGATAGAAATAGACATACCCTCACAAGTAGAATTAATTGCGGTAGAGATTAATACATCAGAAGGGATAATAATTGTGGCAAATTCATATTGGCCACCCAAGACAAACACACGGGATAGTGGTGAATATGAAGACCTGGCAAAAAAGACAATTCAGAGTTAAGAACCCTACTATACAGAGTGGAAAAAAAAAATCTGAAAGAATTATATTAACGGGAGATTTTAATACAAATATAAACTGGGATACTCTAGATGTAAAGATTGATGAAAGTTGTTGGAATCAAAAGCTTCTGGATCTTATACAGGAATTTTCTCTAACACAACATGTAAAGGAGAACATACAGGAATTTTTCTAACAAAACATGTAAAGGAGAACACCAGAAAAAGAGGACCAGAAGGCCCCTTATTATTAGATCTCATATTTACTAGTCAGGAAAACGAAATTGACAATATAATCTCCTCATTCGGCAAAAGCGACCAAGCAGTATTAGATTACAATTTCAGGATACCATATGATATATTTAGAGGTAATGGAAATTACAAAAAAGAGGCTAAACAACAAAAAGGGCAACTATCATGACCTAAATAAGCACCTTAAGAATATAGATTGGGAAAAGGAGTTAAGAGGACAAGATATATATGTTATATATAAAAAATACGTGAATTTTACGAAACAGGAGTCCAGAATGAATTATGTCCCACAGCGCAAAGAAGCGGAAATAAGGATAAAGAACTGGTTTAATACCGATGTAAAAATGCAAAGGAGAAAAGAGATTTGCTGTGGATCAGATACAGACGACATAATAGTGAACATGCATATAACAACTACAAGCTGGCAAGAAATTATTAAACAAAGGATAAGGAGAGATGCTCAAAAGCAGGTTGAGGAAGACGTTATAAATAAAAGTACTGATCAGCCAAAGTTGTTTTACACTACATACGAAGCAAAACAAAAGTCAGAAATAAAAATACAGTCCACCATGGATGAGAAGAAAATCTATATCAGTGAAGAAAATATTTGTGAAGTACTAAACAAAAATTTCCAATTAGTTTTTATGAAAGAAAATAGATTTGAGAGACATGAAAACGAACAAGCATGCCCACACATATTAACAAATATATTAAAACAAGAGGTCCAAGAAGAGATGAAATTAGACAAGGGAAAAGCTAATGGTCCTGATGGTATTTTATGTTTCGTATTACAGGGATGTGCAAAAGAGCTAAGAAGTCCATTACATTTAATGATCAAAGAATCCGCAAGAGAAAGTAAGCTACTTAATATTTGGAGAAAAGCAGACATTGTGCCCTTCTTTAAGAAAGAAAATAGACAAAATCCATTTAACTACCTAGTAGAATCACTGATTATCATCCTAAGCAAGATTTTAGAAAAGACATACAAAGAAGTT
The DNA here is from genome assembly GCF_032717465.1 of Coenobita brevimanus. Taxonomy (NCBI): domain Eukaryota; kingdom Metazoa; phylum Arthropoda; class Malacostraca; order Decapoda; family Coenobitidae; genus Coenobita; species Coenobita brevimanus. The sequence goes on along the minus strand of NC_137019.1, from coordinate 25,098,790 downwards.
GGGTAAATCACCTGGAAAAACACAATATGATAACAGAAAGACAAATTGGTTTTAGAAAGGGAAAATCATGTGTTACTATCCTATTGTTGAGAAATGGGATTTGCTAGTAAGGTAGTGCTGGAGTATTCCTGATTATTCTCGTAGTTCGGGTACGTGTCAGAGTTGCCAGTTAGCCTGCTGTTTGTGATCATGGTTACTTTGCAAGTTGTGCAGTAATTTCTTTTGCTCTTTTTCTCTATAATGTTTTATATGTGATTGTTTTTTAAATTATGTACTTTTATCTAAGTTTGTATGCTAAATTGTTGTGTTATGCAGTGTAAAACTCTGGATATTTTGGATGTCTCTGAGCTGGCAACAGTTGCTTTCCCGAGAACCTAGTAGACGATTCTAGTACATTGGGAACTCATATAGGCTAAAGATGGGGAAGAGAGTAGAGCAGCTTCATTTAGTTTTCAGTTCAGTTTGATTGTAGTTCAGTGTCAGTACAGTGTCTGCAGTGAAGATTGTATAGCTCCGGTACTTGTGATAACAGTGAAGCTGTGAAGCATTAAGTGTAATTATTTGGAAAATAAAGACAGTGAACTTAAGCCAGTGTTTATTTACCATGCCTGAGTCGATCTTGTTGTTGTACACCGAAAAGCTGACCATAGAAAGAACAACTCACTGGGTAACGTCCTTCATGTATTGAACTACTGCTGTTGAAGCCTGTGGCAGTGTGAGATGGAGATGTAACAGTGGTGTCAGGAGTATGGATCATTAGAAAAGTGCTGCAGTGAATAAAACCTTCGATATGGAGGCAGAAGGTGTACAGACAAAAGGCCAAGCTATGAAGGAGGAGGCATGTCTTGCAGCAATCATAAAGCTATTATAAACACAGAATGAAGGACAGAAAGAATTCAAAGAACAATTACAGGCACAAAATGAAAGAGAGATAGAACAAAAAGAAGAATTACAAGCACAAAGTGTATAACTACAGGCCCAAAGTGAAGAAAAAAAAGAGCTCAAGAAAGAAATCAAAGAACAATTGTAAGCACAGAGTAAACAGCTAGAGGCACAAAATGGAAAAAAAAAACAAAAAACAGAAGAAACGATATGAACAGCTTCAAGAGGCATTACAGGAGCAACAGAGGGTATTACAACTGAGTATGTAAGGACAGCTAGAAGATTTCATGGGGCAAATGAAGGAATAAGAACAGCAGTTGAAGGAGGAAGTATATGCTGAGCTGCGGCAGAACTATGAGATAAGCAGTAATGTGATGGAGTGGAGACAGCATGCAGACAACCAGCTGAAGATTTGTGAGGGAATAGTGACGGAGTGCAGACAGCATGTAGACAGCCAGTGGAAGCATGTAGTCGACCATGTAAAGATAATCAGTAAGAAAATTGAGGCTGTAGAGAAATATTGCACTGCTAAGCCTGAGGTTAGTGAACAGAGGGCACATGAAAAGAACTGACCGTGTATGGTGAATCTTGGTGGATCCCAAGCATCTAACGGTAGCATTACAGGGTTGAATAATCAGAATACAGACTTAACTATGATGCCTCAGTATTTAGGCCCCAAACCAGTGAAGTGCATGACTATAATGGGGATCCAATTAAAAAGAAACCACAGGAATTTGATGGCAAAGTACCTTGGGAAGCTAATTGCGTGCAATTTGAGTTGCTTGCAGATCTCAATGGTTGGGATGATAGGCAGAAGGTAGTGCAGCTTACAACAAGCCTCAAGGGTGCTGCAATGAAGATTCTTGGCCAAATGTCAGTGAAACATAGGAACAGTTCAGTCCTACTGTAGTAGAAGAGCTGGAGTGCAGATATGGGAGCATGTACAATACAGAGGTTTACAGGGCAAGATTCTGGAGCTGTGTACGGGCTCGAGGCAAATCCCTCCAGCAGCTTGCTCATGACCTGGAGAATATGGCATTCAATGCATACCCTGGAGCAGCATCTAGCCTGTTAGATGTTCTTCTGAGGGACCAGTTCATCGATGCCTTTGATAATTCAGAGTTGAAAGTGAAAGTGAAGCAGGTACAACCCAGAAGCATGCAAGAAACACTAGCCAGGTCTCTAGAATTCGAGTCCTACTTACACGTTTCAGGCAATTAGTAGTGTGGGATTCAAGGCAAGAAAGGGGCAGGTATGTGAAGTGGAAAAATTTGTAGGAAGTTGCTGGTACTGTGAAAAGGCAGGACATCAGAAAGTGGACTGCAAGAAGTGGAAAAGAGAGCAGAAGATCAGAGGAGGTTGCTGGTTCTGTGAGAAACCAGGACACAAGAAGGTGGATTGTTACAAATTGAAGAAAGATGCAGAAGACCAAAAAGAAGCGGAACACTAGTGGAGGCTGGTGTTAACGGGCAACCGCCAGCCGTCTTTTCCCAAGTAGCCCCACCACTGAGAAAAATGTAAGAGAATTGCAATCGACAGTGTATGAGTAGACAGAAGAACAGACAGAAAGAAGTGTTCCATGGAGATTGATTCAGCCTCAGAGCAGACTTTTGTGAGGCCTGATGTGTTACATCATTGGTATCTGCCTGAGTCATGAGATCAGTTGTGTGGTGTAACTGGGCACCATGCAGAAATGAGGGGACCCTTCGACGTTCGGATTGAAGAGGCATGGCAAGAGGTCACACTTCCAGTCTATGTGACCAAGATGGAAGACCCTTGCCTTCTTGGTCTGGAATATCTGATGTCCATGGGATGCGTGCTGTACTTCTGCTCCATGAAACTGAAGGTTCGAGGAGAATCGGTTTGTGTCACGGCAGTGATACATACCAGTTATGGTGGCAAGATGAGGGCATTCCGCACTACAGTGATGCCCCGAAAATAACTGTTTCTCCAGTGCAAGGTCAGTGGTTCTTCAGACAGCTGTCTGGGGGTAGTGGATGTACAGTACAAGACAAAGGCCATAGTGATGGTGGGGAGAACTTTGGTAGAAACAGGTGCACGTGAAGTGCCGGTTGTGGTGGCCAAGTTCTCCTGTGAGCCACAGAAGATTTTGAGGGAGAAATCGTGGGACTGTGCCAGGCGGTGGACCCCGAATGGCATCAGAGGAAGGCCTGTAAAATTAGCATAGTCAAAGAAGATGGGTATCTGCCTGACCACTTTCAAGGAGTTGCCAATGCGTGGATGACTCACAAGTGCTGAAGATGAGGCAGCTGCTGATGAGGTTTGCTGATGTCTTTTCCACCAGAGACCCAGACCTGGAATGCACTGATCTGGTGGAGCATTGTATAGACACCGGGAATCACTGCCCGATTAACAGCCAGAGCAAAGAATGGCTCCAGCTCAGTGGCAAGAAATGGAGAAGGTGATGGAGAATCTTCAAAGTCAAGGAGTGATAGAAAAGTCCAGCAGTCCTTGGGCATGTTCTGGGAAGGAAGAAGGGCGGCTCGGTAAGGTGCTGTGTGGATTATCGAGCCCTAAATGAAATGACAGTGAAGGATGTGTACCCCTTGCCTAGGATTGATGACATGCTGGATGCTTTGTCAGGTGCCAAGTGGTTCCCCACCCTAGACGTGAAGGCAGAATATCATCAAGTCAAGGTTACAGCAAAGGACAAGAAGAAAACAGTCTTTTCATACAGGTTGGGTTTATGGCAGTTTAAAGTGATGCCATTTGGTCAATGCAGTGCCCTAGCTACTTTTAAGTGTCTCATGGATCCTGTACTGGAAGGCATGCATTGGCAGACAGCTCTCATCTTTCTGGATGATGTAACTGTGTTTGGACAGACTTTCAATCAGGAACTGGAGAGGCTGTCGGAGGTGTTCAACAGGATCCAAGTGGCGCACCTCAAGCTGAAACTCAAGAAGTGCTACTTGTTTCAAAAGGAAGTGAAGTACCTGGGACACATCGTAGACGAGGGCAGCGTCTGTACTGAACTAGAGAAGGTGGCAGCTGTGAAAAATTGGCCGGTTCCAACTTGTGTGAAGGAGCTACGGAGTTTCCTGGGTTTGTGTACCTGCTGCTGGTGTTTTGTCATGAATTCTGCAACGGTAGCTGCATCTTTGCACAAGTTGTTGGGGAAGAGGCAGAAGTTTGTGTGGACAGCAGTGACTCAGAAAGCCTTTGCTGAACTCAAGCGGGCATTGCCAAGCTCTCCAGTGTTGCCATTCCCAGACCAGGGTCAGCCATTTATCTTGGACTGTGGCACTATTGACAATGGTATTGGTGGAGTCCTGTTGTAGAGGAAGGATGACAAGGAGTATGTGGTGGCATATTACAGCAAGAAGCTAAGCCTAGCAGAGTGGAGCTCTTGGCAGTGATGAAAAGCCTTGATTTCTTCCATTCCTACTTGTATGGGTCCTACATCATCAGGACAGACCATATTGGCATTCAAGTGGCTGAAGACAATAAAGAATCTGGAAGGACAACTGGCACACTGGCTTGGGAAGCTAGACTAGCACAGCTATGAGGTACAGCACCATTCTGAGTGGGTACTTAGCAATGCTGACAGCCTGAGCTGTTGGCCTTGTGACCCAGAGTGCCAGCAGTGTAGTAAAAAGAAAGATCGTGGCAAGAAATGCAGCTGTACTGCAGTGACAGGGCCAGCATCAGCTTAAGAAGACATGAGGAAGATGCAGATGGAGGATGGAGATTTATAACCAGCACTAGAGTGGCTGCAGCAGAGTACAGTGCGACCATCTTGGGAAGAGGTTTCCAGATTCAGCCCCGCAACTAAGAGCTACTGGGGTCAACGGGACCTTCTTAGTTTGAAGATCAGTGGGAGACACCCAATGGCCTCAGCAAGTATTGGCAACTGATGGTTCCGAAGAAAATGAGATTTGGGATCATAGACAGGTTTCATAACCAGATCACTAATGGGTACCTGGGAATGAAGGAAACTCTAAGCCGGCTGTGACAGAGGTTCTACTGGGCTGGCATGCATCAGGATGTTGAAGAGTGGAGTCGGGCCTGTGATATATGTTGTGCCAAGAAGAGACCCAAGAATCGTGGATGCGCCCTTCTCCAGTTGTACCAAGTGGGTCCATCAATGGAAAGAGTTGCGGTGGACATTGCTGGACCTTTGCCACTCACCAAAAGGGGAAGCTGGTATATATGTGTTGTAATGGACTACTTCACAAAGTGACCAGAAGCCTATGCCATCCCTGATCAAGAGACTGTGACTGTTGCTCGGGTGTTGGTTGACCAGTTCTTCTGTTGTCATGGGATGCCACAAGAGTGACATTCAGACCAGGGTAGAAACTTCGAGTCTGCTGTGTTCCGTGAATGCTGCAAGTTACTCGGAATCAGGAAGACAAGCATGACCCCACTAAGGCCACAGTCAGATGGGATGGTGGAGAATTTCAACTGAACCCTGGGACAAGAACTGACCAATACCGTATATAGTAACATTCGGAATGAGACCAGAAATTACCTACATTATTGATGGCATATTGGTCTGCATCCCATGACTCTACTGCCTACACATCTGCAAAACTGATATTGGGCCACATGTTACACTTACACATTGACTTGTTAATGGGAAGACCACCTGGTGAAGAGCTACCTACAGACACCTTCAACTATGCGAAGCATCTTCAGGAAAGGCTGGCTATGGTACATCATCAGGTGCAAGAAGCTCTTAAATATTTAGGTGAAGTGATGAGGTGCAAGTAAGATACCAAGGCAAGTGATGTGAGCCTGGAGGATGGTGACAAAGTTTATTTATACAATCCTCAGCGGAAGAAGAGACAGTCATCGAAGCTGCAGACTCCATGGGACGCGCCTTACGCTATGTTGGACTGCCTATCATATGTAACGTACCGGATTCAGGGAGGCAGAAAATCTTGCCCAAAGGTGGTACACATGAATCGTCCATGGCAGTACAATGGGCCAGGACAATACAGCTGAGACGTCTCCAAGGAATCATGCTCTCCCACAACCGTGGATGTTGAGGAAGACCAAGGAGCTGAAGTGCAAGAGGATGGTGACAGTTTCCCAAGAGAAGAAGTGCATCAGGAAGAGGACCAAGACATTCTAGGGGCAGTGGACTGTGTGGAGGAGCAGGGATGTCAACGGAAGCAGCACAGGAGAAGACCTGATAAGTTGAAGGTTCATTTTGTGTATAATTAAGGCAAACAATTTTGCCTTTGTCTGTCAACTTGTACCTTTCCTTCTTGCTGGAAGTTTGCTCTCATTCAGCCAGTCCCAAAGAAGGGTGATTACTCCCAACCCTCCAACTATCGTCCAATTGCTTTAACGTCCTGTATTTCAAAAGTTTTCAAGTCAATTCTCAATAGAAAACTTTTAAGGCATCTTTCCTATCACAGCAAACCCTTTTCTGTATCCTCCTACTTTCTCTATACTCATTTCAAAGCCAAAGGTGGCTGTTGTGTATATATACGCAACGACTTATCTTGCTCTCGTGTTCCTGAACTTGATTCTTCTGAATTCTCCACACTCTGGCTTCGGCTTTCCTGTCATTCTCTGACTAAATATATCTGTGCTGTTTACTTATCCCCTAATTCTACTGACTATCAAAAATTCTTCGACTATCTTACTTCTACGATGGAACACATTCTATCCATTTCTCCTTTCTCTGAAATCTCCATTCTTGGAGATTTCAATGTTCACCACCACCTTTGTCTCTCCTCTCCTTTCACGGATCCACCTGGTGAACAAGCCTACATCTTTTCTATCCTTAATGACCTAGAGCAGCTTGTACAGCACCCTACCCGTATCCCTGACCGCCTTGGAGAGAGCTCCAACATACTTGACCTCTTCCTCACAACTAATCCTTCTGCTTACTCTGTTAATGTTTTCTCTCCGTTGGGCTCCTCCGATCACAATCTTATTACCTTAACCTGTCCAATCACTCCGGTACGGCCTGTGGACCCTCCAGGGAAACGTCGTCTGTGGCATTTTGGAGCCGCAGACTGGGAGGCCCTCAGGCAGTACTTCTTTGATTTTCCCTGGAATGATTATTGCTTCCATGGCCGTGAGCCATCTGAATGTGCCTTGCGCATTACGGAGGTTATTCTCTCGGGCATGGAAGATACATTCCTTTCTCATATCATTTGACTAACGCAAGAAAGCCTTGGTTTAATCACGCTTGTTCTAATGCTGTCCGCAACAAGGAGAGGGCCTACAAAAGGTACCGGAGCCAACCCACCCCTGAATCACATCATCTTTACGTTTCTGCCCGGAATCGTGCTAAGTCTGTTCTTCGCTCTACTAAAAATAATTTCATCCATACTAAATGCTCTCAACTCTCCAACTCGAATTCTTCCCGCTCCTTCTGGCATCTTGCCAAAAATTTTCTAACAACTTTACCTCATCATCCTTCCCTCCTCTTTTCTACTCTGATGGTTCTGTAGCTATTTCTTCTACTGATAAAGCAGATCTCTTCGCACAGACTTTCTCCTCCAATTCTACCTTAGACGATTCCGGTGCTGTTCCTCCATCACTTCCCCCCTCTGACTTCCTCATGGCTGACATTAAAATTTCTTCAGTTGATGTATTTTCTGCCATCACTGGCCTCAGTACTAACAAGGCATATGGGCCTGATGGGGTCCCTCCTGTTGTTCTCAAGAACTGTGCTTCTGTGCTTACACCCTGCCTAGGCAAACTCTTTCGTCTTTGTCTGTCAACTTGTACCTTTCCTTCTTGCTGGAAGTTTGCTCTCATTCAGCCAGTCCCAAAGAAGGGTGACCACTCCCAACCCTCCAACTATCGTCCAATTGCTTTAACGTCCTGTGTTTCAAAAGTTTTCGAGTCAATTCTTAATAGAAAAATTTTAAGGCATCTTTCCTATCACAACCTTCTTTCCGATCGTCAGTATGGGTTCCGTCAGGGACGCTCCACTGGCGATCTTCTCACCTACCTTTCAGACTCCTGGTCATCCTCCTTTCGGGACTTTGGCGAAAGCTTTGCCATTGCACTTGACATCTCAAAGGCTTTCGATCGAGTCTGGCATAAATCTTTAATTTCCAAACTGCCCTCCTACGGTTTCTATCCTTCTATCTGTGCCTTCATTGCTAGCTTCCTTTCTGGTCGTTCTATAGCCGCTGTTGTAGACGGCCATCGTTCTTCTCCTAGATCTATCAACAGTGGTGTTCCTCAGGGCTCTGTCCTATCACCAACTCTCTTCCTTTTATTCATCAATGATCTAAGCTGTACATCTAACCCTATCCACTCATACGCTGATGACTCCACCCTTCACCTTTCCATTCGGTTCCCGCAACGCCCATCTCAACAGTTACTTCAACAAGCAAGGGATGAGGCTATGGCACACCTAATGTCTGACTTGTCTCGTATCTCTGACTGGGGTAAAAATAATCTTGTTGCTTTTAATGCCTCTAAGACTCAGTTCTTACACCTACCTACCCTACAAAATCTTCCACAGGTATACCCACTAATGTTTAATAATATTCAGCTTAATCTTGCATCATCCTTGAACAGGCTTGGGGTTTCATTTACTCGGGACTTATCTTGGAAAGATCATATTACATCTCTTGTAAAATCTGCTTCCAAGAGATTGGGTGTGCTAAGCCGACTCCGCTCTTTCTTTACCCCTGCGCAATTGTTGACTCTATACAGGGGTTTTATCCGCCCCTGTGTGGAGTACAACTCTCATGTGTGAGGAGGCTCCCCACATACAGCTCTTCTCAATAGGGTGGAGTCGAAGGCTTTTCGTCTCATTAACTCTCCCCCTCTTACTGACTCCCTTCAACCTCTGTCTCTTCGCCGCACTGTTGCATCTTTATCTCTTTTCTATCGGTACTTTTTTAATGGTCACTGCTCCTCTGAACTGTCTGCTTGCATTCCTCCACCTCTACGACGGGCGCGTAGCACCCGTCTGGCAGCAAACTCTCATCCTTTTTCTGTCCAACTCTCTAATGCAAGAGTTAACCGTTACTCCCAGTCTTTCATTTATGCAACAGGTCAGCTCTGGAACTGTCTCCCTCTGTCTGTATTTCCTGCTGCCTATGATCTCCAGTCTTTCAAACGCAGTGTGTCCAGGCATCTCAAAATGATCGGATCTTGAATTTGGCTCTATATTGTATTTTTTTTTTCTCTTGGAGGGAACTGTTACTGCGGGCTCGTGGCCTTTGGTTCCTTCTTCCTCGCATAAAAAAAAAAAAAACTTCTTTCCGATCGTCAGTACGGGTTCCATCAGGGACGCTCCACTAGCGATCTTCTCACCTACATTTCAGACTCCTGGTCATCCTCCTTTCGGGACTTTGGCGAAAGCTTTGCCATTGCACTTGACATCTCAAAGGCTTTCGATCGAGTCTGGCATAAATCTTTAATTTCCAAACTGTCCTCTTACGGTTTCTACCCTTCTATCTGTGCCTTCATCGCTAGCTTCCTTTCTGGTCATTCTATAGCCGCTCTTGTAGATGGTCATCGTTATTCTCCTAGATCTATCAACAGTGGTGTTCCTCAGGGCTCTGTCCTATCACCAACTCTCTTCCTTTTATTCATCAATGACCTTCTAAGCTGTACATCTAACCCTATCCACTCATATGCTGAAAACTCCGCCCTTCACCTTACCATTCGGTTCACGCAACACCCTTCTCAGCAGTTACTTCAACAAACAAGGGATGAGGCTATGGTACACCTAATGTCTGACTTGGCTCTTATCTCTGACTGGAGTAAAAATAATCATGTTTTTAATGCATCTAAGACTCAGTTCTTACACCTATCAACCCGACAAAATCTTCCACAGGTATACCCACTAATGTTTAATAATATTCAGCTTAATCCTGCTTCATCCTTGAACATGCTTGGGGTTTCATTTACTCGGGACTTATCTTGAAAAGATCATATTACCTCTCTTGTAAAATCTGCTTCCAAGAGATTGGGTGTGCTAAGCCAACTCCGTTCTTTCTTTACCCCTGCACAATTGTTGACTCTATACACGGGTTTTATCAGCCCCTGTGTGGAGTACAACTCTCATGTGTGGGGAGGCTCCCCAGATACAGTTCTTCTCAATAGGGTGGAGTCAAAGGCTTTTCGTCTCATTAACTCACCTCCTCTTACTGACTCCCTTCAACCTCTGTCTCTTCGCCGCACTGTTGCATCTTTATCTCTTTTCTATCGGTACTTTAATGGTCACTGCTTCTCTGAACTGTCTGCATGCATTCCTCCACCTCTGCGACGGGCGCGTAGCACCCGTCTAGCAGCAAACTCTCATCCCTTTTCTGTCCAACTCTCTAATGCAAGAGTTAACCATTACTCCCAGTCCTTCATTTATGTAACAGGTCAACTCTGAAACTGTCTCCCTCTGTCTGTATTTCCTGCTGCCTATGATCTCCAGTCTTTCAAACGCAGTGTGTCCAGGCTTCTCGAAATGAATGGATCTTGAATTTGGCTCTCTCTTGTATTTTGTTTTTCTCTTGGAGGGAACTGTTATTGCAGGTTCATGGCCTTTGGTTCCTTCTTCCTCGCAAAAAAAAAAAAAAAAAACTATTCATGAGGGTTCTCCTGCTTTGCCTCAGTGGTGGGGCTTCTTGGGAAAACCCGGCTGGTTGTTGCCCCTCGTCACCAGCCTTCACTAATTTACGCCCACCCTTTTCATGTGGACACTCATATCTGAAGTGTCGCACTTCACCACATGTCCAACACACTTTTGTTACAATTGAATATTTCCTTACACTGCTCTGTTCTTGCTCCCTCTTCCATTTGTGACAATCCTCCTCCTTGTGCCCCGGCTTCCTGCAGAACCAGCAGCCTCCTCCACTCTTCTCTTGTTCCCTCTTCCACTTGTAGCAGCCCTCTTTTCTGTGTCCTGGCTTTTAACAGTACCAACAACTTCCTACAAATTTTTCTGTTTCATATACCTGCCCCTTTCTTGCCTGACATAGGACTCAAACTCTAGAGCCCTGTCTAGTGCTTCTTGCATGTTTCTGGGTTGTGCCTGCTTCACTTGCACTTTCAACTCTGCACTTTCAAGAGCAATGATGAACTGGTCCCTCAGAAGAGTAGCCAACAGGTTGGGTGCTGCTCCAGGGTATGCTTTGTATGCCATACTCTCCAGGTCATGAGCAAGCTGCTGTAGGGATTCTCCTCGAGCCCGTACACAGCTCCGGAATCTTCCTCTGTAAACCTCAGTCTGGTACATGGTTCCATACCTGCACTCCAGCACTTCTACTAGGAACTGATAACTGTTCATCTCCATCACTGACATCTGGCCCAGAATTTCCATTGCAGCACCCTTAAGGCTAGTAGCAAGCTGCATTGCCCTCTGCCTATCATCTCAACCATTCTGATCCGCATGTAACTCAAACTTTGCATGGTAAGCCTCCCAAGATACTCTATCATCAAATTCCTGAGGTTTCTTTTTTATTGGACCCCTATTGTAGCCATGCACTTCACTGGTTTGGAGCCTAAAAACTGGGCATCATAATTAAGTCCAGGACAAATCTCTTCCACTCTGATTATTCAACCCTGTAATGCTACCTTTAGATGATTGGGATCCGTCAAGGTTCACCATAACTGTCCATTCTTTTCATATGCTCCCTGTACACTAACCTGAGGCTCAGCAGTGCAATATTTCTCTACAACCTCAATTTTCTCACTAATTATCTTCACATGGTCGAGTACATGCTTTAACTGGTTACTTACATGCTGGTGCACTCCAACACTATTCCCTCACTAATCTTCAGCTGGTTGTCCACGTGCTGTTTGCACTCCGTCACTGTTTCCTCACTAATTGTCTTCAACTGGTCATCTACATGCTGTTTACACTCCATCACATTATTGCTTACCTCATACTTCTGCTGCTTCAGCTTGGCATGTACTTCCTCCTTAAGCTGTTGCTGTTCTTCCTTCATTTCACCCATGCATGCATCTGGCTGTTCTTGCACCCTCAGTTGTACTTCCCTCTGTTGCTTCTATAATGCCTCTTGAAGTTGTTCATATCGTTCTTTTTGTTCTTCACGTTGTGCCTCTAGTTGTTCGCTTTGTGCTTGTTGTTGTTCTTTGAGTTGTTTCTGTCCTTCATTCTGTGCCTGTAATTGTTCTTTGAGTTCTTTCTGTCCAACATTCTGTCCCTGTAATGTTCTCTGAGTTCTTTTTTTTTTTGTGCCTGTAATTGTTCTTGTAGTTGTAGAGTTTCTGACTGCAATAGCTTCATAATTGCAGCCAACGATGCCTCCTCTTGCCCTGCCTGGCCTCGTGTCTGTACACCTACTGCCTCCATGTAGAAGGTTAGACTCACTGCAGCCCTTAATAATGCACACATCTGACACCAGTGTTACGTCCCCATCCCGCACTGCCACAGGCTCCGATAGCAGTAGTTCAGTACTGAAAGGACATTGCCCAGTGAGTTGTTTTTCCCAGGGTCAGCCTTTAGGTGTAGAGTATACAGGATCAGCTCAGGCATCATAAATAAACACAGGCGTCTTGAGTTCACTGTATTTTCGAATTAATTACACTGAATGCTTTCCAACTTCACGTCACTGTTCTCACAAGCACTGAAGCTATACAAACTTTACTAACTGTAATTACACTTAATACTTGACAACACTTAACTATATTTCACAAGTACTGATGCTATATAAACTTCATTAACACTTCACTGTTTACCAACAACACATCTCTGTTTTCACACGTACCGAAAATATACAAACTTCACTGACACTGACACTGCACTACACTCAAACGGTGCTGAAGACTGAGTGAACTTGCTCTAGTTTTTTTTTTTTTTTTTTTTTTTTTGCACTTGCTCTAGTCTCTTCCCCATACTTATATATGCTTGCATTGCTCGAGAAACTTCTAGCACACATTTGACGGGACAACAGTTACCAACTACGACACATCAAAACATGCCAGAATTTTCTTACACTGCATGAGACTAACTTAATTAGGATACAAACTTAAATTACATAATTTAACAATCACATAATTAAAACATTATTGAGAAAAGGAGCATAGAAATTCATGTACAACTTACGAAATAACTATGTTCACAAACAACAGACAAACTGGTAACTCTGACTCGTACTGCACCTATGGTAAACATCGGGAATCAGTGAGAAACTTCAAGACTACCTAACTGGCAAGTCCCGCTTCTTAACTCTCTCTCTCTCTCTCTCTCTCTTTATATATATATATATATATATATATATATATATATATATATATATATATATATATATATATATATATATATATATTTATCACTGACAAAAAATAGTTTCACGATTGTGCTGCTCAGTACCTGTCCAAATTATTAGAGCCGGCTTTTAACCATGCGTCTCTATGGAGTAAGTGCTTTGCAGTCCTGTTGGGCCACAAAGCACTTGCCCAAATAAGAGCTGTTTTTGAACGGCTACCACTACCCCCATTATCACAGCTACCACCCACCCCCCACCACCACAGGTGCCACCACCATCACCATCACATCTACTACCACCACCACCATCATCATTGCAGCTACTGCCATCACCACCAAACAGCTACCTTCACCATCATCATCACAGTTACCACCACCTCCATGACCACCACCAACGACCACCACCACCACTACATATTCTGCAAAGAAATATGAAACTCCAGGGAAATGCCCCACCACCTCATCCACATGTGTGTGTTAAAACGCCAACGGGGACAGTTATTATAGGCGAAACTCTTCTTCAGAAAATATCAATTGACATAAAATTGAAACTGGTCCATCTGGGACCCAGTTCCGGCCGTCCTACCGAGTTTCATCATTTTTTTTTTCTACTTTTAGCTGCATTTAGGGTTGCCATATGTCCGGATTTTCCCAATGTCCTGCATTTAGGTGTAAAAATCTTCGTCCTGGAGGAGTTTTAAAAATTCTCCGAAAGTCCAGAATTTCAACTTCCATCACTTTTTCTCGAAAAATTTAATATACCATTACACTCTAATGAGAAAGAGAGAGAGAGAGAGAGAATAGGCCTTCGTTGTTTTCGTCAGCTGTTAAGTGTTGCCAACTTAGCTGGTCTATTGCTAGCAGCTAGTGAAATTGTCTTGCCTTTTCCTGTTGTTCAGCCACGAGACTTTTTTTATTCCTTCCATAGTGCTGTTATAGCCAAAATATACTGTACATGGTAATTGCACACAATTATTGGCTTAGTTTTCAATTGTTATTTTTATAATCTCATCCTGCATCAAAGGCGCTTTAGGATTTTTCAGTCATGAGCTAGATAATTCTGTTCTTTGCCTGGTTTTCATTATATTGCAAAAAGATTAATCATTGTAGGCTAATACAGCACAGCAGTACTTGTGTGTGTGTGTGTGTGTGTGTGTGTGTGTCAATCAATTTATCTATCTATAGATAGATATAGATAGATATTAGGGTGGAGCGTTTTTACACTTTTTTCTGTTTTTTGATGTGGGTAGTGAGAAAAAGTTGTCATTTCATGAGAAAAAAATTGTTAAAAGCATTTTGCTCAAGGATGATATCTTTTACCGCTCCAAGATTATTAAAGTTTGAATATTCATTCTCGAAAATTGGCAACAGATGTGATATATCCAGGTTTGATATTTTGATGTATTTTCCTTTTGGCTACTGCTGAAAACTATTATTATAATTTGTGAATGACACATGCAAAGACGGATTGATATATGATAGTATCTTCTACTGCCCCAAGTCGTCTGAAAAAGTAAAAAAAAAAAAAAAGATTTTTTTCAGTACTTTTTAAAAAATTCCAAAAAATTCTACCATAGTTGTACTCCACACAGGGATGGATAAAACCCGTGTATAGAGTCAACAATTGTGCAGGGGTAAAGAAGGAATGGAGTTGGCTTAGCACACCTAATCTCTTAGAAGCAGATTTTACAAGAGATGCAATATGGTCTTTCCAAGATAAGTCTCGAGTAAATGAAACACCAAGCATGTTCAAGGATGATACAGGATTAAGCCGAATACTATTAAACATTAGTGGGTATACCTGTGTAAGATTTTGTAGGGTTGATAGGTGTAAAAACTGAGTCTTTGATGTATTAAAAACAAGGCTATTTTTACCCCAGTCAGAGAAACGAGCCAAGTCAGACATTAGGTGTGCTGTAGCCTCATCCCTTGTTTGTTGAAGTAACTGCTGAGATGGACGTTGCGGGAACCGAATGGAAAGGTGAAGGGTGGAGTCATCAGCGTATGAGTGGATACGGTTAGATGTACAGCTTAGAAGGTCATTGATGAATTAAAGAAAGAGAGTCGGTGATAGGACAGACCCCTTAGGAACACCACTGTTAATAGATCTAGAAGAAGACCAATGGCCGTCTACAACAGCGGCTATAGAACGACCAGAAAGGAAGCTATAGATGAAGGCACAGATAGAAGGATAGAAACCGTAAGAGGGCGTTTAGAAATTAAAGATTTATGCCAGACTCGATTGAAAGCCTTTGAGATGTCAAGTGCAATGGCAAAGCTTTTGGCAAAGTAGACCAGGAGTCTGAAAGGAAGGTGAAAAGATCGCCAGTGGAGTGTCCCTGCCGGAATCCATACTGACGATCAGAAAGAAGGTTGTGATAGGAAAGATGCTTTAAATTTTTTCTATTAAGAATTGACTCGAAAACTTTTGAGATACAGGATGTTAAAGCAATTGGACACTATTTAGAGGGTTGGGAATGGTCACCCTTCTTTGGGACTGGCTGAATGAGAGCAAGCTTCCAGCAAGAAGGAAAGGTACAAATTGATAGACAAAAGGCAAAAGAGTTTGTCTAGGCAGAGTGTAAGCACAGAAGCACAGTTCTTGAGAACAACAGGAGGGACTCTATCAGGCCCATATGCCTTATTAGTGTTGCGGCCTGTGATGGCAGAAAATACATCAGCTGAAGAAATTTTAATGTCAGCCATGAGGAAGTCAGAGGGGGGAAGTGATCTACACCATCCACCCTGTACAAACCACCCTCTCATCTATACCACTCACTCTTCAGAAGGGGGAAGTGATTACACCATCCACTCTGTACAAACCACCCTCTCATCTACACCACCTACTCTGTACAAACCATCCTCTCATCTACACCACCCTCCCATCGACACAACCCACCCCACGAACCATTTTTATGTTTATAGTCCGGTAAAACTAGAGTACCAGGGAAAAAGGCCCTCCGGAAAAGTTGACCGCGTATCCGCTTCGTGCCAAATTAGCCATTTTGGGAAGCACCACGCACACGCGGTAGGACAAACTCCAAAAGTAATTAAGGATCCTTTGGAGTATGCTGGAGGCAAAAAAAATAAAATAAAATAAAATAAATAAATAAATAAAGAGGAAAAAAGTAAACTAAACTAAAAGTCGACCGTCTACCAGCGTTTTGTCACAATAGCCATCACAGAGAGGGGCAAGGTAATACATACTTACATACTGGTATATACATACATACACACACACATACATACATACATATTTTCATCAAATTTTATCATCTGAAGTTCGTATCTGTCTGTCTGCTGTGCGAATTTTGTGTGGAGCATCAAGTTTATCGATAAGAGATATCAACAAGCATTATAATAATAGTTTTTATGGACCCTTTGGATTGTACTGAAAATCAAAAGATAAATTTCCGGAAAAATCGAAAGTCGACAGCGCACCTGTGTTGTGGCTGAATAACCATAAATAGGACACAGAAGTGCAAGATAAAACATTGCATATTATAAAAGTTTACCTGCATATGATTAAATAATCTTAGTTCACTTTTGTATGTTTGTCCGTCTTTCTGTCTGTCTCTAATGCGATAATTGGTGGAACAGCACAGAGAAACGGTAATGTGATATCAACAAACTTCATTAGTAAAAGTTATTAAGTACCTAATGTGTGTGCCTTAAACACAAGAAAAACAATGTCCAGAAACTGAATGTCCTCCTTGCACCTGAGTCGTGCCAGATTACTCAAAAATACTATTAAAGTGCGGTTTGTGCGTGCGTGACGAACGAGCGAGCGTTCATACATAGGCCTATCGTCATAATTTCATCTTGGTGTAAACTTTTAACATTTCTGGCGAGGTAGTGGAAATAACAGAAGAATAATAATGACGATATTTACTTTCTCGAGTTTTCTCCCTCTCACGTTTTCTCTCTGCATATGCATATAGCGAGACACGGTAGCATTTATCACACATGCAATGTTCATTTCTCTGCTCACAATTTGGCGTGTCAACGAATTGCTTTGTTAAAGGTTTGGCTATTGAGCAAATGATAAAACCCAGAAATGGGACGATTATCATTGCCGATTTCACCTCTGAACACAGAAAATTTGAGTGTGATAGCCGATTTTTAATTGTTAGAATTCATGGAAGAATGCATAGTGTTACAACAGAAAATATTTAAAAATTAGATTTCATAGCGGAACCTGTCAGATGAAACCATTGGTACATTCCCATGGAAAGCTGGGATTCGAATGGGTTTTTGATCTCTTGAGTAAATATATAGTTAAAAACAAAATTTATTGAATGTATCTACTACCTACTGTAAGAATCTCTTCTCTATCTCACATAGTAGAAAACATCACAGTTGGGCCGTGTCGTCTTGAGCCGGGCTGGGTCGTGTCTTGCTGCTCATTTCTCACCTGAACGTCGAGTGAACACTGCTTTGCTGTGCTTGCTCGCTCGTAATACACAGAAGGACAAGACAAACCTCACATACATACATATATGCATACATACATAGGTATGTCTAGCCCATATTCCTAAATTCGTGTATGTCTCTTAGTCTGTTCTTTTATGCAGAGCATAAATATTAACACATTCCATGAGAGGGTTGGTAAGAAATGTTTTGAGTTTGTGTTAAGCCAAATAGAAAAAGAAAAACTATTCCAGTCTGCCTTCCATTCATGATTAAAAAATAAATACCTTATACGAAGTAGGTAGGAAATTTCAAGGCTCGTAATTGCAGTCATGCATGGCAAAGCCATAGAGAGGCTGAAGGATTGTCGTGCGTGTAAATATACAGTGTATATATATATATATATATATATATATATATCATCCAATCCTATGCCGCCCCCTTAGAAGCATAGGAGCCAGAGGCAAGGCAAATTGGTACTGACGTTTACGATGAGAGTGACCAGCCTCACTCATCCCTGAGTGGCATTACGTGAGCAATGAACCCCAGCTTCCCCTTGGATATAAACCTACTCAGGCGCAATCCAATTGGAGCGCCTTTATTACCCACTAAACCACCAGGCGTCACAAGACGCCGAAAACATCTATGAAGGGACACGTAGTGGGCATTTCACGTGTAACGTGTCGGGATTAGTATGTCTCCATGGTGTGGACTGTCTCTAACACTGACGGACGTTTCACAGCAGCAAAGAGTCTTGGAATTCTTCAAGAGGAATTTCTACCTTCACTCCGTGAGCGGGACTACTCTTTTCCTGGGGGTATATTGTTTGTCCATGGCAAATGCCGAGTTTACACAGGCCACACCGTCCAGAGATGGTTTGACGAACACCCCAGTCTGGAACTACTGGACTGGCCGAATCAGGGGTGTGATGTGAACCCCATCGAAAACCTGTGGGGCAACATGGTAAATTCGTAGGCCGAAGAAGGGAAACTGACGACACAACAACTGAGGCAGCAGGTGGACGGGGAGTGGGAGGAGTTTAGGGGAAAACCTGATATTGTGCATAATTTCGTATCTTGTATGCCCAGTGCCCACTAGACTGCAGGGTGTGATTGATGTAGATGGTGGGTGGACTTGAATTATATTAAATACCTTATGGTTTTTATGTTACACTCTTAGACAAGCTGTCTACAGCAGGATTAGAAAGAACTGAATTTACCTTATTTAACAATTGTCATAAATACTGTTTTTGCTATGCGATCAGTATGTTCATAAGCAATTACACTACATAATGTGAAATATATTTTCTAGGTTGCAGTATTGTCATTAATTATACTGTATCTAGCAAATGCTTTAGCAACAAATCTATATTGGTGAAGGGAAGAGTGATTATCCTAGAGGGTAGTGTTAGATATAAAACTGTTAACTGTCCATCTGTGGAGTAAGAATGTTCTACAGTTTTAACAAATAGATGGTGGGAAAATCAGATCAGAAGTTTTCTGCCTTTTAGTAAAAAATGCACTGCCTTATATATTGCTGGTGCAGTGTCATGCTATTATACATGTCCGTAGGTAAACTTACTCTGCTGCTAATCTGTTTGTACCTAATGCAAAGGAATCAACACAAACAGTGAGCGACAACAAATAGAAGGTCACAGTCGAAACCTGTTGATGGTGTGAGAGGAAGAGACGAGAGAGCTTGGTAGGGAAGTGAATATCACCAGTTTAGTAGGAGTGAATAGAGAAGGCAGCGGGAAAGTCCATAGGTTTGCCATTCCAATGGGCGCAGGTTCAGGTCTCTTTTGGACAGGGTGCCATGCAGCTATGAGCCATGGTGAGGTGGAGGGTGAGTTGAAGGCTCTCGTTACCATGTGTAGATGGTACGCTTGTTTCCAGTGGGACACAGTTGCGACAGATTACGACAAGCAAGAGTCATGCACAGTGTACATCGAGCTAATGAAATGATAATGCTGCCAATATACGTTGTTTTTATGAGTATGGCATACATTATATACTTCACCGAATTTTTTGAGTAGGCTTTTCTGTGAAATATATGGCGAGTTTATTATGATTACTGCATAATGAATATATGCCTCTCGTGAGCTCTCCTTCTAATGGAAACCTGATGTCATTTTCTAATTATCAATGCAAACCATATCAATACACATCCAGTGTATTATATCCATCTGATTACACCCCTGAGCAAATACCCATCAGAGGGACAATGACCTGAGGTTAGTGGCTCCCCTGCTATCCCTGCCTCGTCTCAGAGCATCCTGTGGCATTACAGGCTGGCAACACACAGCTCTGGTAAAATCTGATGTGAAGTGGCCTGAGAGAGAGAGAGAGAGAGAGAGAGAGAGAGAGAGAGAGAGAGAGAGAGAGAGAGTCTGTCATGAACCGCACTGTCCTGGAGACGTATATATACGCTCAAACTTTTTGTCATGCTCAGTCCTGGAGATGTATATAAATGCTCTGTAACTGCAAACTCCGTCAGTACCACATTTTTCAAATATTGCAGTTGATTTTTGGAGGGCATCTGGGGCAGACCTTCCTCTAGTAGCCACCAAGTGGTGACACGCCCTGACCCCGCATGACCCGCAGTCGCCTTGTGCTCATCCACTCTGTTGCCAGCACTGACCTGAGACAGACATGTCGCACCGCAGTCTATCTGACGAAGCAATTCAAGACCTATTGAATACCTTTACCTGTAGCAGTGATTCCTCCATCGATGACAATGCCATAGACAAAGACTACATGTTGCCTGAGCACGTTAGCAGTAGTAGTGATGAGGAGGTGCCGTCCCCAAGGAAGGTGAAATATGTGAGGTATCGCATGGCTGGGGAAGTACCATCCACACCCCATGCACGTGCACAAGCCTCTCTCCTGCCTGAAGCTGAAGGATTGAGCGAGGACGAGGACGAAGCCGAAGGTCGCCGTCTGCCTTCGTGCTTGGGGAAGGCAAGGATTTTGTTGCGGGGAGCTGAAGGGATGGTGAGGTGAAAACTAAGGTCAGGCCTTATTCCATTGTTTGGGGAAGGTGAAAGTGTTGGGGGCAGGCCGGGTAGTGAAAGTGAGAGTGTTGGGGGCAGGCAGGTGAGTGAAAGTGAGAGTGATGGTGGCAGGCGGGCCACACCTGGGTGACCACATGGGGAGGAACCACAGCCCAGCACCTCATACGCTGAGCCCAGCACATCCTGCGCTCAGCCAAGCCCCTTTATCTCCCCACTTTCTTCCTGCGCTTCCTCCCCACAGACCCATGTGGTGAAGGGAAGCAAAGAGAAGGGAAAGGGGAAGGGGAAGAGAAAAGGGAGAGGGAAGAGGAGCATGAGTGGGGAAGGGCACCACTCTCCACCTTCCCAACCTCCACCACCCCCCTCTCCTCCCCAACCTTCTCTCCACCACGACTATGGCGACGATGGAGATGACGATGCAGACGGCGCTGTGTCCTGAGACTGGGAAGATAGGAGTGACTTCACTCCCATCATTCACCCCTTCACGGAGACGTGGCGGTCTGGCTGCACCGTACCCTGGCTGAATATAGGCTCCTCTAGGCTGGATATTTTCCAGACCTTTTTCATCCCGGAGTTTGTGGAGCAGATTGTTGAACAGAGAAACACCTTTTCAAGAAGCCAGCATCAAGCAAGCCAGTGTGAAGGGACCCAGAGCAAACATAAACAGTATTATTATGCTGTAACCACAGGTGAGATGTACCAATTTTTGGGCCTGGCTCTTTTGATGGGTATTGTAAAAAAAAAAAAAAATCTTGGCATATTGGTCTAGGGACCCATTACTCAACACTCCTTTCTTTGGTAAGGTAATGGGTCATAACCAGTTTCACCAATTATGAGCTGTCTCCACTTCTACGATGCCAAGGACCCTGCTAACGTAGATAACACTGATAAAATGAGGAGGATACGGATGGTATTTGATCACTGCAGGTAAAGTACCACTCCTCATTCTATTCATTCAGAGATCTTGTCACAGACGAGAGTCTCGTGTTGTGGAGAGGCAACATTTACTTAAAACAATATATACCCAGCAAAAGACACCGTTTCGGGTTCAAGATCATCGTGATGTGTGACTGTAAGACTGGTTATGTGCAAGACAGTTTTGTACACAGGTGCACAGACAGACATCACAGAAGATTGGAGTATAGGACTCTCAGGGGCCGTGGTGAAAACCGTGGTTGAGGAGTACCTTCATTGTGGTCATGTCTTGTACCTGGACAACTGGTACACTAGTCCTCTTATCGCTCAGCACCTCCACCTTCAGGAGACGGGAGTCTGCAGCACCATCAAGAGAAACCATCGGCACATGCTGAAGTTAGAAAGGAAGCTTGATAAGAATGAGGTGGTGTTTTTCAAGGCAAACAACATTCTCGTCACTGTCTGGCACCACAACCGAGAAGTCTTCCTCCTGTCAACAGTGCAACAAACCGAATAGAGTCCGTGGACTACCATAGCGAAATCGGAGTCAGTCATGGCATTCATCATCAACATGCCCCAGGTAGACCAATCTAACTCCATGATTTCAAGTGTGGATTGCCAGGACCAAGATGAAGTGGTACAAAAAAAAACCTTCTTTCATCTCCTTGATATCACCGTATTCAGTGCTCACTGTCTCCACGGACTGACCACGGATACGTCAAAGACCTCGAGGGGTTTGTGAGGGAACTGGTCCGGGAGATGATCGGAAAGTATGCAGAGGACCAGCCCCACCACGCATCGCCCCCGTACCGCCGGTGCCACACAAACTACCCTGCGGCTCTCTGTACGCTACTTCCCTAAACCCTTCCCTCCAGCACCAACCTTTGCTAATTCCCAGCGAAAGTGCAAAGTATGCAAGTACTCGAAAGTTAGGCCAAAAACTCAGAGAAAGGACATGAGATATCAGTGTGCTGAGTACAACATCGGATTGTGCTTACATCCATGTTTCAAAGTATACCACACTCTACAGAACCACTAACAATGTGTGTACTTGTGATATATGACGCGATATATGATTGTAAGACCTTGGAAATATGTTACAACAGTAATGTAAGTGAGAAATGGTACAGTGTAAGTGGAAAAGACACACATAGCGGGTTCAGAGTGTAAGAATATGGCGATTTCGATGTGTTCTGTGACTAAAACTATGCTTATATACCCTATATTAGTGTGTGAACGCCATTATATTCTTGTATGACCTACCAAATCCTACGTAATGAACCTCTTTGTACCTTCCCTAAATGTTTTGGCCAAATCTGGTATAGCTGGCCCTTGTACAGAAGAAGAGAATGAGGGTGCGCTGTGGACTGGAAGAGAGTACGTGGTGATAGGGAGGAACCCCCAGAATGGCATTTTTAGGGATTGGTGAGCACTTAATGGTTGTTTTCCATGGTTTCTCATCAAAACCGACCTTTATAGCCAGAAAAACCCAAGGTCGAAAAGTTGCCGAAATTGGGGTGACTTTTTTGTGCCAGAGTAGTCAGGACACGGCGGGTTAAGAATAGCTTATGGACTGCACTTGGATCATTAAAGCAGATAACCTCCACGGGTTTAAGCTGTAAGAGAGCAGATTCTGCAACCTCCACCTCCCTCAGTCAGAGGGAAGTGGGGATGGGAGAGGAACTGGTTGTTTAAGAGGTGGAACGGGAGAGTGAGAGGGGTAAGGGGTTCAAGGAAGGGAGTGGGGGCGGGGGTGATGGGAATGAGTTTCCAGCAATGAAAGAACTGACAGTAAGGGAAGGGTGGATTATGTTTTATAGAGGTGGTACCAGTCTGTAACCACGTCAGTGTATGACATTAATTTTACAGACAGATTATGCCAGTATACAGTTTATGGAAATGATTTGATTTTTGTATCAAATAAAGCATTGATAAAGAGTGTGCTGCACCATCTGGCAACGCAAGGCAGGAGTGGTTTTAAGGTTAGCGAGTACCCACTGGATCAGTCTATGATACGAAACCATTTACCGCAATTTATCATTACAGATGAATTTACTTATCACGAATGTGCTATGGCATTAATGAAAAACAACTGTGTGTGTGGTTGCTAACGGTCCTCTAAATATATGATTTGTAGCTACGTGTCAGTTTTAACCAATGACTCACACCCCATTCATTCATTCTCCTAATACTGTATCAGTCTCATAATCATGCTGCCAATAGTACATTCTCCTCCACTTCCATTCGAGCTACACGTGTACATCTAAAGTCTCCAAGACACTTTCACAAACGTTAATTGTGCAACTCATCCATCCTCCTCAGCGTGGCATCAGATGCCGACCCATATGCCTGTGAGCCGTAGTCTAGCTTAGATCTAATAAGGATCTTATACACCATTAATAAAGACTTCCTGTCGGTTCCCCAAGTAGTACCCACTAGATACTTAAGGACATTTAATGGTATATCACAAAGAGCAAGCAAATTAACATGAAATTTGAAATTCAGTCGACGATCAAAATGGAGGTCCAAAAACTTAACGAAATTTTGAAATGGTACCGCGTAACTGTTCAAATCAGGAACGTTACGAGTGGTGAAAACTACAGTGGTACACTTAGGGATGGAAAATTTAAACCACCACTGTAAGACCCACATGTGGACGGAATCAAGGATTGTTTGAATCTGTCCAGCCGAAAATTGTGCATTATGGGAAGAGTGCCATATTGCATAATCCTCAGCACAGAGTGAGTAATTAAGATTCCTCGGGATGGGAGCTGATGACAGAATATCATGGATCATGATATTAACAAAGTGGGACTACACACACTTCCCTGAGCACTCCATTTTCTTGGATAAATGTATCTGATGTTAGGTTATGGAGCATTTTGACGGAGAAAGATCTGTCCCATAAAAACACTGAAATAAAAATAAGCAAAATACTTTGTGACGCATAGAGCTTCATTAGTATACCATGTCATCATGTCATGTCACAGGCTTTATGGATGTCCAAGAACATCTCTATCATGAATTCTTTATTGGCAGATGCCTCCAAAATGCAATACTCCAAATTCATTAAATGATCTGGTGAACTTCTGTATTTACGGAAGCCTCATTGTCGATCATTCACAAATTCATTTACTCTAAAACGAAGTCTATTATAAATCATTTGTCCCATGACCTTACATAGATAGGAAGTTAACGCAATAGGACGAAATGAAGTGAGATTCATAAGGCGACCAGCCTGTTTGGGTATCAGTATGACGTGTGCAAAGTGCTATGAGTCTGGGAACGTTCAGGACGCTCAAAGCTCATTGTCCTGTGTTAACAGCTTCATCGGGTTGTCCTGACAAGATGCTGGATCATTCCGTACTTGATTGTATCTGGTCCAGGACTCATGTCTTTACAGGATTTAAGGGCAAGGAGCAGTTCATCTCTCATAAACTCTTGGTTCTACGGGGATCCTATGTCTTCTGTGGCAAAGTCTAATATTTGCTGAGCCGTGAGTTTATGGTCTTGAAAATGCAGGTCGTAATTGGCTGAGCTACGAACGCCTCGTCCACACTGTCGAACAGTGACTGGCGGGCACGAGTGAAAAGTCCATCATCAAACAATTTGTGGCAAGTTTGACGGGGAAACCAGCGGATAGTCCATGCTCATAGTTCAGTGAAATTGCCAGTCACTGCTCATTTTTTTCACTCTCTTATTTCTTTTCTTTTTCACTAGTTCAGCACTTATTGTGCTATACAGTGCTATATTTTTCATACTAACTATGTTGACCATTGTCATACTGCACTCAAGTGCTGCCGAATACCTACTCACCGATCAACTACTCCTCACAGTTTGGACAACATCACAGTCGTGCCTGAGAGACTTAGCCCGGTGCGGACACAGTCCATTAATCACTGCCTGCTAGTATGGGTGGGGCTTGACATGAGAAAAACTCCTGGTGAGGATGTTAGCTACGTCCACGGGATCATCATAGATGGTGTTATCTACCTGTCTCAGGGATGGAAGGGGTCTTGTTATTTAGTAATATATTGGTGGACTAGACTTTACTTAGAGGAATAAAACAGTTCAGCGAGGACAAAAAAAACTGACAGGCGTCACATTTAGCTCTTTAACTATTCTCCTTGCCTCAACCCTTGCTTCATTGTATGCATTAAAGTTTTCTTCAATAGGTTGACTATCAAGAATTCATTATCTCCTGTCTATCTATTTATCTATTGATAGACGCCTTAATCCCATAAGGGGTGGCCATAAACATATCGCCTCCATGTCGCCCTGTCCCCCTCCATTTCACTGCCCTGCTCCCAGTTCACCCCCCCCCCTCATAATCCTCTCCAATCCTTCTCTCCATCTCATCCTTGGCCTCCCCCTCCCTCTCCTCCCCTCCACGTCACTCACATACACTCTTCTTATCAGTCTCTCACTCTCCATCCTCTCCACATGGCCAAACCACCTCAGTGTGTTTCTCCTAACGCTTCCTATCACATCCACATCCACATCACAACGCTAATTCACTTCCTCATTTGTCAGTCTGTCTCTCCATGTGACTCCACATGCACTTCTCAAAGAACTCATTTCTGCTGCTCTCACTCTCGACTTCTGTCCCTCCAACAAGGTCCAAACATTGTTTCCATATGTTAGAGATTGTATGACAATACTGTCAATTAGTAACTTTTTCACTTCCATGCTCACTTCCCTGTTTCTTATCACTGCTTTCAGGGAACCAGCAACCTTTCTTACTTGTTGTACCCTTTCAGGCACTTCATCCTCTAAACTTCCATCCTTGCTCAGCACACTACCCAAGTACTTAAATACACTCACATTTCCCATCTCCTCCTCATCCAGCCGCACAGTACACTCACTGACTTCATTTCTCTTGAAGACCATAACTTTACTC
Source organism: Coenobita brevimanus (assembly GCF_032717465.1). Lineage (NCBI taxonomy): Eukaryota > Metazoa > Arthropoda > Malacostraca > Decapoda > Coenobitidae > Coenobita > Coenobita brevimanus. The sequence continues at coordinate 25,072,495 of NC_137019.1, read as the reverse complement.
TTCCCTACATTCACTTTTAGATTCCGTTTCTTACACACTCTCCCAAACTCATCCACCACGCCCGGCAACTCCCCTTTGTCTTCATTTAACAACACAGTATCATCTGCAAACAACAGTCCAGGGAATTTCCAAACACTGCCTTCTCTCATTAGAGCCACTCCAACATCCACTGCTCTACCTTGTATCTCTTTTATAACCCCATCCATATACATACTGAACAACAATGGGGACATGACACATCCCTGTTTCAATCCAACCTTCAAAGAGAAAAATTCACTCAGTTCACTATCCACATGCACTGCAGCGTTAGCACCCTCATACATACTCTTCACGGCCTTCAAGAACCTCCCATCTACTCCTCATATTCTTAATACTTTCCACAATCCTTGTCTATCTACCCTCGTCATATGCATTCTCCAGATCCATCAAGGCCCCATACAATTTCTTTCCCTTCTCTAGAAACTTTTCCACTAAAGATCTAAGAATGAATATATGATCTACACAACCTCTTCCCTTCCTAAAACCTCCCTGTTCTTCTCCAACTAATTCCTCTGTTATTTCCCTGACTCTGTCAATAAACATCTTACCATATACTTTTCCTATTACACTAAGAAGACAAATGCCCCTATGATTACCATACACTTCTTTTTCCCTTTTTCCTTTTTACAGGGGAATGATTGTACCTGACTTCCAATCCTCTGGGAGTCTACCTTCCTCCCAGGCCGATTTGCACATCTTCCACATCCATTCTACCACTATCTTTCTCCCATGCTTCAGCATTTCGCCACACACTCCATCAGTTCTTGGGGCTTTCCCCATTTTGACTTTCTTCAGTGCTTCCACAAATTCCATCCTACCGATATCTTCGTCTCTTCTCACATCTCTTCTTCTCCCAGCCATTCCCCAGCCACTGATACTCGCATTACTTTCATTCTCTGTGTTCAACAATTCCTGAAAGTGGTCTCTCCGTCTGCTCACTTTTTCTCTCTTCTCCACTATTAATCTACCATTTTAATCTTTCACTCCCCGACTAATTTCTTTGACACTCAAACTCTCTTTACCTTCCAGAATATTTTCTTACATTCCCTCCACTTTACACTCAGATTCCTTCCAAATTCCTCATCCACTCTCTTCTTACTCTCCCTTACTAATCTTTTCACCCCTCTCCCTTTTTGCATATAACTCTTTCTTCCGTCTCTCAACTTCTTCCTCACCCCTGCTTCCCATCCACTCACTATATGCTTTCTTCTTTTGTGCCACAGCCTGCTTTACCTCTTCATTCCACCATGCTGTTCCCTGCACCCCCTTTCATCTTCTCTTCACCCCACACACCAACTCACATGCTGCACAGATTTCTTCTGTGAATATCTTGCACACACTTTCCACGTCGCCCATCTGCTCCAATCCATATTTACCCAATCGCTCCTCCACCTCTCTATTATAATCTGCCTTTTTTCCATCCTCGTATAACCTTTCCACCCTACTTGTATGAATTACTTCCTCCTGTCCTTCGTTTCTTCTATTCCTCCATTTCACTGGGACCTTGATTCTCACCACCACCAAGTGGTGGTCAGAAAGTCCACTCCCCAACCTCTATATGCTCTTGCATCCATTTCACACCTTCTCATTCAATCATCCACACACGCATAATCAGTCATTGCCTTCCATTCATTCAGTTCACCACCCACCCTTCTTATCACTCGCCATGTATACCTGTGGATCATCTTGTATCTGAAGAGGTATTGGCTATCACCAACCCCCTCCTGGCACAAATGTCCACTAAGGCTCTACCATTCTCATCCATGTCTGCAGGCACACCCCATTCACCAACTACTCCATCCATTTTCCATTCATATCTCCAATCAAAAACACTCTCTCATTCCTTTCAAACTTTTCCATGCACGCTTCCACATTTGTCCAGAACTCTTTTCTCACTCTGCTTGCACAATCTTTCGTTGGCGCATACACACACACACAATCGCCCACATTCATAGTCCAACTTCCAATCTTATCCACACAATCCTTGAGCCAAGTGATCCATACTCTTATATTCTCCTTCCATCTGTTACTCACAACAGTACACACTCCTTCTGTTGCCCTCTCATTCTCACCTACTCCCACGCATATACCCCATCCATACTCCCATTCTCTCACATTCTCAAATATCCACCTTTGCACCCACAAGCACCTGGACAATCTCTCCCTCTTACACCTCATCACTTGCACCGCTTACATTCCATGTCACAATCCATACCATGTCCTTTCTTCGGTCCTTAGTCGTCACCTGTTGGTCAGTCCTGCTCCGAGGTTTCTTGTTCGTATTTTTAGTTAATTGTTTTCCGTGAAGGGACACTAACCCTCCGTTAACCCACTTGCTGTCAATAGGGAACACGTGTTGGCTGGTTATGAGGTTACCACCCAGCGTTGTAAATGATTCCCAGTTTACAGGAAATCTGTCGCTTTTCCTTACTGTTTGTCGGCAGTTCGGTGTCCTCCAATGAGCACTATGTTTCACATGAACTGTAGTAGTCTTGGGAGCAGCAGCCTCAGCTACGTGTAATATGGATTTGGATAAATTTTGTACTTTTAAATCTACGGCCTCCCGAGATATATCTAAATCGGCAGTCCTTGAGAAGGATCGCCAATCTGCTCTGAAATAATGTTGCATGAATAAGAAAGACAGTTGGTTAAATGGTCGCTTCCCAAGGGAGTTGTCATAAGGGTCCCATAAGAAATCCTGACGTGCAGGTATACCTGGGGAGGCCAGAGAAAAGTCGATGGCCGAAAAATTACCAGCATAACCATCTACACGAATCGTTCTACCATCGTTCAGAAGACAGAGGCTGGACTGTAGTACTAGGTCAGCTACTTGCTCTCCATGACGAACAATCCTCAAGCTACCCGACTGATAGTGATGGGCGTTTAAGTCTCTCAAAACCAACCTTTTTCCAGGAAGATGTTCAGAAAGCGAATTTAGAGTATCACTATCAATGGTACCATGTAATCTATGACACCTTAATATCCTCTTGTACGTTAACTGACGCAAACTGTGTTGATCTAAAATCGACATACATACATGAGATGGTAAAAGCGTAATATGCAAAATGTATTGCTAAGGGAAGAGGTACACAAACTCGTATGCCTATAATATGGCACTGCATAGTTGTAGGATACCTCAAAAAATTTTACTATGAAGTGTCTACAGTCATCCTATTAATATATGTGTTCGTCTCTTCGGTATGAATAAAGCAAGATCTAGAGATCAAATACGCCAGCCCACTAGCACCTAGCCGCGCCCTTGATGACGTCACGAGGTCCAATGACAGCTTGACTCCTTTTACTGTCTCCCTCATTCACCCCCTCTTTCCTTAACACTCTCTTTTTTCTTTGCACTCTTTCTCTCTTCCGGCCACATGGAGTTCTCCTTCTCCCATTCTTCACCTCCCTCCCTTGTTCTCCCTCTTCCACTCTCCACTTCCCTCCCCTTTTCTCTCCTACACGATCCCCATTCCGTTTCCCTCTCTTACTCTTCCCTCACCCTCATGTATCATACCTTCCATGTATTTTTTCTTCTCACTGTTTCTCCATTCCTTCCCATCTCTCTCTCTCTCTCTCTCTCTCTCTCTCTCTCTTTTCTCTATGTTACAATAAATGTAACAAGGAAAGAATGCTTTTTACAGAATGGTAACGAATTAAAGGCGCGGTATTTAAGAGAAAACCTTACGTACAAATAATAAAATATCAAAATACTGTTACGTCCCCATCCCACACTGCCACAGACTCCAACATTAGCACTATAGTATAGGAATAACAATGCCCTGCGAGTTGTTTTTCCTGTGGTCAACCTTTCGGTGTGCAACAAGATCAGCCCAGGCGTCGTAAATAAACACTGGCTTCTTGAGTTTGCTATCTTTATTTTCCAGATAATTACACTTAATGCTTGCCAACTACATTTCACTGTTTTCACAAGTACCGGAGCTATATTGCAATTACACTTAATGCTTGCCAACCTCACTTGACTGTTTTCGGAAGTAACGGAGCTATACAATCTTCACTGCAATGACACTGAACGACACTCAGACTGAACTGGAAACTGACTGAAGCTGCTCTAGTCTCTTCCCCATCCTTATATGTGCGCTCTATAGAGTGATCTATTATTTCTCCAAATTTCTCGTGCGTTCTCGATGGAGCAATAGGTACAACAGTTACCAACTTGGAAACATCCAAAATATCCCAGAGTTTTATTACATTGCATAACACTGTACCTTATTTAGCATACAAACTGAGATAAAATTACATACTTTTACAATCACATAAATAAAACACTATAGAGAAAAAGATCATAGAATTTAATGTACAACTTACAAAATACCACTACTCACAAATAGCAGGGTAACTGACAACTCTGACACGTAGCAGAAAAAATCGAGAATCGTCGGGAATACTACAGCACTACCAAACTGGCAAATCCCGCTTCTCAACACTTCCCCCTCCCAAGTCCTTTTGTCGTCTCGAGAAAACTACATAATGCACATAAACTTAATCCTTTATCCAAACTAGACATTTAATTACACACAAAATAATCCTTCAACTTATCAGGTCTTCTTCTATGCCTTTTCTGACGCCGTCCTTGCTCCTCCACACAGAGCACTCCTCCTAGGATATCTTGGTCATCTTCTTGATTCACTTCTTCCCTCAGGAAACTGTCACCATCCTCTTGTACTTCAGTTCCTTGATCTTCCTCAACATAATCGGCTGGGGGTGAGCACAATTCTTCGGAGACATCCCAGCTATACTGTCCTGGCCCATGGTACTGTCTCAAACGATTCACGTGTACCACCTTTGGGCGAGACTTCCTGCCTCCCCGAATCCAGTACGTTATGTCTGATAAGCGGTCCAGCACAGTGTAAGGCCCATCCCACAGGCTCTGAAGTTTCGGTGAGTGTCCCTTCTGCTGTGGATTGTATAACCAAACTTTGTCACCATCTTTGAAGCTCATCTCACTTGCCCTGGCATCATACTTGCGCTTCATCACTTCGCCTGAAAACTTAAGGGCTCCTCGCACTTGATGACATACCTCAGCCAGCCTTTCCTGAAGATGCTTCACATAGCTGGATGTGTCTGTAGGCAGCTCTTCACCAGGTGGTCTTCCCATTAACAAGTCAACGGGTAAATGTAACATGTGGCCCGGCATCAGTTTTGCAGGGGTGTAGCTGGTATACTCATGGGATGCAAACTGATATGCCATCTGCATTGCAGATAATTTCTGGTCCCATTCCATTTGTCCCTCTACAGTATGCCCGTGATTCTCAACCACGGTGCCGTGGCACCTTGGGGTGCCACTGCTAGTGCCTAGGGGTGCCACAAGATTTGTCACGAATTTTCATTGGCCAGTGATCGTCTAGCTTGCTAGCCTAACTGTCAAAAAGTTCTGTAGAATATTATTAATTCTGCAGTTGTCTACGGTTGCCATACGTCCAGATTTTCCAGGACATGTCCTGCATTTAGGTGTCAAAATCTTCGTCTGGGAGGAATTTTAAAAATTCTCCAAAAGTCCGGAATTTCAGCTACCATCATTTTTTCTCGAAGAAATTAATATATTATTAAACTCTCTAATGACGAGAGAAAGAGAGAGAGAGAGAGAGAGAGAGAGAGAGAGAGAGAGAGAGAGAGAGAGAGAGAGAGAGAAGAGAGAGAGACTTTCGTTGATTTCGTCAGGTGGTAAGTGCCGCCAACTTGGATGGTTTAGTGCTAGCAGCTTGCTAAAATGTCCTGCCATTTCCTCTTATTCAGCCACGAACTTTTTTTTTTTTTTTTTTCACACTTAGTGCTGGTATAGCCATAAAATAAATGGTAATTGCACACAATTACTGGCTTAGTTTTCATTTTTACACTGTAGCATTTGTTGTTCTTATGATCTTCTCCTGTATCTAAGGCGTTCTTGCATTTTGCAGTCATAATCTTGCCAATTCTGTACTTTGCCTGTTTTCCAATACGTTATAAAAAGATTCAGTCAGATTGAGCCTGTGCAAGTTTATATCCAAGGGATGGTTGGGGTTTATTGCTCATGTAATGCCACTCAGTGATGAGTGAGGCTGGTCACTCATCTTAAATGGATGTAGTACAGTAGCACTGATGTATATACCGTTAAAATGTCAGCTGTGACAACGCAAGCCACCACCATACCCCCAGGAGGAGGACATGCAGGGCTAGACGGCACGCGGAATGCGCCTGGGCAACGGGGTCATAAGTTCACCCGGGCCACGCACCCCTATTCTCCAGAACTTGCCTGCCGCCACCACCTTAGTCACAGTACACTACCCTCTGGGCGAGCTGACCACCAACAGGATCGGGGTGGAACTGGCCTAACAGTTCCGACCACCACCCCAGCCAAGGCCTGAAGCCGAGCACCTGAGACGGCCTGTAGCTGCTCAGAACATAAAAAGACGGCCGGTAGCTGCTCATCAAAAAGGTCATGACCTGTAGCCAGACCACTAATTAGGAGATGGCCTGTAGCTGCTCTGCGCAGTGCTGATCACACTCCCTACAGAAACCAGCGATGGCCTGTAGCCACGTTGGGGAGAGACCGATATGTCCCCTCTCCTTCTGTAGTTGCCTTGGATGGCACAACACCGGCGACGGCCTATTGCCCCGCCCATAGGGAGGAGACAGCCTGTAGCCGTTTCTCTCCTGCACGTCGCCCACCTTGCAGGACCTTGGTGACGGCTGGTAGCCGCACCGGCAGGTAGGTGAAGGCCAGTAGCCGCACCTCGCCTGTGTTCTTGTTAGGGAGTCGGGCCCCGGCAATGGCCTGTAGCTGCGCTGACAGTGAACGGATGGCCTGTAGTCGCCCTCCGTCTGTTGCCCAAGGGAACCCAGTGACAGCCAGTGCCCGTGCCGGGGAGAGTCACCAAAGTCTCTTGCCCCCTGTGACTCCGCAATGAGACAGTGAGCTGTGCTCAGTGCTACCCTCTGGCAGGAGCACAGATTACCCTCCTGTCCACACAGACCGAGGGAACCTCCAGGAGGAAGACCACTGCCCGGAGGATTGGTGGAGAGGCCCCATACTGTCCCTGGGGTTGTTCTCCCTACATCCAGAGGAAGAGGACGCCTACACCTGGACCCCCGGGCAGGCCCACTCCCCACTCCGACGAAGATGACGCCCGTCCTCCACCAGGCACCTGAGTGAGTGCCTCCAACGCCTGTTTGGCCCCAGTCCCAAGGGCCAGACCCCAGTCCCCAGCCTTAACAGTGAGGGGCTCTTTACTACACACAGCCCGAATCCCAGCTGAGAGACGATGCCCCTGAGATTGGTCCCGTGGCCTCGGGATGAAGGGACTCTCAAAGGGCCTCTGCCCACCCTGGGTCGAGAGTTGTAAGCTCTGGACACCACCCCTTCCCCCAGTGAAACAAAGTGGACCTAATGACAGTGAATTTACAGTGAACAGTGCGACTGGCACTTAAGGCACGAGAGTGAGTTTACCGTGATACCAGAATACAGTGAGGCCCAGAAAAGACCGAGACCAGTGAGTGTAAAAGAACAGGTGCCATAGTGAAATCCAGCTACAAGTGTACAGTGGGGCCAAGTAAGAATGTAAGACCTTAAAATACAAAAGCACAGACAGTGGATATTACAAACAATGATACTGCCCTCACCCCCTGTAACGGAGCCTGCAAATAGTGCTACCAATTACTCACCTCCCTTGTGCAGAGCCCGTTACACCCTCCCCCCTCTATGCTCAGCTTATAAACTTAGTGTCAGAACTGTAAACACCTTACGACAGTGCCTCCTCACCACGGACAGTGTAATAGTGCCTTTGCCCTCCTGAACCAGATTTACACTCCTGTACATCTAGTATCCTGTGCGATACTATACCCACTAATGCTAGCATATGTATTGATTTTTGCCTATGAGAGTAAGATCGTCTACCTGTTCCACAGCAGCTGAATTTGTCAATATACGTGTAAGGTTGTTGTCCGGTCTTTTTATGCCTTGGCCCTCTCTTGGTAGTCTAAGCTCCGGTCTAGAAAGGGAACCCAGCTGCACTCTTGGCGTTCTAGGGACGGGGAGCCGCCCCTTAAAAACCTAGGATATATATATACTGTATATATATATATATATATATATATATATATATACTGTATATATAAGGGTTTCATAACGCCGAAAGCCCAAAGTTTATGTTGAGGGGTGGGGAGCATGGCTTTCAGCGGTGTCTGGTACGAGTATTTTGACTGTTCAGATATAGTAACCCTACAGGAGCCTACAATAAGCAACCATTGTCCTATAATAATTTTAAAAAAAAAATATCCCATCTTGCATACTTGTAGGTATATTCAGGATACACTAGCAGTGTCTATGTATCCATTAATTATTATTAGATAATGGGCAACAGAATATGACAGTATCTTCCTTGCGTAACACAATTTTCTTTTATGGTCGCACGCAGTCCAGTACGTGATAGGTTTTCGTTAGCTGACGTGTTTATTGCTGTGTGAGGGTCACACAACGAGCGGCAGCGTCAAGTTGTAAACAGTTCTATGCCTGCAAACTTATAATGGATAAGTTTGTCATCAGAAAGAGAAAACATGGAGACAGCGGTGAGAATGAAGAGGGAAACGAAAGTAGAAGTACGTGTGAAAGGAAGAAGCTGTTCCATCAAGCAAATCAACTTTGATTAAGAAAAGAAAGAAAAATCATTCCTATTTGGACAGTTATCTAGATCTGGGATTCACTTGGTGTGACAATGAAATTAATCCTACGCCAGTATGTGTTATTTGTGGTGATAAATTAGCTGATGAGGCCATGGTACCCAGCAAATTAAAGAGACACTTTGAAACATGGTCATCTTGCTAACAAGCCTCGAGCTTACTTTGAAAGTTTCGTAAATGAGCAAAAAGAACAGTGTGATGCTTTCTAAAATAGTCAGAGTTTCTGATAAAGCACAACAGGCCAGCTACTTAGGTGCAGCTCTGATTGCTAAAACTATGAAGCCTCATACAATAGCAGAAACATTGATTCTCTCTGCATGCAGTGCCGTAGTAAAAGCGATGTCTGGAAATGATGCTGAGAAAGAAGTGATGAAAATTCCTTTTTCGAACTTCACCATCAGCAGAAGGAATCATGATATGGCAGCGGACATTAAGGAAACTGTATGTGCCTCTGTAAAGGAAAATGAAATGTTTGTGCTTCAGGTAGATGAGTCTACAGATACTGGAGGGAAGGCTCAGTTATTGACATTCATTCGCTACATTCATGAAGCTAAAATAGTGGATCGTTTTTTTTTTTTTTTTTTTTGTTGCAAAGAACTTGCGGAAGCAACAACAAGCAATGATATTTTCAATACATTAAGTGAGTACTTGAAATCTTCTGGTCTGGCATGGAAGTCTTGTCGGAATTTGTACAGTTGGTCCTCCTGCAATGATTGGCTCAATTAAAGGATTTGTCACAGGTGAAGAAAGAAAACAGTAATATCATAATGACACATTGTTTTCTCCATCGTGAAGCACTGGTTGCTAAGTCAGTTGGTAATGATTTTAAGTTTGTGCTAGAAAAAGTTGTGAAAATGGTGAACTATATAACTAGTAGTGTAGGCTGCTTAAATCACGTCTGTTCACAAAGCTTTGCGAAGAAGTTGGGGGCAAAACACATGAATCTTCTACACACGGAGGAGAGATGGCTGTCAAGAGGTAAAGTATATTCATGAGTGTATGAACTGAAGGATGAGATGCTTACTTTTTTCACTCTAGAGCAACAAGAAGAATTTTGTGAATTACTGGCAGATGACACTTGGTCTGCAAAATTGTCTTATTTGGTAGACATATTTAAACATTTGAACAAGGTAAATTCCACCATGCAAGGTAACAGTGAAAATATCTTGACTTCCACTGACAAAAATATATGCTCTGAGAGAAAAATTACTACTGTGGATAGGCAGAGCAAAGGAGAATAATTTGGACATGTTCCCATGTGCTGCAGCAGCAGGAAGGAAGAGAGATCATACCCCTTATTGCTGAACATCTGGAGGTCTTGGAAAAGCAGATTCATTACTGTTTTCCAGACATATGCACTGAAAACTATGATTGGATGAGAAGCCCATTTATTGCAACAACATCAGCCCAATATCAACTCACTCTCGCAGAAGAAGAGCAGTTATAGTCTGACAAATATAAACATAGGGTTTGGGTGGAGTCTGCCACTGCCTACACTATTGCCATGTTTCCTAACCCTACGATGTATAACGCCTGTGGTTTGTGTAGTAGGAATGATACATAAACATAACTCATACTAATATAACTGTAATGAAAGTGCTGACATGTATCAAGGAAGAATAAAACTATTCTGCATACTATATTATACGATAATAGAGAAACGTGGCATAAAAATTTGGCAGTGTTGCTCTAAAAATATTCTAATTATTATTTACTTCCCCAACACTTCTAACATTGCTAATTAATTTAGCAAGTATAATTGCAAGAAAATTTGAAGGGATAAAAGTGGGAAGAGGCGATCCTTTCATAATTAAAATAAATATATCAAACTGCTCTGGGGTGGCAGCACTCACGCGACACGTGTTTGTGTGTACGCTATGGGAGGTCACCAACCCCCTACAGGATTTAGGCCTATTGGGGAAACCTCTATAAAAAAAACGCGCCGTGACTTTTACCTCAAGGGTGGTGCGGAAATAAAGTCAAAATTATAATCCATACATAAAAATGGAAGTAAAAAACCATGGATGACACATAAAATCTAGCGAGAGAGAGAGAGAGAGAGAGAGAGAGAGAGAGAGAGAGAAATAATAATAATAATAATAAAACTTTATTTCCACTAAACAGTGGGTATTCTTATACATTATACAGTAGTACAGCATACAGTATGAAAGTTCTATACACAATATAATACAAGTTGATACATATGGTGAAGAATAGTGACAGAGAGGTAAATGGTTTAAAAGGTGTGGGGACACTTAGGTTAAAAATAGATCAATTAAGGGATTTAGGAACGAAGGCAGTGGGAAGGATTAAGACAGATGGGATTGTAAGATTAGGGAGTTTGAGCAATAGGGTAGAATGTATGCTCTCAATAAAAGTATAGCAATTATCAACGGCTAATTATTATACAGGTGTTGATGGTGGGGGTCTATATTTATAGGAGGTGTTGGTGGTGGAGGTATAGCGGGTGTTGTTGATGGGGGTGTTGTTGGGGGTAGGGGTATAGGGGGTGTTGGTGGCAGGGGTATAGGGGGTATTAGAAAAACGGAGATCACAAGAGGGAAACAGTGTCAAGGTCATCGCTGATGGAGAGGTCAGCTCGGAAACGTGGCAACAGTGCAGGGAGGGGGTGACTCCACCAAAACCCTACGTTTAGATTTGTCAGACTATAGTGAAAATACGTATATAATGATTGTGATCTAAAATTAATATTATATACAATACATGTACAACTGCCTCTTGACGAATTTTGGATTCAGGTTAAGAATGAATACCCTCAAGTTCCAAAAGAAGCTCTGAAAACTCTCATGCAGTTTTCCACATCTTACCTTTGTGAGATGGGATTCTCTGTGCTAACAAACATCAAAGCTAACAAGAGGGAAAGATTACAAACTGTTGAAGAAGAAATGCGAGTATGTTTGTTCACTATTCAACCAAACATGTAAAGGATCTGTCAGTCGCATTAAGTCCAAGTATCTCACTAATAAAGTTTCCTAAATTCATGGTAGTCTGTTTATTTTGCTTATTATCAATGATCATCATGCCTATCCTTGTAATTTTTAGTGTCTGATTTTCGAGTTAATCTCAAACTTATTATCAATGATCATCAATCGTAATCTTATCATTTAAGTTTGTTTCTAATTATCAATGATCATTATCTCTATTATTGTTATTTTAGTTTGCATTAACCCTCTCAGGCACAGTCACACGATTCACATTCCATGTGGTTTGTTACAAAGAAGCACAGTCACGCGAATCGCGTTCCTAAGCACAAAATTCGCCAAAAATTAAGTTTCTGGCTGATTTGCATCAAATTTTCATGTGTACTAGTGAGGGCATCGCATCCCCCTGGTAAGGCATGGCAACACTGAGCAGCTTCATGGGGCCCAGCATATAGCGATAAACCTCAGTCTCTTCCAACCAGCCAGGTGGTAGGCTGTGTCGCGTGTCCTGTCCCTTTAAACTCCTAGTAATTTTCCCCCTCCCGCCCAAGCCGAAACCCCTATGGACCCGCCCGAGCCAAAGCCCCTATGGACTCAGTGTGATAATCCATTATTTGTGAGCATCTTTGTATGTGATATTGTCGATGGAACATATATATATATATGTCACTTAAAGGAATTGTGCCCGTTATCATTTGTTTGGCTTAGAGGCAATACATGTGTTCACTGAAGCAGAGTTTTGCCTCTTGCCCTTCCCTAGGCCCTATGGCGTTAGTACAAATACATATATAATGAAGCTAATGCCTAAACTGTATTTTGTGTGAAAGATATTGTGACTGGCTGGGTGAAATTATGGAACTAGTTAGCGTTATGGACACCATAAACCATAGTGTGGAATGGGGCAGGCATCATGTATGCTCATTAGTAGGAAGGAATAATTAGAGGTATTAGGGATGGAATTATTGTGATTGTGATTCTGATAGTGAAAATGTGTATGGAATTGTGTGAAATATACGTCAAGCATGCTGCGAGTGTTTGTGAAGGAGTGTGGTGTGTGCCAATAAAATAGCGTTGCATTGTACTCTCCGGGCGAAGGAGGCTGCATCAGTCACATTGAACTGTAGTAAAGAAGGGAATAATTGTGGAGGCTGGGGTGGAATAATTGTGGTAGTCATGGTTAGTACTTGGATGGGTGACCGCCTGGGAACACCAGATGCTGTTGGCATAACGTTCTCCCTACGTGTCAAGTGGGGTTGGTGGAGGATTAGTGCCCCTCCCTGTAAAACAATTAACTCTAAGCCCTTGGCCACCCCGTTTGAGATACATGGCGTCTGGCAATGAATGAATGAATGAATGATGTATTTGTGTATGATATAGTGCAAAGTGTAAGTGAAATGTGCCATGTATCCTCGGGACAGCATAAGTTATGGTGTGTAGCATAGGTTAGCAATACCTTAGCGGCAGGTGTCCTCAGAAGATAGGGACGCCTAGGAACGACGGACGTCATTGAACAGGTACTTTACCTTGGTCTGACATTTAGTGATATCTTATACTTTATGTAAAATATACATAAACTGTGCCACAAGTGTTCATTTAGGTGCAAAGCGTAGGTGAGCGATACTTTAGTGTCAGGTGTGCTGGGAAAGGTAACAATGCCAAGGAACGATGGACGTCATTGAACAGGTACTGTACCTTGGTCTGACATTTGGTGATAACTTATACTTTATGTAAAATATACGTGACCTGTGCCGCGAGCGTTTGTTTAGGTGCATAGCGTAGGTGAGCGATACTTTAGCGTCAGGTGTGCTGGGAAAGGTAACAATGCCAAGGAACGACGGACTTCACTGAACAGGTACTGTACCTTGGTCTGACATTTAGTGATATTTATATCTCTATCTATCTATTGCCAGACGCCTCAATCCCGTTTGGGGTGGCCACAAACAAATCGCCTCCAAGTCGCCCTGTCCCCCGCCATTTCACTCCCCTGCTCCCAACTCACACCCCCCTCTCTCATATACCTCTCCACCCCATCTCTCCATCTCATCCTCGGCCTCCCCCTCCCTCTTTCCCCCTCCACCTCACTCACATACACTCTCTTCGTCAGTCTTTGACCCTCCATCCTCTCCACATGGCCAAACCACCTCAGTGTGTTCCTCATAACGCTTCCTATCACATCCACATCAACACCACAACGCTCCTTTATATCCTCATTCGTCAGCCTGTCTCTCCATGTGACTCCACAGGCTCCTCTTAAATAACTCATTTCCATGGCTCTCACTCTTGACTTGTGTCCTTCCAACAACGTCCAAGCTTCACTTCCGTACGTTAGAGTTGGTATCACAATACTGTCATGTAGTAACTTTTTCAATTCCATGCTCACTTCCCTGTTTCTTATCACTGCTTTCAAAGAACCAGCAACCTTTCTTCCCTGCTGTACCCTTTCAAGCACTTCACCCTCCAAACCTCCATCCTTACTCATCACACTACCCAAGTACTTAAACGTACTCACATTTTCCAATTCCTCACCATCCATCCTCGCTGTACATTCACTGACTTCACCTCTCTCAAAGACCATCACTTTACTCTTCCCTACATTCACCTTTAGATTCCGTTTCTTACACACTCTCCCAAACTCATCCACCAAGCCTTGCAGCTCCCCTTCGTCTTCACTCAACAACACGGTATCATCTGCAAACAACAGTACAGGGAGTTTCCAAACACTATCCTCTCTCACCAGGGCCACTCCAACATCCACTACCCTACCTTGTACCTCTTTTATTACCCCATCCATGTACAGATTGAACAACCATGGAGACATGACACATCCCTGTTTCAAACCAACTTTCAAAGAGAAAAATTCACTTAGTTCACCATCCACATGCACTGCAGCCTTCGCACCATCGTACATACTCTTCACAGCATTCAACAACTTCCCATCTATTCCATATATTCTTAACACTTTCCACAATCCTAGTCTATCCACCCTGTCATATGCTTTCTCCAAATCCATGAAAGCCGCATACAACTTCTTTCCCTTCTCTAGAAACTTTTCCACTAAAGATCTGAGAATGAATATCTGATCTACACAACCTCTTCCCTTCCTAAAGCCTCCCTGTTCTTCTCCAACTAATTTCTCTGTTCTTTCTCTAACCCTGTCAATAAGTATCCTACCATATACTTTTCCTATTATACGAAGAAGACAAATGCCCCTATGATTACCACACACTTCTTTTCCCCTTTTCCTTTGTACAAGGGAATAATTATACCTGACTTCCAATCCTCCGGGACTCTACCTTCCTCCCAGGCCAATCTGCACATCTTCCACATCCATTCTACTACTATCTCTCCCCCATGCTTCAGCATTTCACCACACACTCCATCAATTCCTGGGGCTTTCCCTGATTTAACTTTCTTCATTGCTTCCACAACTTCTATCCTACTGATTTCTTCCTGTCTTCTCACCTCCCTCCTTCTTCCAGCCATTCCCCAGCCACTTATACTCGCATTACTTCCATCCTCCACGTTCAACAATTCCTTAAAGTGTTCTCTCCATCTGCTCACTTTTTCTCCCTTCTCCACTAGTAATCTACCATTTTTATCTTTCACTCCCCTGCTAACTTCACTTCCACCCTGTCTTACTCTTTTCACCTCTTTCCAGAACATTTTCTTACAGTCCCTCCCCTTTACACTCAAATTCCTTCCAAATTCCTCATCCACTCTCTTCTTACTCTCTCTTACTAATCTTTTCACCTCTCTCTTTCTTTCTACATATAACTCTCTCTTCCGCCTCTCAACTTCTTCCACGCCCCTATTTCTCATCCATTCATTGTATGCTTTCTTCTTTTGTGCCACAGCCCGTTTCACCTCTTCAGTCCACCACGCTGTTCCTTGCACCCCCCTCCGTCTTCTCTTCCTTCCACACACCACATCACATGCTGCACATATTTCTTCTGTAAATATTCTACACACACCTTCCACGTCCCCCATCTGCTCCAACTCATATTTGCCCAATCGTTCCTCCACTTCTCTCTTATACTCTGCCTTTTTCTCATCCTCTTGTAACCTTTCCACTCTCCTTGCAACTACTCCTTCCTCTCGTCTTTCCCTTCTTCTATTCCTCCATCTTACTTGAACTTTAACTCTGGCCACCACCAAGTAGTGGTCAGAAAGTCCACTCCCCCAACCTCTATAAACTCTTGCATCTAATATACATCTTCGCATCCTTTCATCCACACACACATAATCAATCATTGCCTTCCTTTCACTCAATTCACCACCCACCCTTCTCATCACTCGCCATGTATACCTGTGGATCATTTTATGCCTGAAGAGGGTATTGGCTATCACCAACCCCCTCCCAGCACATATGTCCACTAACGCACTCCCACTCTCATCTATCTCAGCAGGCACACCCCACTCACCAACTATTCCATCCACCTTCACATTCCCAACTTTACCATTCATATCACCAATCAAAAACACTCTATCATTCCTTCCAAACTTTTCCATGCACACTTCTACATTTGTCCAGAACTCTTCTCTCACTCTTCTAGCACGATCTTGCGTTGGTGCATACACACACACAATCGCCCACATTTGTATTCCAACTTTCAACTTTACCCACACAATCCTTGATCCAACTGACCCATGCTGTCTTATGCTCCTCTTCCATCTTTTACTCACAACTATACATACTCCTTCCTTCGCCCTCTCATTCTCACCTACTCCTGCACATATACCCCATCCATACTCCCATTCTCTCACACTTTCTCCTCTCCATTTTGTTTCAGTTATTCCACATACATCCACTTTTGCACCCTCAAGCACCTGGACAATCTCTCTCTCTTTCACCTCATCATTCGCTCCTCTTACATTCCACGTTCCAATTGCAATGTCCTTTGTCCGGTCCTTGGCCGTCAACGTTTGGTCAGTCCTTGTCCGAGGCTTATTGTTTGTTTTTTTAGTTAGTTGTTTTCCGGGGAGGGGCACTAACCCTCCGCCAACCCTTTTAGTCGCCTTTTACGACAAGCAGGGATACTGGGGGAGTATTCTTGACAAACCCCCCTACTCTATGTAAAATATACGTGAACTGTGCCACGAGTGTTCATTTAGGTGTGTATCGTAGGTGAGCGATACTTTGGCATCAGGTGTGCTGGGAAAGGTAACAATGCCAAGGAACGACGGACTTCATTGAACAGGTACTGTACCTTGGTCTGACATTTAGTGATAACTTATACTCTATGTAAAATATACGTGAACTGTGCCACGAGTGTTCATTTAGGTGTGTATCGTAGGTGAGCGATATTTTAGCGGCAGGTGTGCTGGGAAAGGTAACGATGCCAAGGAACGATGGATGTCACTGAACAAGTACTGTACCTTGGTCTGACATTTAGTGATAACTTATACTGTATGTAGAATGTACGTCAACTGTGCCGAGTGTTCGTTTAGGTGCGTAGCATAGGTGAGCGATACTTTAATGGCAGGTGTGCTGGGAAGGGTAACGATGCCACGGAACAAGAGACGTCAGTGGACGGGTACTGTATCTTGCAACGCTGGGCAACCACGGACGTCAGTGGACAAGTACGGTACCTTACTAAAACAATTGTTGAAATTTATGATTCTTGTTTAAAATGTTTGTGATATGTGCCACGAGTGTTCGTGGAAAATATTGTATGATGTGTTGGAGGAACCTTTGGGGATGGAAGGGAATATATATATATATATATATATATATATATATATATATATATATATATATATATATATATATATATATGAGGGAGTATATAATGTGTGGGGGAACCTTTAGATATTGTGAGGGAGTATATCATGTGTATCGTGCAACTTAGTGGAAGGAGGGCCGAAAAAAAAAAAAAAAAAATATATATATATATATATATACTGTATATATATATATATATATATATATATATATATATATATATATATATATATATATATATATATATATATATATATATATAACACCCATGGACGCCAGTGGACAGTTATGAGACCGTGAAAAGACACTGAAAAGTTATCCTTTATGTGAACTGTTCATAAATGGTGCAGCGATTGGCCGTACGGAAAGATATAACACGACTTGTGTAGTGCTACTCTCAATGGAATGCGTTGCGTGACAGTGAATAATATCTCTTCTTTTTCAGCTGAGAACCTAAAAAGCTCATACTTGACTTTCTGTGTCAATGCTTGCCAAAATGGAGAAGAAAGGTTTGTCTTCTGACCAGTGGCAAAAGGTTCTCTTCAAGGAGGAGACCGAGAGCAAGGTAGATGATGAGCAGAGTGATGTTTCAAGTGAGGAGGACTGGGACGATGTCCAAGAGCATTCCCCTCGGGCGGCTTTGCCCACACTTGTACCGCAGTGGGAGCAGACACCACCACCTCCACTGTCAGGGTTATCGGCCCAGCCATTGTCTTCACTTGGATACAGGCATCGCCTTGGTTTGGACCTCTCGCTCCTACAGCCATCACGGTCTCTCCACCTTAAGCCTCCAGTTGCCCCTTGGCCGAGCCTATGTCACAGGTAGCAGGGCCTAGTTACACGACACTGGCACCTGCACGCAGGGCAGTCTCTGCAGTGCAACTGGTGCTGGAGGCAACTGTGTCATCATCCCCTGCCCGGTTGACAAGGGCACTGTCTCCGACAGCATTGATCCTCCCCGACGTTTTCCGGCAGCAGGAGACAGTCTCGTCGTCCTCATCGTCGGAACCCTCACCACCTCGACGAGGCCGGCATGGTCCACGGCCTGGCTACGGGGGACGACCAAGGGGTGTCCAAAGAGTCACAAGGGTGTCAGTACGCCGACCCACTGCCACCACTACAGGAGGTGTTGCCACAATGGATCCAGGGTGGAGCAGTGGCCCTTTCACACCAGCTAATGAGACCTTCGCAGGATCCCCATGAATGAAGGTGGATCCGCCAAAAACTCCTCTCCAGTTCTTCCAGCTGTTCTTCACCAGGGAGTTGTTGAAGTATTTCACACACGAGACCAACTGCTACTTGTCATTCCTGGGGACTGCATTGGATGCATGGTTCATCTGCAATGAAGAGAAGATGGCCAAGTTCCTGGGGCTGTACTTTTTCATGGGGGTCATGAAGCTGCTGAGCATCAGGCATTACTACATGAGATCCCGCCTCCACAACTACCCCCTGTTCAAACAAGTGATGAGTGGAAGGCGTTTCAGGGCCATCCTGAAACACTTCCATGCCTTCAGCTCACTTGCGATATCCCAGGAGAATCACGACTGGCTCATCAGGGTTCGCATGGTGATGGAGTACCTCCTTCAGCAGTTCCAGAACACTTCTTTACCCGATGAGCACCTCAGCCTGGACGAGGACTCACTGCCATGGAAGGGGCGCCTAAGCTTCCATGTATACAACCCCATGAAGCCCTCAAAGTATTCAGTAAAGCTTTATATCCTGGCTGAGGCTTCTTCGGCTTACATCTAGAATTTTGAGGTGTATACGGGGCAGAAGAAGGTGCTGGAGACCACCGTGTGGAGCCTCGTAGAACCGCTGAAGGTTCAGGAATACAAAGTTTGCATGGACAACTATTATAACTCTGTATCCCTGTGCAAACGCCTCTTCGGTGCAGGAACCTACGTGTGTAGGACCCTACACCTGGCAAGAGGAGCACCAAAGTGGCTGCAGGACATCGCAAGGACCAAGAACCTTCCAGAGGGGGGGCATGACAGCGATGCACAAGGACAGCGTGATGGTGTTGCTGTGGAAGGACAAGCGCATTGTCAACATGGTCTCCACCTTCCACAGCACAAGCACTGTCCCGAAGTAGGTTCGAGAGAAGACCAGGGCTCCTGACGGAAAGACAACCTACGTCCAGAAGACCGTGGGCAAGCCCGTCATGGTGGATAACTACAATCGACACATGGGTGGGGTAGACCACTTCAGCCAGATGGTCCAGTACTACCCCATGCAGCGGCAGACCGTGAAATAGACAAAGAAAATCACCTTCTGTTTCATCCACATGGCCATTTTCAACGCGTTTGCCTTGTACAAGAAGTGCTCACGCGGTCAGTCAGTCTGCTCAAATTCGTGGAGGAGATAGTGAACAAGCTCCTCTACTTTGATGAAGCAGAGTGGCTTGCATCAGGGCACGTCATCCACCATGCCCCTGACCTTCCAACCCGATGGCCAGCAGGACATCCAGCACCTGTGGCACCTGCTGCAGTGCCAGCACAGGTGCCATCACCACCGGCTCCTGCACCAACACCACCATCTCCAGGAGGAGGGCCAGCACAGGAGTCAGTGCCACCATGGCCTGCAGGATCAGCACAGGTGCTGAGAAAACCTTCACCAGTTCCTGGTCTGTCGGGAGAGCCTGCTGCCACTGCCATGCCCAGGCCTCCAGCTGCATCTCCAGGACACCAGGACCAGGGAACACCAGGAGTACATCCAACCAAGCATTGTCGTTTCATCAGCGATAGAGTGCGGTTGGATAACACACTGGGCCATCGACGGGAGAGGATCCACAACTGGAGGAGGCTGCGGTACACCCTGGCGAAGATGAGGAGGGACACAAGCCACATGCGTCCTGTTTGTGATGTGGCACTGTGTGTGGGTGATTGCTTCGAACGGTTCCATGCCAAACGAAGTATTCCCTAGTGCAGCGTACACATGCACACAGGCACACACACACACACACACACACACACACACACACACACTGTTACATAGCCTATGGTTTCATCATCCTTTGTATAATTCTAACATACAATATGCTGCATGTTTGATCACGATTCGCCTCGTGGCTTCCATAGTGACCAGGCTTGTGTGTTCTACCTCACTCCCCCCTTCTCCCCCTTATAGTAGAGTAAGTCGTTCTTTCTGTTGTTCAGAGCAGAATTGTCAACTCTTTGTCCCCTATGGCTTCATTTGCGCGTCCTTCTTATAAGTTGTATCAAGCTCTACCGGCCCCTATATAATGAGCTCAGTCTCTGCATTATTGCCACTTAGATCTACTCCTCATTTTGTTCACATCTCTGTCCTACCATGTATAGTGTATTATTATTTTTGTGAGTGCTCAGGAAGTCTCCAGCCATCTAGCTGCTGTATAATTTGAGTATAAGTGTTGTTACCATTTTTCTTGTACTGTATGGCCTAAGGCGTTAGTTCATAGGCCTGGTAAGGTTTTTGTGATTCATGTAGAGTTTTTGATGTCAGCCATTATTAATAATATTTTGTATCTGTAATAATATATCTTGCTTTAACTGAGCATTATCCGGTTTTCTCATTTATCAGGGCTGACTTAGATAAATTGGCTCTTGCTAAATTCATGTTAATAGAGGCTATTGCAGTTAACCATATATGTAACCTGTTTTGCCATTACATTATCCTTATGAGTCCTGAATGTTTGGTTGTTAGTTTGAGCATTAAACTTTAACTTGTAATTTTACCTAAGTCTTTTGTTTTGAACCTGGAACTTTGCGGGACAGTACTGATTTTAGTATTCTCACTTGAAGTGTTCATTATCTCTCTCTGTTCCGTAACATAAATTTGGCGACCTCTTATCAGGATAGTCAGGATAGTATCATAAGGATATTGCTTGATATTTTGTGACTGTGATTTATTCATGATCTCTACTATTACTACTCTTGATGAAGCCAAAGATTTTTTGTCAAATGTGCAAACAGTGTGTGATGTAGAAAACAGAACAAAGAATGAACTTAAGCTTCTTGCTCAACAACTGGGAATTGCTGTTCGCTCTCATCATTCTAAAGATCAAATTGTTGACATGATTAATAAAAGCTTGTTTAATGTAACTCCTCCAGATGAGCAAACGCAGATTGAAATAGCTAAGTTACAGCTAGCCCTGCAGGAGGCTCGTGCTAAGGAGGCTGAGTCTCAGGCTCGTATTCAGGAGGCACAGGCACAAATTGAAATTGCTAGGATTCAGGCAGACCATGAGTATCGCATGAAACAAAGTGGAACTGGATCATCTAGCTCTGATGATTTTGATGTGGCTAAAAATGTTAAACTTGTCCCTCCTTTTAATGAAACTAATTTAACAAAGTATTTTAGTTGTTTGAGAGGGTAGCTACAGGTTTTAATTGCCCCAAAAAGTATTGGCCAGTACTCCTTCAAATTGTTCTCACCGGTCAAGCTCAAGTAACTTATGCGTCTTTGCCTCAGGATCAATCTGATAATTATGGTGTAGTAAAGAGCTTGATTCTTAAGGCCTATGAGCTTGTTCCTGAAGCCTATAGAGTAAAATTTAGGACAATTTATCAGCAAGATCAGCAATCCCATGTTGAGTATGCAAAAATCAAAGAAGATCTGTTAGAGCAGTGGTTAAATTCTAAGAATGTGGATTCTGATTTTGGTAAATTTAAGCAGATGATTTTGCTGGAGGACTTCAAAAGGTGTATTTATAAAGATGTAAGCCTATATCTTGATGAGAGAAGAATAGATAATTTGTCTGATGCTGCAGTTTTAGCTGATGAATATGTTCTCACTCACAAGAGATCTTCTAAAGAAAAAAGGAAAGCTGAGAGTAAGTACGTTGTCTCTACTCAGAGTACAGGTAACAGGAAAGAGAATAAAGATGATGTTTCTCAGGAAGTAAATACCAGCTTCACCTCTAGATTTCAGAAAAGTAAATGTACTTATTGTAGTAAGCTTGGTCATACTACGGAGAAATGTTTCAGGAGACAGCATGATGTGAAAAAAAGGAGTCTTTAAATATTCAGTCTATTGGTCTAGTGTCCACCCTTGAGAGTTCCCAGAATTCTTTAACCGAGTTAACTGAACCTGCTTTGAGGGGTAAATTAAATTCTCATGATGAAGTTCCTCTTTTGAGCAGTAACGTGGGTGACACTCTCAAGAGTTCATATGCTAATTTCCTGTCTGATGGTTTTGTCAGCCCTCTGGACAATAATGACAGGAAATCAGTTAAAATACATCGTGATACAGGTGCTTGCCAATCCCTTATGCTGACCAGTGTTCTAGGCTCTAATGTTAATTCCTCTGATGAAACTGTAATCTTACAAGGTGTAGGGAATAATTACTTCTCTGTCCCTCTGTGCAGAGTGAATTTAGAGTCTGGTTTTGTTAATGGTTCCGTTATGGTTGGGTTGGTTGAGACACTCCCAATGTCAGGTGTAACTTTCTTACTTGGAAATGATATTGGTGGAAGTCAAGTGTGTCCAGCTCCTCAGTTGTCTAGTGAACCAGTGACTGTGACCCAGGATTGTGATATCCCTGATGTATTCTCTGCATGTACTGTCACTAGGGCTAAGTCTAAAGTTACTGGTGACTTAGAAGGTAATGATGATGATGATGTTATCCTAGCTGACACTTTTCTTGCTAATTTGGACCACTCACCAGATGAGGCAGTACCCCGTAGTGTTGATAATTTGTCTCGTCAAGAGTTGGTTGAGTTGCAGGTTGCTGACCCTGAGTTGAAAGGTCTAACTAACTCTGCTTGCAGTGAGGAAGAGTCAGTTGGTGCTTCTACTTGTTATTATATAAAGTCAGGAGTACTTATGAGAAAGTGGAGACCCCCAACAGCATCAGCCAGCTGTGAATGGGAGGTTGTACATCAAGTTGTCATCCCTCGTGTTTGTAGGCAGGATATCATTAGAGTGGCTCATGATTCTAGTTTGGCAGGACACCCTGGAGTGAGGAAGACTGTGGCACGCATTTTGAAACACTTCTACTGGCCCGGTATCTTCAGAGATGTTTCCTGGTATTGTAATTCTTGTCACGCCTGTCAAGTTGTGGGGAAGTGTAATCAGATCGGAAAGGTTGCACCTCTAGTTCCCATTCCTCCATTTGAGGCGCTATTCACCCGTGTGTTGGTGGATATTGTGGGCCCTCTTCCTCAGACTTCTTCAGGATTTTCTTATGTGTTGACCCTGATTGATATGGCTACTCGTTATCCTGAAGCCATTCCACTTAGAAATATCTCTGCAAAGAACATGGTTAAGGAAATGCTAGGGTTCTTCACCAAGTTTGGTCTGCCCAAGGAGGTGTAGTCAGACCGGGGAAGTAATTTCATGTCAAATGTTTTCAAGCAGTCTCTGAAAGAGTTGGGCATCACCCAGATCACGTCTTCAGCTTACCATCCCCAGACCCAAGGAGCGTTGGAGAGATATCATCAAACACTCATATCGATGCTCAGGAAATACTGTTTGGAACATCAGAAGGACTGGGATAAAAGTCTTCCATTCGTTGTATTTGCCGCAAGAGAATCTCCAAATGAATCACTGGGCTTCTCACCCTTTGAACTACTGTTTGGCCATGAAGTAAGAGGACCCCTTAAGCTACTCAAGGAATGCTGGCTGTTGGAGGAAGATGACGTAAACCTGCTGGAGTATGTGATGAAGTTCAAAGAACGGCTGTCCACTGCTTTGCAGGTGGCGAGAGAGAATTTAGGAGCTGCTCAGGAGAAGACGAAGACTTGGTATGATAAGAAGTTCAGGTTACGCCACTTTCAGCCAGGAGATCAGGTTTTGATTCTGCTACCGGTGCATGGGCAACCTCTTCAAGCCAAGTTTAGTGGTCCTTCTTTCGTGGAGAAGAAACTCAGTGATGTCAACTATGTCATCGCCACATCAGATCGTAGAAAAAACAAGCAACTTTGTCACATCAACATGCTAAAGTTATATCACAGGCGGGACGAAAATAACCCAGTCTGCACTGTAGCTGTTCCACCCGAGTCTGCAAGTGAAGTTCTCCCATGCAGTATGAACCTGAGTGATAGTTTGGGGAAGAATCCTGATGTCATGAATGATCTCCAGACTAAGCTTTCTCATCTAGCTCCCGAGGAAAGGCAGGAGTTTTCGGCATTACTGCAGGAGTACCCGCAAGTGTTCCATGCCACTCCAGGAAGAATTACTGTGTTGATGCATGATGTCGATGTTGGAGACGCAAAGCCAATTAAACTGCCTCCTTACCGTGTGAACCCAATGAAAGTTCCTCTCATCCAGAAGGAGCTTGGCTACCTGTTGAACCACAAGATGATTGAGCCCTGTCAGAGCGAGTGGAGTTCTCCTGTCACTCTAGTCCCTAAGGCAGGTGGGTCACAGCGGCTTTGCCTCGACTACAGACGTGTTAATCAGATAACCAAAACAGACACTTACCCTCTCCCTCGCGTGGAAGATTGCATAGACAAGATCGGAAAGGCTAGGTATATAAGTAAGTTTGATTTGTTAAAGGGATACTGCCAAGTACCTATGACTGAACGTGCTAGGGAGATCTCATGTTTTGTAACACTAGGAAAGACTTTTGCATGTTCTGTAATGCCATATGGTATGAAGAATGCACCAGCCACTTTTCAGAAGCTCATGAATGATGTAACAGAGGGTTTGGCAGGGTGTGTTGTTTATATTGATGATGTATGAATCTTCAGTGACAACTGGAAAGATCACCTAGGCCATGTCAGTAAGTTTCTTGAGCGTTTGGTTCAGGCTAGTCTTGTAGCTAATTTGTCAAAGTGTGAGTCTGGTCAAGCTAAAGTTCAATACCTTGGGTACGTAATTGGTGATGGACACGTTGCACCACCAGGAGCTAAGGTTCAGGTTATAAGTGATCTTCCCAGACCTAAAAGTAGGAAAGAGCTACAAAGATTTTCGGGAATGGTAGGTTATTACAGGAGATTTGTTCTTAACTTTTCAATTCTTGTATCACCACTTACAGACCTACTGAAAAAGGGAGTTAAATTTGTCTGGACCAATAACTGTGAATCCTCTCTCAGTAAACTTAAAGATATCCTATTAAGTCACCCAGTGCTCACTACTACAAATTTTGCTAAGCCTTTTAAGATGGCTGTTGATGCAAGTGGTACAGGAGCTGGGGCTGTTTTGTTGCAAGAGGATGATCAGGGTATTGAACACCCTGTGTCTTATTACAGTAAGAAGTTCACTCCACCTCAAAAGAACTACTCCACTATTGAGAAAGAGCTTTTGGCCTTGATTTTGGGTTTACAGCATTTTTCATTTTATTTGTGTTCTGGTTTTGACCCCATAGTCATTTATACCGATCATAACTCACTGAAATTCCTTAGTAAGTTTAAAGATAAAAATCAGAGATTGACAAGATGGAGTCTACTTCTTCAGGAGTATTCATTAGACATACAACATGTCAAGGGGAAAGAAAATGTTATTGCAGATTGCTTATCTGGACTTTAGACAGATTGTTTTAGAGTAATAAGAAATTTCCTTTGTAAATTTCTTTTTCTTTGTAGGGAGGTGTTACATAGCCTATGATTTCATCATCCTTTGTATAATTCTAACGTACAGTATGCTGCATGTTTGATCACGATTCGCCTCGTGGCTTCCATACTGACCAGGCTTTCGTGTTCTACCTCACTCCCCCCTTCTCCCCCTTATAGTAGAGAAAGTCGTTCTTTCTGTTGTTCAGAGCAGGATTGTCAACTCTTTGTCCCCTATGGCTTCATTTGCGCGTCCTTCTTACAAGTTGTATCAAGCTCTGCCGGCCTCTATATAATGAGCTCA
Organism: Coenobita brevimanus; assembly: GCF_032717465.1. Lineage (NCBI taxonomy): Eukaryota > Metazoa > Arthropoda > Malacostraca > Decapoda > Coenobitidae > Coenobita > Coenobita brevimanus. The sequence continues at coordinate 25,046,345 of NC_137019.1, read as the reverse complement.
GTCTCTGTATTATTGCCACTTAGATCTACTCCTCATTTTGTTCACATCTCTGTCCCCCCCTGTATAGTGTATTATTATTTTTGTGAGTGCTCAGGAAGTCTCCAGCCATCTAGCTGCTGTATGATTTGAGTATAAGTGTTGTTACCATTTTTCTTGTACTGTATGGCCTAAGGCGTTAGTTCATAGGCCTGGTAAGGTTTTTGTGATTCATGTAGAGTTTTTGATGTCAGCCATTATTAATAATAGTATGTATCTGTAATGATATATCTTGCTTTAACTGAGCATTATCCGGTTTTCTCATTTATCAGGGCTGACTTAGATAAATTTGCTCTTGCTAAATTCATGTTAATAGAGGCTATTGCAGTTAACCATATATGTACCCTGTTTTGCTATTACATTATCCTTATGAGTCCTGAATGTTTAGTTGTTAGTTTGAGCATTAAACTTTAACTTGTAATTTTACCTGATTCTTTTGTTTTGAACCTGGAACTTTGCGGGACAGTAGTGATTTTAGTATTCTCACGACGTGTTCATTATCTCTCTCTGTTCCGTAACAACACACACACACACACACACACACACACACACTTACACAGACACTCCCACACACACACACACACACACACACACACACATAACTCCTCATCTTCCAATCCCAGAAGGTCCTACAATTCCATCAACACCCCTGAAGGAAGTGAGTTCTCCGAATTTTGTTGATATGTATATTGACCTATTATCAATACCCCTATAATATTCAGGCAAATAACCTTCTTTTCTTACCTGTTACACATATGATAGAAAGTACAGCTTCATTAGCAGTAGGCTAACTTGGAAAAATGAGTGTTCATGTGTAGTAGGTTACAACCATAAAAAAACAACCTTGGAAGGTTTTACAGTCTGTACTTAAAAAAAAAAAAAAAAAAAAAAAAAAAAAAAGGCTTGGAGAGCATAGTCTTCAGGCAAAGAGGGAGAAAGCACTGTTCTTTTTTCACTTGCAGTAAAAGTAGGTAGTGACTGGAAGAGTAATCTAGCTCTGTCGTCCTATTACTTGAAACCATTGGATGTATCGACTTCCTGTAAGAACCATGATAAAGAGCAGTAAATTCTATGTATGTTCGTTTGCAAAATATAAGCCTTTGGGAGCATTTTCTGTTGGAAAAGTTGGGGTAACAGACTTTTTTTTCCTCGCTAGCAGTAAAGTCGAAAGTGCTCAGAGGAGTAATCTCACTTTGTTAGCCAATTACTTGAAAACTATTGGACCTATTGATTTCCTGTAAGAACCATGATAAAGAGCAGTAATTTCTACGTATGTACAAGACATAACAACGTAATATCTATGATAAGAATCTGTTGTTACATAGGCGGGAATATAGTGAATGCTGTGCGCACATCATGAAAATGATGCATGGATGTGAGTTCCCAATTGTTTTGGGAGATTTACTTGAAAACTATGAGGCGTATCGAAACCGTCTTTCCTCATTAGAAAGCTCGTGAAATTCTGCATAATACTATGCAATAAACACATAAGATGTGTGAGAAAAGTTCTGAATGAGAGCTCATTAATTTTTTTTCAAAAATGGCTTTCAGTTTTTGGGTATTTTTTCGAAAACTACAAATCGTATCACAACCGGATTTATCTCTTTAGAAAGCTGATGAAATTGTCTATCAAAACTTCAAATAATATTTTCCTGTATGATGGAAAGCAATCGAATGGTGATGTTGGGAAGTGAAACTGATATAGCGAAATGTTTATTCACGGCCGCCTAATGTGGTTTTATTCGTGTTTTCCTGTTTTTTTGTGGTGCATATCAACTAGAACAAACATCGACGAATAAGATGATATAGGTTTCATGGCAGTATATTGATGTTTGGTGGCGAAAATAAGGTAAGAATACATGTTATTTGCTGTGTGCGGACAGCCGGGCTGGGCGGCCTCGCAGAAAAAATCGTGCGCCAGAAAACTTACCGAAAGTTATCATGAGCAAGAGGGTTAAGTTACTCATTCCTCTGATGAGTTTTATGTTGCTTATTTGGGCACGTAGCCTACGTTTTGTTTCCAGCACCAGTAATTCATAGAATAGGCACTCTGCTGTATTCGTAATGGAATTCATGTGGGGTAGGGAGTCGGTTCAAAAAAAGGTGCCACAGAAAAGACTGCGTGAGTTTAGGGTGTCGTAACTGAAAAAGGGTTGAGAATCACTGCTCTATCCAGTACTTGACCAGTTCTTGTACCCAGGGTTGAATTGAATTTCGCCACCATCCAATCTGACTGTGGCCTTAGTGGGTCGTTCTAGTGTTCTTGGTCCCCAATAATTTGCAGCACTCAAGGAACACAGCAGACTCGAAGTTTCTACCCTTGTCTGAATATAGCTCTGTGTCATCCCAAAACAACAGAAAAACTGATCAACCAAGACCTGAGCAACAGTAACAGCCTCTTGATCGGGGATAGCATAGGCTTCTGGCCACTTTGTGAAGTAGTCCATGGCGACACATATATACCATTTTCCTCTTTCAGCGAGGGGCAGAGGTCCAGCAGTGTCCAACGAGACTCTTTCGATCAGTGCATCCATTTGGTACAGCTGGAGAAAGGCGCAACCATGTTTCTTGGATCCCTTCTTGGCACAGCATACATCACAGGCCTGACACCACTCTTCAACATCCTGATGCATGCCAGTCACAGCCGGCTTAGAGTTTTCTTCACACCCAGGTGCCCACTAGTGATCTGGTAATGAGACTCAGACCCCAGACCTCATTTTCGTTGGAACCACCAGTTACCAGTACTTGCTGAGGCCATCAGGTGTCTCCCATTGACACTTCAGTAGTCCGTTGTTCAAATGAAGAAGGTCCCATTGACTCAAGTAGCTCTTAGTCACAGGGCTGAATCTGGAAACCTATTCCCAAGATGATCACACTGTACTCCACTGCAGCCATTCTAGCACTGGTTGTAAATCTCCATCCTCCATCCACATCCTCTTCAGGTCTTTTTCAGCTGACACTGACCCTGTCACCGCAGTAAGGCTTCATTTCTTGCTACGATCTTCTTTCATACTACATTGCTTGCTCTCTGGGTCACAAGGCTGATGACTCAGGCTGTCAGCACTGCCATGTGCCTACCCAGGACGGTGCTGCACCTCATAATTGTGCTGATCCAGCTTCCCAAGCCAGCATGCCTGTTGTTCTTCCGGATCCTTTAACGTCTTCAGCCACTTCAGTGCCACATGGTCTGTCCTGATGATGAAGTAGGAACCATATAAGTAGGGATGGTAGAAATCACTGCCCAGAGCTCCTTATGGGTTTCACAATAGTTCCACTCCGGTGGGCTGAGCTTCTTGCTGTAATACACCACCACATACTCTTTGTCATCCTGCTCCTGTGACAGTACCCCACCAATACCATGGTCATTAGCATCACAGTCCAGGATGAATGGCCGACTCTGATCTGGGTACGGCAATACTGGAGAGCTTGCCAATGCATGCTTGAGTTCTTCAAAGGCCTTCTGAGTCATTGCTGTCCACATAAACCCATCATTTTTCCATACCAGAACCATTGCTGATGTCCAAGGACTGCTGGACTTTTCTATCACTCCTTGACACTGGAGATTCTCCATCATCTCAGTTTCTTTCGCACTGGCTTTTAATCGGATTGTGATCCCTGGTGTCTGTACAATGCTCCACCAAATCAGTGCACCCCAGGTCTAGGTCTCTGGTAGAAAAGACATCAGCAAACTTCGTCAGCAGCTTCCTCAACCTCAGCACTTATGAGTCATCCAGGCATTGGCAACTACTTGAAAAAAGATCTTGTAAGTGGTCTGGCAGATACCCATCATCTTTGACTACTCTCCTTTTGCAGGCCTTTCTCTGAAACCACTTAGAGTCCATTGCCTGGCACAGTCCCACAATTTCTCCCTCGTTAATCTTCTGTGGTTCACAGAAGAAATTGACCACCATGACCGGCACTTCACCTGCTCCTGTTTCCACCAAAGTTCTCCCCACCATCAGTCCGGCCTTCGTCTTGCACCGTACATCAGGCTCCACCATCCCTAGACAGCTGTCAAAAGAGCCACTCACCTTGCACTGGAGCAATTGTTCTGATCTTGGGGGTGTCACTGTAGTGTGGAGCACCCTCACTTCACCACCAGAATTGGTACATCTCATTGCCGTGACTGTAACCGACTTTACTCGGACCTTCAGCTTTATGGAGCAGAAGTCCATGGACATCAGATAGTTCAGACCAAGAAGGCAAGGATCCTCCATCTCAGCTACATAGACTGGAAGCGTGGCCTCTTGCCCTGCCACTTTAATCCAGACATCCATGGGTCCCTTCAGTTCTGCACGGTGCCCAGTTACGCCACAAGTGTTCTGATGACTAAGGCAGATACCGATGATATAACACATCAGGCCTCACAAAAGTCTGCTCTGAGGCTGAATCAGTCATCAGGGAACACTTCTTGCCATCTGTTCCTCCATCTACTAGCACACTGTCGATTGAAGTTCTCTTGCATTTTCTTGGTGGTGGGGCTACTTGGAAAAAGCCAGCTAGAAGTTGCCCCTTAATACCAGCCTCCATTAGTTTTCTGCTTCTTTCTGGTCTTAGGCAGCCTTCTTCTTGATCCTCCTTTTTCTTCTTTGGACACTCAGAACCAAAGTGCCCCATGTCACTAAATGTCCAACACACTGTTACAATTGTAGATTTCCTTGCACTGCTATGTTCCTGCTTCTTCTTCCGTTTGTAACAATCCTCCTTCTTGTGTCCTGGCTATTCACAGTAACAGCAACTTCCTTAAAATTTTCCTGCTTCACAAACCTGCCCCTTTCTTGCCTTGAATCTTGCACTACAACCTGCCTGAAAAGTGGATGTACTGGTCCTGACGTAGGACTCGAATTTTAGCGCCCTGGCTAGTGCTTCTTGCATGCTTCTGGGCTGTGCCTCCTTCACTTGCATTTTCAACTCTACACTGTCAAGAACATCGATGAATTGGTCCCCCAGAAGAATAGCCAACAGGTTAGGTGTTGCTTCAGGGTATACCTTGTATGCCATACTTTCCAGGTCATGAGCAAGCTGCTGTAGGGATTCACCTCGAGCCTGTACACGGGTCCGGAATATTGCTCTGTAAACCTAAGTCTGGTACATGGTCCCATATCTGCACTCTAGCAAGACCTGGTAACTGTTCCTTTCTGTCTCTGACATCTGGCCCGGAATTTCCAATGTGGCACCCTTTTGAGACGTCTAGCAAGCTGCATCGCCCTTTGACTATCATCCCAACCATTCTGATAAGCAAGTAACTCAAACTCTGCATGGTAAGCTTCCTAAGATACCCTGCCACCAAATTCCTGAGGTTTCTTTTTAATTGGACCCCTATTATAGCCATGCACTTCACTGGTTTGGGGCCTAAAAACTTGGGCATCATAATTTAGGCCAGATCTTAAAACTTCTGCATTCTGATTATTCAGCTCAGTAATGCTACCTAGTTTAGATGCTTGGGATTCGTCAAGATCCACCACACACTATTTTTTTTTCATATGCTCCCTGTACACTAACCTGAGGCTCAGCAGTGCAATATTTATCTGCAGCCTTAATTCCCTCACAGATTATCTTCAAATGGCTGTGTACATGCTTCAACTGGTCGTCTACATGCTGTCTCCACCCCATCACATTATTACTTACCTCATACTTCTGCTGCTCTAGCTTGGCATCTACTTCCTCTTTAAACTGTTCCTGTTCTTCCCTCATTTCTCCCATGAAAGCATCTTCCTGTCCTTGCATCCTCCTGTAATGCCTCCCGAAGCTATTCATATTGTTCTTTCTGTTCTTCACTTTGTGCCTCTAGTTGTTCACTCTGTGCTTGCAATTATTCTTTGTTTTCTTACTTTCCTTCATTTTGTGCATGTAGTTGTTCTATGAGTTCTTTCTGACTTTCATTTTGAGCCTGTAATTGTTCTTTCAGTTCTTTCTGTCCTTCATTCTATGCTTCTCGTTTGTAATTGCATCATAATTGCATCTAGTGATGCCTATTCCTGCCTAGCTTGGCGTCTTGTTTGTGCACCTTCTGCCTCCATTTCGAAGGTTAGACTCACTGCAGCACTTTTCTAAAGATCCCACACTCCTGACACCTCTGTTACATCCCCGTCCCACACTGCCATAGGCTCTAACAGCAGTAGTACAGTATAGGAATGACGTTGCCCAGTGAGTTGTTGTTCTTCCTAAGGTCACCCTTTTGATGTGCAGCTCAGGCATCGTAAATAAACACTGGCTTCTTGAGTTCACTGTATTTTCCAAATAATTACACTTAATGTATGCCAACTACACTAACTGCAATTACACTTAATGTTTGGGAACTACACTTCACTGTTTTCTCAAGTACGGAGCTATATAATTTTCACCAAGTGCAATAACACTTAATGCTTGCCAACTTCACTTGACTATTTTCACAAGTACTGGAGCTGTACAATCTTCACTGCACTGACATTGAAATGACACTGAACTATACTCAAACTGAACTGAAAACTGACTGAATTAACTGCTCTAGAATCTTCCCCATCCGTATATAAGCTTCCTATATTTTAGAGTGATCTACTACTACTCCAAAGTTCTCGTGCATTCTCGGGGGAGCAATATATACAACAGTTACCAATTCGGAGACATGCAAAATATCCCAGTGTTTTCTTACACTGCATAACACTGTAAATTATGTAGCATATAAACTGAGATAAAGTTACATAATTTTACAAACAATCACATAAGTAAAACAATATAGAGAAAAGAACATAAAATTTTATGTACAACTTACAAAATACCTCCGCTCACAAATAATAGGCTAGCTGGCAACTCTGACACGTAGCGGGAAAATTCGAGAATCGTCGGGAATACTTCAGTACTACCTAAACGGCAAAATTCCATTTCTCAACAGTTACTTTAAAACAATTCCACTTATCAAAATCAAATTCCAGTAAAGTAATGAATTAGAAGTACTACGTTACTAGCCACGTATGAACATTATCCTGCTGTAAAACACAGAAACATGCATTGTAAAACCACTGCATATCATACTGTTTACAATTGATACTGTTTACAATTTATAACCTAGAAACAGGGACTCCGCTGTCTGAGGCAACTAATAGCAAACCCATTTCTGCATCCTCCTACCAGGTACTTTCATTATATCCACTTCAGAGGAAAGGTAGCTGTTGTGTATATGAACAGTACGTGAACAGTACGTAACACAATATCTTGGTCTCGTGTTCCTGAACTTGATTCATCTGAATTCTATACTCTCTGGCTTCGGCTAATCTGTCATTCTGTAACTAAATACATCTGTGATCTGTACTTATCCCCTAATTTTACTGACTATGAAGAACTCTTCGACTATCTTTTAAGGTGGAACACATCCTAAATCCTATCAATTTTCACTTTCTCTGAAATCACCATTCTAGGTTATATTTCAATGTTCACCAGCAACTTTGGCTCTCCTCTCCTTTCACTGACCTGCCTGGTGAACAAGCCTGCATCTTTTCTATCCTTAATGACCTAGAGCAGCTTGTATAGGATCCAACCCATATCCCTGACCACCTTGGAGAGAGTTGCAACGTACTTGACCACTTCCTTACAACTAAGCCTTTTGCTTATGCTGCTAATCTTTCCTCTCCGTTGGGTCCTCTGATCACAACCTTGTCACCTTAACCTGTCCTATCACTCCAATAAGGCCTGTGGACCCTCCGGTGGATGTGGCACTTTGGAGCTGCTGAGTGGGAGGCCCTTAGGTAGCAACAATTTCATTTTCCTTGGAATTATCATTGCTTCCATGCCCAAAAACCATCTGAGTGTTCCATGCACATTACGGAGGTTATTCTCTCAGGCATGGGAGCATACATTTCTCTTTTATGTTGTCACTAATACAAGAAAAAACTTGGTTTAATCACACATATTTTCATGCTGTCCACAACAAGGAGAGGGCCTACAAAAGGTACCGGAGTCAACCCACCCCTGCTTATCATGTTTTTTTTTTTTTTTAAATTTCTGCCCGGAACCATGTTAAGTCTGTTCTTCGCTCTACCAACCATAATTTCATTCATACTAAATGCTCTGAACTCTCACCCAAATGCTTCCTACTCCTTCTGGCACCTTGCCAGTGCATTTACATCTCAAAGGCTTTCCGTAGAGTCTGGCATATATCTTTAATTTCAAAACTGCCCTCTTTCGGTTTCTACCCTTCTATCTGTGCATTCATCTTTTGCTTCCTTTCTGGTCGTTCTATAGCTACTGTTGTAGGTGGTCACCATTCTTCTCCTAGGGCTGTCAATAGTCAGGGATCTGTCCTATCACCAACTCACTTGCTTCTATTCACGAATGACTTCTACTTGTAAGCTGTGCATCTAACCCTATCCACTCATACGAGTATGCTGATAACTCCACCCTTCACCTTTCCATCTGCTTTCCATAGCGTCCGTTTCAGCAGTTACTTCAACAAGGGATGATGCTATGGCACACATAATTTCCGACTTGGCTAACATCACTGACTGGGGTAAAAGTAATATTGTTTTAAATGCATCAAGAACTCAGTCCTTACAAATCTACTACAGAAGTAACCTTTGATTTTTAACAATATCCAATTCAATCCTGCGTCATCTTTGAACATACTTTAGGTTTCATTCTCTCGAGATTTATTCTGGAAAGATCATATTACTTCTCATGTAAGATCTGCTTTCAAGAGATTAGGTGTGCTAAGCCGACTCCATGCTTTCTTTACCCTTGTACAGTTGTTGACTTTATACAGGTGTTTTATTCGCCCCTGTGTAGAGTGCAATTCTCGTGTGTGTGGAGGCTCCTCACACACAGCTCATCACAACAAGATGAAATCAAAGGCTTTTCGTCTCATTGACTCTTTTCCTCTTGCTGGCTTCCTTCAACTTCTGTTTCTTCGCCACACTGTTGCATTTTTATCTCTTTTCTATCGCTATTTCAATGGTTACTGCTCCTTTGAACAGTCTGCTAGCATCCCTTCACCATTACAGTGGGTGTATAGCACCCATTGAGCAAAGAATTCTCATCCCTCTTCTGTCCAGTTCTCTAGTGAAAAAGTTAACCATGCATTGCTCCCAGTCCTTCATGTATACAACAGGTAAACTCAGGAACTGTCTTCGTCCGTCTGTGTTTCCTACTGCCTATGACCTCCAGTCTTTTAAATGTGTCCAGGAATCTCGAATGAGCGGATCTAGAATTTGGCTTTCTGTTATCTTGTTTTTATTTTTTCTTGGAGGGAACAATCTTTTCTTTGGTTTCGTCTTCCATGAATGAAAAAAGCAAAATGTGAATTGCACTGATTCCCATATTACATATGACTAAACCAACTTATCAGTGTCGGTATGTACAATATTGGTACTGTATTCTCTACTAATATTTGGCCACGTACTGGAAATGAAATGCCGAGTTCATATTTTAAATATCTTTTTAAGGCAGCTGACATATCCTTGCATTCTTTGCATTGATAATCTTTTCTGCTACACAGATGATTCCACTTCTGAGCGTGACATCTCGTGGAAGTCTCTGTCAATATTATTTCCCTTTATGCGAATAGGAAGAATTAAATTCATAACTGCAAAAAAAATTGGCATGCTCCAAATCTCAGTAAGTGACGATCCTCGTTACAGGTCAAAACCTGTACTAAAGATAGACAAGGGGCCCAGTGACGTCATGCTTTGGAAGGAACCCAATTTCTATATTACACGGACTGACATGGTATACTCATGATCTTGGGATAAAGTAGTGAAACGTAATAATAATTTTCAACAGAATCTTCATTACAAATGCACTTTTCAGCCATCCCTGTGGTCAAATGCTGGTTAGGGTCAAAAGAACGTAAAACAACTGTATAAAGCCACTTGACCTGTGCTAGGCAGCTTACCCTAAATAAAATACTGGAATAACACAAGAACAGAAGAGAAAGCCAAAAAACGTTCTTGATTTAACTTGACAGCCTCTTAGTTTGAATTATTGGATTTAACCCCTTAAACAAGGACATTATTCTTCTCTAATATTGGCTAAAGACAGATGAACACGCTTTACTCTCGTACTCAAGATATGATCCGTCGGTAAACACGAGGGAGACTTCTCACATTCAGAACTTTCTCTCTAATGCTCATGAGAGAGGCTCGATCATGATATGTTCAATACTTAAATTCACAAAATATTAAATTTCAGATAATACAAGGATACTAGGACAATGTCGGTGATCGTAATGAATGAAAACAGGTCATATATATATATATATATATATATATATATATATATATATATATATATATATATATATATCATATCAACCGTTGAGGTCCACTGCAGGACCGGCCTATCCCAACCGAAGCAGGGACGATACAGCCAATGTATCTCTACCCAGTGGCTAAGGCTGTCTGGTAGAGACTGTATGTAGGGTGAGATGTGCTTGTGAGTGTGACTGTAGTGTTGTAGTGACTTTGGATGTGTATGTAGTCTGTGAACCAAGTGTAATCGGCCCTCCTTAAGCCAATTGGGTGCAAGCATACTAGTATGCGGCACTGGTTCAACCACAGCACCCCTTGTGTCTGCCAAAGTAGCAAGTGGCTTGGTGAACGCTTCTCAAAGTTTTTACAACTCTGGGGGGAGGCGAACCTGCGCTCACCAGCATATATATATATATATATATATATATATATATATATATATATATATATATATATATATATATATATATATATATATATATATGAAACTAGGTGCAGTTTTCTAGAAACTAAATAAAAGTAATGCAAAGCAGCAGTGTTAAGGACTGTCGTATCAGTATCGAGTTTACTATTGATAATCAAAATTATGCAAGTTGAAGAGGTCATTCCCATTGCTTATGATTTTTCCTAAGTAGTATTTTAGTAATTTTCTTATCATATACCAGTATCATCTCTCATAGTTGGACATGGAATAAAATAAAAAAAAATCACAATAATTAGAAGCATGGTAACCAGGGAAGGGCTGGTGAGGGACTGACAGACGAACTTTGTGTAATGATTCAGTACCTTGAAACTCTCTCTTCCTTCCTCTCTCGTTGTTGACCCTGATGTGATCGGTGTTGTACGAAAGTGCAGATCTGGATATCATAAGCCCATTCTTTGTCTTATGAAAGCGCGTGTTTTTTTGTATAAAGAGAGCGGCTGATTTATGTATCACAACCGTATTTTTCACATACCAATCGTCCACTCACTTAGTGTAGTGGTACTCTGTTTTTAGGGTAGCTCTACACTGAGTGGCAAGCCAAGTGATTTCCTGTAAACCAGGAAACCATTTACAACGCTGGGTGGTAACCTTATTACCAAGAAACACGTGTTCCTTACGTAACAACAAGTGTCTTGGTGGAGGGTTAGTGCCCCTCCCTGGGAAACATCTAATTAAAATTTCGAGCAAGACGCCTCGGACAAGGACTGACCAAAAGGTGACGACTAAGGACCGAACAAAGGACATGGTACGGATAGCTACATGGAATGTAAGGGGTGCAAATGATAAGGTGAAAGAAAGAGAGATTGTCCAGGTCCTTGAGGGTGCGAGTGTGGATGTATATGGATTAACTGAAACTAAATGGAGCGGTGAGAGTGGGAGAGAATGGGAGTATGATGCGGTATATGCACGGGAGTAGGTGAGAATGAGAGGGCAAAAGGAGTGTGTATTGTTGTGAGTAACAGATGGAAGGAGAGTATAGGAAAGTATGGATCAGTTTGCTTAAGGATTGTGTGGGTAAGATTGAAAGTCGGACTACAAATGTGGGCGATTGTGTGCGTGTATGCGCCAATGCAAGATCGTGCTAGCGGAGTGAGAGAAGAGTTCTGGACAAATTTGGAAGCGTGCATGGAAAAGTTTGAAAGGAATGAGAGAGTGTTTTTGATTGGAGATATCAATGGAAAAGTAGTGACTGTGAAGGTGGATGGAGTAGTTGGTGAGTTGGGTGTGCCTGCAGAGATGGATGAGAATGGCAGTGCTTTAATGGATATTTGTGCCGGGAGGGGGTTGATGATAGCCAATACCCTCTTCAGGCATAAGATATTCCATAGGTTTACTTGTACGTGACGAGTGATGAGAAGGGTGAGTGGTGAACTGAATGATTAGAAGACAATGTTTGAGTGTGTGTGTGTGGATGAAAGGATGGGAAGGTGTGTAATGGATGCAAGAGTATATAGAGGTCGGGGGAGTGGACTTTCTGACCACCAGAATCAAAGTCCAAATGAAATAGAGAAATAGAAGAAAGGAAGGACAGGAATTAGTATCTACAAGGAGGATGGAAAGTTACAAGAGGATGCAAAAAAGGCAGAATATAAGAGGGAAGTGGAGGAGCGACTGGGTAAATATGGGTTGGAGCAGATGCGGGACGTGGAAGGTGTGTGCAAGATATTCATAGAAGAAATCTGTGCAGCATGTGAGGTGGTGTGTGGGGTGAGGAGGAGATGAAAGGATCTGCACGGAACAGCATGGTGGAATAAAGAGGTAAGAAGGGCTGTGGCACAAAAGAAGAAAGCATATAATGAGTGGATGAGAAACAGGGGTCTGGAAGAAGTTGAGAGACGGAAGAGAGAGTTATATGTAGAGAGGAAAAGAGAAGTGAAAAAATTAGTAAGAGAGTAAGAAGAGAGTGGATGAAGAATTGGGAAGGAATTTGAGTGTAAAGTGGAAGGAATGTAAGAAAATGTTCTGGAAAGAGGTACTGAGAGTTAGACAGGGTGCCAAAAAAGTTAGTTAGGGAGTGAAAGATGTAAATGGTGATTACTAGTGGAGAAGGAAGAAAAAGTGAGCAGATGGAGAGAACTCTTTAAGGAATTGTTGAACATAAGAGAATGAAAGTAATACGAGTATAAGTGGCTGGGGAATGGCTGGGAGAAGAAGGGAGGTGAGAAGACAGGAAGTAATCAGCAGGATGGAAGTTGTGGAAGCAGTGAAAAAAGTTGAAATGGGGAAAGCCCCAGGAATTGATGGAGTGTGTGGTGAAATGCTGAAGCATGGGGAAGAGATAGTACAGTAGTAGAATGGATGTGGAAGATGTGCAGATTGACCTGGGAGGAAGGTAGAGTCCCAGAGGATTGGAAGTCAGGTATTACTATTCCCTTGTACAAAGGAAAAGGGGAAAAAGAAGTGTGTGGTAATCACAGGGGCATTTGTCTTCTTAGTGTAATGGGAAGAGTATATGGTAGGATACTTATCAACAGAGTTACGGAAATAACAGAGGAATTAGTTGGAGAAGAACAGGGAGGTTTTGGGAAGGGAAGAGGTTGTGTAGATCAAATATTCATTCTTAGATCTATGGTGGAAAAGTTTCTAAAGAAGGGAAAGATGTTGTATGTGGCCTTGATGGATTTGGAGAGAGCAAATGACAGGGTGGATAGATAAGGGTTGTGGAAAGTAATAAGGATATATGAAGTAGATGGAAAGTTATTGAAGGCCGTGAAGAGTATGTATGAGGGTGCTAAGGCTGCAGTGCATGTGGATAGTGAACTGAGTGAGTTATTCTATCTGAAGGTTGGATTGAAGCAAGGATGTGTCATGTCTCCATGGTTGTTCAATCTGTATATGGATAGGGTTATAAAACTGATACAAGGCAGGGCAGTGGATGTTGGAGCAGCCCTAGTGAGAGAGACCAGTGTCTGGAAACTCCCTGAACTGTTGTTTGCAGATGATACTGTGTTGTTAAGTAAAGACGAAGGGGAGCTGCAAGGCTTGGTGGATGAGGTTGGGAGAGTGTGTAAGAAACGGAATCTAAAGGTGAATGTAGGGAAGAGTAAAGTTATAGTCTTCGAGAGAAGTTAAGTCAGTAAATGTACAGTAACACTGGATGAAGGGAAAATGGAAAATGTGAGTATGTTTAAGTACTTGGGTAGTGTGATGAGTAAAGACTGAAGTTTAGAGGGCAAGTGCCTGAAAGGGTACAACAAGGAAGAAAGATTGCTGGTTCTTTGAAAACAGTAATAAGAAACAGGGAAGTAAGCATGGAGGTGAAAGAGTTACTACGTGATACATGATAGTATTCTGATACCAACTCTAACGTATGGAAGTGAAGCTTGGACCTTGTTGGAGAGAGAGAAGTCAAGAGTGAGAGCAGTGGAAATGAGTTACATGAGAGAAGCATGTGGAGTCACATGGAGAGAGACTGACGAATGAAGAAGTGAATGAGCATTTTGGTGTTGATGTGGATGTGATAGGAAGCTTTAGGAGAAACACATTGGGCTTGGCCATGTGGAGAGGATGGAGAGTGAGAGACTGATGAGGAGACAATATGTGCGTGAGGTGGTAGGGGGGTAGAGGGAGAGGAAGGCCAAGGGATGAGATAGAGGGATGGAATGGGGAGGTATATGAGAGACGGGGGTGTGAGCTGGGAGCAGGGTAATGAAATGGGAGGGATAGGGCGACATGGAGGCGATTTGGTTGTGGCTGCCCCTTACCGGATTAAGGCGTCTGACAACAGATAGATAGACTTCCACTAGCCAGATGTTAATATCTATAGTCTTTGCTCACCCTGGGGAAGTGGAAGTAGCCGGAAAATATTTGGTGGCCAGTGTGGAATAGCACTTAATTATCAGGATAGTCTGCAAATTGAACACATCTGTCATCCACTGGTACGTAGGTCATCAAAACATCTATAAGGTATTCATTGACATTTGCTTGGTCAGGAAACCAGAGATCAATGACAGATTCAGCCAATGGCTTATATCATTACTGTTGTCTTTATATTTCTGGCTTAATCCCTAAATGCCAGGCATATTATTAGCTAGGCATGCTCTCATTATGGGCATTTCTGGCAAAGTTACTCTTTTTCAAACCTTAATATCTGGAAAAGTGTAATAGTCAGGGAAATAATTTAAAAACCATATTACTCACCAACTCTTCTTCTTGCAAATAAAACCATCCCCAGGTCTCTAGGTTGTCCTGTCGATGAGTAAGGACGAGTAGAATATGAGTGGTTTATGGTGGTTTGACAGGGAGTCTCCAAGTGCGTGCTGCTGGCAGCGGCCTTGACGTGCCTGACAGCATTGACCTGAGTGGTGATTGTAAGACTGCCCGGCCTTCCTTCGCAAACACCTAAACTTTTCCACTCTTCATTCCACTCTTCCTTACACTGTCATAAGGATGAGTCACCATCCTGTCCATGTGGCTCACCATTGGTTTTCAAGCTGTAACAGAGTGGCACTATGCCCCGTAGGTGTGTGGAAAAACTTAGGTTTATGCTTTTCATTCTTATTTTCAGACATTAGTTATAATTCCTACCCTAAAATGTATGTTTAACAGCATTTATAATGTACTTCATATCACAGTTATGTTTTATTGCACTTGAAAAAATAGTTGTTCAGCATATTTAATGCGGGTAAGGTTGAGTATGAGGTTGCACTTGTATGCGTATTTTGGCTTTTCTTCTGTTCATAGGAATCGTGAAAATACTACTTATGCCCTCAGCTAATTATACTATTAGTACTTCAGCTCATGAATATGTTTCATGTCACATCTTCACAAATATTTCAAGAGTAAGTATAGAAAAAATCGTTTTCTACCCAGCAAAGTATTGCATTTGAAAGCATCTCTGCCCAACATATTGCACGCAGAACGGATCACTTGCACATACATTTTGTTTTTTTTCCACCATTCTCAGGCATCGTGGAAATATTACTTATGGCCTACACAGCTTAAAATATTTGTTCTTCAGCTCAGGAATACGCTTCATGGCACATCTTTGCAAATATTTCAAGAGTAGCCTAAGTGAAAAGAAACTATGGCTCACCCAGTAAGGTCATTTTCTTACTTGCGCTCTTGGTTTTCTTTCATTCATCAGGTAGGGTTACTCAAGGTATTATCAACAATGGCATCACATCACCATTAAAAAATCATTTTCACTTTCCTCATAAACCCCATCCCCCCAAAATGTGCGTACCTCTTCACTTTTTACACTTTCACACATACCTTTTCAATAATCACGTTCAGAATGATACTCAAAGAAGCATTTATGGCATAGCGGGACCTTGCATTCATCACATTGGTAGGGTGTATCCTTCCATGTGGATAAGTGGTGTTTTGTCTTGCTGCACACATTGCACCACCTGTGGGCTGGCTGGTCTGCAGGTGTACGACCTATGTCAACAAGACAATGATGTAAATACTGAGCACAGCTCAGCCTGTCCGTCATCGCTGCCTGGTACATCCCCGCCTCCCAACTGTCAACTGTACATTTGCATACTCTGCAAGCAGCTTGTGTGCTAGCTCTTTCTCGAACTCTCATAGAGAAAGATTCCCCCAAACCTGCTTGAAGAGTAGAAGGGTATGTAACTGTTCAGGATGGTGTGATAACGCCTTCTTGTACCAATGACAGGATTTATGGAGGTAATCAACTTCCCCTATCTGCATGTATGGCTTATCAACGAATTGCATGTTGATGTTGTAGTCATTGAAAGCATCGGACTTGAATATGGGTTCTCTGGTCCTGAAGGCTATCCTGGCTGTGTTCTGCACAACCCCCTTATAAACTGTAATCAACATGTTAACCTTATGCTTGTTGTGCCACATATAGGCTAACATGCTACCACATTTCCATGTTAGAAGGGAACCTTTCTCAGATTTCTCAGGGAAAGATGGAAAATTCTTTCTACTAGCATGGACAGTTCCACAGGACCCAGCACCATGTTCAAGTAATTACTTGGTCAGCACAGGGGAGGTGTAATAACTTTCAGTGAACAGGATGTGGTGCTTGTTGAAATACCTACCCATGAGCAGTTTCACGACTGATGCCGAGAAACCATAGAGATCATCAGTAGGTATATCAACATCTGTTGCTGAATAAACTATTACATCAAGCACACATCCAGTTTTGCAGTCACATAGGACAATGAACTTCAGTCCAAAATGGTGACACTTTGAGGGAATTTACTGAATAAATGCTAAATGGCCCCGGAACGACACAAGTGACTCGTCAATAACCATTTTCTGAAACTGCTGGAAAAGCCTTGCAAAAGACTCCCTGAGCATGGTCAGAATGGGCCTTATTTTCCATAACCTGTCATTGGGTGCTGGCTCATAATTCCTGTTGAAATGCAGAAACTGTAATATGGCCAGGTACCTATCACGGGCCATATATTTTCCAAAGACAGGTGTGCCTGCAAGTTCTTCTACAGACTAAAAATCATGAAGCACATGTTTTCTCACGTGGGCCATCATCATGGTCAAGGCAAGCCATACAAATAACTCCCCCAGTCTCCAATCCCTCATTTTTATACTCTCGCTGACCGAAACCTCCAGCCAGTGTACACTTATGGCCTGGTGATAGTTCATCTCGGCAACCAGGTACTGCATTATGGCAGTGGTGAAGATTGCCTTGAAAAAGGATATCATAGCCCTGGGTCTGGACAACAGTTCACCAAACTGCACACCTGCCCCATCCTCATCAAAGGCAGGCACAGAGAGCTCGAATCCTGCCCCCTTCTCCCACACACAGGCATCCACTTTCCCAACACCTGGGAGCCTTGGCCATGATTTCAGCAGCACATCTTTTCATACCATGTGCAGCACGCCCACGGGGACGGCCATGGGCAGGGGAGTAAGGGGAAAGAGAGGTAGAGGTGGAGGAGTATGGGGGTGATGACTCACCTAACGAGGGCCTTCTTGGGGAGATGCTGGCAGCCCAGTCATACCAGTGTGATGGCAGAGTGAAAATTTCCACATGCGAAGCGCCAGGTTGGGCTACATGTAAAGGGCAAGGGTGGGGAGATAATGCCCTCGAAGTGCTGGGTTGTGGTGACGAGGGATGTTGGAGAGAGAGATTGCAGTGAACTGGCCACGAGAGTGGTGGTGAGATGCAGTAGTGGCGTTTGTGTAGGAGATGACTGTCACCATCTTCCTCACTTTCTCTGTGGCCAGGGTCATCCAACTCCTCTGACGTGAACTCATCACTCTCATAGGCCCTGCCCTGCTGCTGTTGCAATTGCAGTGACTTCAGGCGTTTCAGGGGAGGTTGGGGACGGAGGGTGCAATACTTCACTTTCTGTGTGGTAGCTTCCCCTTTCTTCAGAGGAAGTCTCACCATTCATGGTCATGGAGGACAGATTCCTCCAGGGCATGACCTATGGCACTATCACTAAGTCCTTTCCCCGCCGGTAAGGACTGAACTTTGGCAGGGGTTGATGATGCAATCAGTTCAGCGGGTCAGGGGATGGAATCTGATGAGGAGTCTGTTGAAGACATCGCACCACTCAGTCACAAGGTCTTGTACAAACTGAACCACGCATCAATGGAGTACCTTTGGTGCCTCCCTACCCTATGGTAATGAGAGAAAATAGTCATGGGTTCAAACGGTGGCGGGAAGAGGGAAGACCCTTGCGTATATAGCCTCTACCTGGTGGTCCTGTAGCAGCCTGACTGTGACGTGTATACATGTTACCCAGCAGATAGGGGTTAAACCCAGGTTTTATATATTTCTCCATGTTTGTTCTAAATGGAATCTTCAGCATTTGTGAATATTTCTTGTATAAGAGTGCATGGAAGATCACTATATTCGTCCTCATTGGTTATATGTTCACTCTTGGATTGACACAGGAACCCAAAGATGTCATGTACTGTCGTTTGTTTATCTTCCCTGAAGTATATTTGCTGTAGCCTACAATGAATTGTATATTTTATCCTGTCTCTGTCAACTTCACAAGTTTTTAATGGTTGACATGTAATCCTGACCTTGATGTTGGCTTTAGTCTGAAGGTTCTGGAGAACATACATCTATCTATCTATCTATTGCCAGACGCCTCAATCCCGTTTGGGGTGGCCACAAACAAATCGCTTCCAAGTCGCCCTGTCCCCCGCCATTTCACTCCCCTGCTCCCAACTCACACCCCCCTCTCTCATATACCTCCCCACCCCATCTCTCCACCTCATCCTCGGCCTCCCCCTCCCTCTTTCCCCCTCCACCTCACTCACATACACTCTCTTCGTCAGTCTTTGACCCTCCATCCTCTCCACATGGCCAAACCACCTCAGTGTGCTCCTCATAACGCTTCCTATCACATCCACATCAACACCACAACGCTCCTTTATAACCTCATTCGTCAGCCTGTCTCTCCATGTGACTCCACAGGCTCCTCTTAAATAACTCATTTCCACGGCTCTCACTCTTGACTTGTGTCCTTCCAACAACGTCCAAGCTTCACTTCCGTACGTTAGAGTTGGTATCACAATACTGTCATGTAGTAACTTTTTCACTTCCATGCTCACTTCCCTGTTTCTTATCACTGCTTTCAAAGAACCAGCAACCTTTCTTCCCTGCTGTACCCTTTCAAGCACTTCACCCTCCAAACCTCCATCCTTACTCATCACACTACCCAAGTACTTAAACGTACTCACATTTTCCAATTCCTCACCATCCAACCTCACTGTACATTCACTGACTTCACCTCTCTCAAAGACCATCACTTTACTCTTCTCTACATTCACCTTTAGATTCCGTTTCTTACACACTCTCTCAAACTCATCCACCAAGCCTTGCAGCTCCCCTTCGTCTTCACTCAACAACACGGTATCATCTGCAAACAACAGTACAGGGAGTTTCCAAACACTATCCTCTCTCACCAGGGCCACTCCAACATCCACTACCCTACCTTGTACCTCTTTTATTACCCCATCCATGTACAGATTGAACAACCATGGAGACATGACACATCCCTGTTTCAACCCAACTTTCAAAGAGAAAAATTCACTTAGTTCACCATCCACATGCACTGCAGCCTTCGCACCATCGTACATACTCTTCACAGCATTCAACAACTTCCCATCTATTCCATATATTCTTAACGCTTTCCACAATCCTAGTCTATCCACCCTGTTATGTGCTTTCTCCAAATCCATGAACGCCGCATACAACTTCTTTCCCTTCTCTAGAAGCTTTTCCACTAAAGATCTGAGAATGAATATCTGATCTACACAACCTCTTCCCTTCCTAAAGCCTCCCTGTTCTTCTCCAACTAATTTCTCTGTTCTTTCTCTAACTCTGTCTATAAGTATCCTACCATATACTTTTCCTATTATACTAAGAAGACAAATGCCCCTATGATTACCACACACTTCTTTTTCCCCTTTTCCTTTGTACAAGGGAATAATTATACCTGACTTCCAATCCTCCGGGACTCTACCTTCCTCCCAGGCCAATCTGCACATCTTCCACATCCATTCTACTACTATCTCTCCCCCATGCTTCAGCATTTCACCACACACTCCATCAATTCCTGGGGCTTTCCCTGATTTAACTTTCTTCATTGCTTCCACAACTTCTATCCTACTGATTTCTTCCTGTCTTCTCACCTCCCTCCTTCCAGCCATTCCCCAGCCACTTATACTCGCATTACTTCCATCCTCCACGTTCAACAATTCCTTAAAGTGTTCTCTCCATCTGCTCACTTTTTCTCCCTTCTCCACTAGTAATCTACCATTTTTATCTTTCACTCCCCTGCTAACTTCACTTCCACCCTGTCTTACTCTTTTCACCTCTTTCCAGAACATTTTCTTACAGTCCCTCCACTTTACACTCAAATTCCTTCCAAATTCCTCATCCACTCTCTTCTTACTCTCTCTTACTAATCTTTTCACCTCTCTCTTTCTTTCTACATATAACTCTCTCTTCCGCCTCTCAACTTCTTCCACGCCCTTATTTCTCATCCATTCATTGTATGCTTTCTTCTTTTGTGCCACAGCCCGTTTCACCTCTTCAGTCCACCACACTGTTCCTTGCACCCCCCTCCGTCTTCTCTTCCTTCCACACACCACATCACATGCTGCACATATTTCTTCTGTAAATATTCTACACACACCTTCCACGTCCCCCATCTGCTCCAACTCATATTTGCCCAATCGTTCCTCCACTTCTCTCTTATACTCTGCCTTTTTCTCATCCTCTTGTAACCTTTCCACTCTCCTTGCAACTACTCCTTCCTCTCGTCTTTCCCTTCTTCTATTCCTCCATCTTACTTGAACTTTAACTCTGGCCACCACCAAGTAGTGGTCAGAAAGTCCACTCCCCCAACCTCTATAAACTCTTGCATCCAATATACATCTTCGCATCCTTTCATACATGATGAACAATTAATATAGTCAGAAATGTTGTGTAAAACTGCTCATTGAAATGAGATGTAATGGTTTCAGCAGTCCTATGGCTCTTATAATGGCATGTTTTCACGCACATATAAGACATGGGCCTGATTTTGAATTTTCACTGTCATAAAGCGCCCAGTGTATTGCACGGAGATCAAGTTATTCTGGATATGTGGAAAGAATGAATGACAAAATAGGCTGAAAATATCTAGGAGAGTGAATGTGGAGGGCAGAGTACCGAAAAGTAGATGGAAGAAGACTTCGGGTGAGGTCTTACAGCATTAAATCTGGACTAAGAAATGAAAGATGGATGGTGTCCGAGATTGTAAAACCGCTATCAGGTGTACAAGACTGACACGCACGCATATAAGAAACATTTCAACACAAATAACCGACCAAGCTAAGTAGCTTAGCAGCTTATATACTTTCTGGGTTCCTATGTGAAACACAATTTATCAGAGTCTGCATTCTAGGACAAGGGAAACAAATGTGCATAAACTACGAAATAAAGCCTAATGGACCATCAATTAAAACTACAAATAAAAACATATGTTTACACTTCTTTTCTCTAATCCCACTCTTCTCTCAGTTTTTTTCCTCTGTTAATTTCTTCGAGGCCTTTAGCTTGTTCTCCTCTCTTCTTTTTACTAGTAACCTTGAGCAGTCGCCTGGACGAGTTGAAAAAACGACGGGCAGACAGAAGTGCTAGAAACTGTAAATTTGCCGTTTGAGTCGCAGTTCATTTTAACATGAAACTTTTTTTTTTTCGGTTGTCTTTTGTGTGTTTTTTGCAAATATGGTATGTGTTTTTGTCACAGATATTACTGGCGTCCACACTTGAGAATGTGGAACGTATTTGAAAAAGCAACCTTGCCGTTATTATTTTGGCTAAAAGAAGAGGTATGCCATCCCACTTATCTGATACATATGAACAAGTTGATGTCATAGGTCCCTTTTCTCATACACGTTGATTAGATCTTAGGAGAATTAGTTGTCCTTTTCCCTCAGTCTTTCTTCAACGGAAAATCTCGCAGTGGGCCAAAAGGTCTCTGTTAATCTGTATTTCCTATGTACTCCTATGTACATGATGTGGGCAGGTCCGCTGTGGCTTCAACAGCATCCGATATAACTCAGTTTATGGTGTTCATTTTGGCGCCTTTTTGGTGGCGAGTTTTGGGAAAAGTCAAAGTAACATCTAAAACATTTTCCTAATAAGCTTTCCAGTAATATGCATAGATCCACTGTAGCTTTAATATTTTGGAGGTACCACAGCTTTAGTGCTGTGTTTTACGGTTATTATTTTCCCAGATTCTGAAGATTGAGGAAAATAAAGTTAAACGAATAAATAGCTAATTTAAAGTAAAAAAATCAATAAATAAAATCCAAGTCAAGTTTTGGTAAAGCTTGGCTAGGATTTTCAAGACTGAACCAGACTGTTCAAGGAATCCAAAATTTTCTATCCTGTCTCGGACAGTCTCGGTCTTCATATTGTTGCTGTGGAAAGGGTAATAATTATGGGCATTAAAAAATATAAAGGGACCTAACCTAGCCAACAAAGCCACACTATTCGATCCAAATTCGGGCATTTATCAGTTCTATGTTGATATAACTATAAAACCTATAATTTCATTTGTATGTTTAAGTATGACAGTTTTGCGATGGAAATGTTACAAAGAAACTGTGTTCATAATGTAAAGTTGTTGTAGGACACATCAAACTTGATGAAACCCAACTGAAGCTGAATCGGCAACAGTATAGTCAGATACATAAATTTGTCTAATATTTCACCTCTTCTGCTTCTCACTTTTCTCATGTGGATTTATTTATCTATCTATGTATAGCCCGACGCCCTAATCCCGCAAAGGGTGGCCGCAGACAAAACGCCTCCAAGTCACTCTGTCACCCACTATTTCACTACCCTCCCCCCAACTCCCCCCCCTCCCTCATATACCTCTCCACTCCATCCCTCCACCTCATCCTCGGTCTACCCATCCCTCTCCCTCCCTCCACCTCACCTACATACACCCTCTTAGTCAGTCATTCATTCTCCATTCTCTCCACATGTCCAGACCACCTCAGTGTATTTCTCCTCATCTTCTCAACCACATCCACATCCACCCCACAACGTTCATTCACGTCTTCATTCGTCAACCTGTCCTCCATGTCACTCCACATGCTCCTCTCAAGTAACTCATTTCCACTGCTCTCACTCTTGACTTGTTCCCCTCTTCCAAGGTCCACGCCTCTCTTCCATACGTCAGGGTAGGGATCACATTATTATCATGCAATGACTTCTTAACTTCCATACTCACCTCCCTATTTCTCATCACTGCTTTCAGTGAACCAACAACCTTCCTTCCCTGCTGTACCCTTTCACGCACTTCATCCACCAACGTTCCATCCTTACTCATCACACTCCCAAGTACTTGAATGCACTCACATTTTCCATATCAACACCATCCAACCTCACTGTACATTCTGTGACTTCATTCCTCTCAAACACCATAACTTTACTTTTGTTTACATTAACTTTCAGATTCTTCCTCCTACACACTGTCCTAAGCTCATTCACCAAACCTTGCAACTCCCATTCATCTTCACTCAATAATACTGTATCATCAGCAAACAGCAACACCGGAATCTTCCAAATCTCACCCTCATTCATTAGAGCCATCCCCATATCCACTGCCATACCTTGCACCTCCTTTACAATCCCATCCATATATATATTAAACAGCCATGGAGACATCACACAACCCTGTTTCAGTCCCACACTGAGATCAAAGAACTCACTCAGCTCACCATCAACTCGCACCGCAGCCCTAGCTCCTTCGTACATACTCTTCACAGCACTCAACAATTTCCCCTCCACTCCATATATTCTTAACACCTTCCACATACCTTGCCTATCTATTCTGTCATAAACTTTCTCCAAGTCCATGAAGGTAGCATACACTTTCTTTTCCTTCTCTAGATACTTCTTCACTAAACATCTTAGAACAAATATCTGATCTACACACCCTTTTCCCTTCCTAAATCCCCCTTGTTCTTCTCCAACTAGCTCCTCTGTCATATGCCTAACCCTATCAATGAGTATTCTACCATATATTTTACCAGTCACACTAAGAAGGCAAATACTCTTATAGTTACCACATACTTCTCTCTCCCCTTTTCCTTTGTATAAAGGAATAATAATACCTGATTTCCAGTCCTCTGGAACCCTTCCCTCTTCCCAAGCCAATCTACACAACTTCCATATCCACTCCACAACAATCTCACCCCCATACCTCAGCATTTCACCACACACTCCATCAATTCCTGGGGCCTTTCCCAACTTGATCTTCATCATTGCATCAACTACTTCCGCCCTACTGATCTCTTCCTCCCTCCTATCATCTCTTCTTCTCCCAGCCATTCCTCAGCCACTTATACTCGCACTGCTCTCACTCTCTACATTCAACAAAACCTCAAAATGCTCCTTCCATCTCCTCAATTTCTCTCTCTTCTCCACCAACAATCTGTTATTCCTATCTTTCACACCCTTACTATTTCCCCTTTCACACTGCCTTACTTTCTTTACCTCCTTCCAAAACAATTTCTTACTGTCCCTCCATTTCACACTCTGATTCCTCCCAAACTCTTCATCCACTTTCTTCTTACTCTCCTTCACTAGTCTCTTCACCTCCCTTCTCCTGATCACATATACCTCTCTCCTCTCTCTCTCATCTTCTTCCCTACCTCTACTCGCTATCCATTCACTATATGCCTTCTTCTTTTGTTTCACAGCTCGTTTCACCTCATCATTCCACCATGCTGTCCCTTGCACACCCCTGCAACTCCTCCTCACTCCACAAACCACCTCACATGCTATGCCTATCTCTTCCGTGAATATCTTACATACGTCTTCCACCCCTTCCATCTGCTCTAGCTCATACATTTACAATCTTTCTTCCACTATGCTCTTATACTCTGCCATTTTCTCATCATCTTGCAAATTTTCCACTCTTTTCACAGGAGCTGTTTCCTCCTGTCTTCCCCTTCATCTCTTCAACCATATTCTTTGCAGCTTTACCTTGGCCATCACTTAAGTGATGGTCCGAGACTCCATTCCCCCACCCTCTCCATACTCCTGCATCCAACATTTGTCTTCTCATTTGCTCATCCACACACACGTAGTCTAACATTGCCTTTCGCTCAACAAGTTTACCATCTATCCTCCTCATTACTCTCCATGTATACCGGTGGACCATCATATGCCGAAAGTAGGTGTTGGCTATTGCCAACCCGTTACCAACACAGATGTCCACCAAAGCACTACCATTCCCATCTACTTCAGCTGGCACACCCCACTGACCAACCACTCCATCCACTCGTACATTCCCAACTTTTCCATTCAAGTCACCAGTCAAAAGCAGCCTCTTGCTCCTCTCAGATTTGTCCATACATGCTTCTACTCTCGCCCAAAACTCATCATTCACTCTTGCCACTCGGTCCTCTGTCGGAGCATACGCACATACAATCGCCCACACTTGTATACCTACTTTCATCCTCACCCATACAATCCTTGCACCCACTGTTCCATTCTCTCTTATATTCTCCTTCCACTTCTTGCTTATCATCAGACATACTCCCTCTCTTGTTCTCCCATTCTCATTAACTCCTACACATATACCTAAACCATATTCCCTTTCTCTCACCCTTTCACCTTTCCATTTAGTTTCAGTCAGTCCACATATATCCACTCTTGCATCCTCAAGCACCTGAACAAACTCTCTCTGTTTCACTTCATCATTCACTCCTCTCACATTCCACATCCCCATCCTCAGAATGTCCTTTGTCCGTTCCTTAGTCGTCAATGTATGGTCCGTCCTGGTCCGAGGGGCTTTATTCGCTTGTTTAGTTAGTTCCTTTTATGGGGTGGGGCACTAACCCACCACCAACCCTTTTAGTCGCCTCATACGACAGGCAGGGATACTGGGGGAGTATTCTTGAAACCCCCCTACCCCCAGGGGTGGTAAATTGATAGTAACCTTGTATGTTTCTTCGCCTTTACATGATTTTCTTTTATATGAAATGTCAGAGAGGAAAGTGATGGAAATGACATAAATATGAAGCAGACACGGTGGAATATTAGGCGAACTTTTGTCCCTTTTACAACTGGAGACTAACCTGTGATGCCAGTCAACACCAAACCACTTGTTCCAGAAAAGAATGGTCTTCCACGTTCCGTCAGCAGCATCTAAAGGGTCCCGTGATTCACTCTTTCCACCTGAACTTCCATGATCCGAATCATTGACCAAAAATTTATTGGAAGGGGTCTTCGTTCTTCCATGCTGCGAGGCGGTAATGTTTGCCCCAATTTGTGACAAACTGATCGTTGATTTTAGGTGAAACTTTTCAAAGACTTGGTCACGAGAGAAGTCTCGTATTTTCTTCACTATGGCGTCCACTAGGTCCCTCGTATCATGTATAAGGCGCCTGTGTCCCGGGATGGTGAGGTAAGGGTACACAATGATGGAGACGAGGGTGAGCGCACACAGGACCACAATTATGGCAGGGTGAGGCCGGGGTAGTTTTTCACAGGCCATGCTGGATATGCAAGAAACTGGGTAATCCTCAGATCCTTAAGGAAATGTTATGAATTTAAAGTAGATATATGGAACTATATGCCGTAGAACTAAAATACCTATATCAAAGTTTGGAAAACAATGCATGGCGTCAAATGAATTCTAAATGATATCCCGGAGCAGTTTAAGTAGAGTCAGGAGCAGGTTATTGTATCACTTAGTACTTCGATACGCGTTAGCTATGTCGGGACGGCACAATAAACGCTGATACGTAAAAGAGATCAATTTAGGAAACTGTATACAATATAGATATGGCCTCGGCTGTTAAAGTTGTGTGTGTGTGTGTGTGTGTGTGTGTGTGTGTGTGTGTGTGTGTGTGTGTGTGTGTTTAGATACTGTACATAAAGAACACAGCGAATCGTCGTCCAGATCGCACCACTGTCTTCAGCTCGTCTTCACCCAAGATGGGCTGGAAATAATAGCGCAAGAGTGAACTTCACTTCATGATATATATAAAACACAAAATCGCAGGGAAATTTAAATGTTCGCTAGCTCCAGAAAGTTTCGGTGCACTGTGGGTCCGATGCCACCTGGAAATATTCGACCATGTGGCAGTAACAGCTCGTTAACACCTGTATATAGTACTACATTTATGGCCATTCCCTACACATCATATAAGGACACAAGTGATATTTGCTACAGCAGTCATCTATCGTATGGGATGCCTGCGTGTGCGAGGACAGAAATGCATTTCCCAATATTCTTTGTTCCAGTTGTTATTATTTTAAACACATTCTACACCGATACTTTCTGGAGCTAGTGTAACTCGGGTGTGCAGGTTAGGAACGGTTAGGAGTGTTGCGGCGACGCGAAACACTCTGCTGGTCGTAGTGGGAGCTTTGCTGTGACTGTTAGTATAAGTGCTCGCTTACTCGCTCTGGCTGTCTGCTACATGGGAGGTGGAGGGGGGGGGGTGTAGGGTTGGTGGTGTAGTAAGGGAGGGACGGAGGAGTAACGCCGAGGTTGGGACAGAGGGGGTTGTGCTGAGGAGGAATGACGAGGGAGGAAATGAAAGGAGTGAAGTGTAAGTTGAGAAATACGAGTGAAATTGAGAAATGGAACGAGAAACTATAGGCGAGGAGTGTACTGGATGAGGGAAGACTTTATATTATGAAAGGAGGAGAATGCAGTGCGATGGAGAAGGAAGGCTGCATATGAGTGGAGAGGAAGACTGCGTGAGAGGGGCGGGGACACTCATGAACGTGGCAAAAGGTGCAACACAAAACACACACACACACACACACACACACACACACACACACACACACACACACATCTGGATAATGTTATGACAACAGTAAACCAGAGTCTGAATTAGGCAGGTAACTTATGATGTACTATGTCATGGTTAAATGATAGTCAAATAATTTTAGTGTCAGAATAGAAATCAGGGGTAACAAATTAATTAGAAACAGTTGAGAATAAGCCAGAAGCATTTTGGCTGTTGACCAGTGAATAATCTATGCTGTTGAATGAAACCTCTATGCAAGAAAACCATGGTAATCGCATATAGTACTTTGGAGCTACCGGTAAGTTATTTGAAGAAAGATGAACAAAAAGTCGAGTCAGAGATTGCCAACATTCCCATGGGAATGCAGGATGGTCTCCACAAAGCTACAGTACACTGCAAAATTGCAATGATGATTAAATGGACATAAAAGGACATAAGATCCTCAAAACTGCCTTGGTACGGTTTGAACTTTGACCACAAAAATCCCTCCAAAAGGCATTGATAGGAGGAAACATGGAAAAAAAATGTTGTCTGAATGAATATCCTCAAGGAACAACTATGGCGAGTTTTAAGTGAAATGGTGAAGAGATGGGGAAGTGGCAGCAAACTGAAAGGTATTTGAAAGAGAAGGAAGATGAAGAAGAAGAAAGGAAAAAGTCTGAGCAAATACAGCTGGTCTGCACCATAGTATGAACACCTGAAAATCCCTCCCCCAGTCTGTCTGTCTGTCTGTCTGTCTCTGTCTCTGTCTGTCTGTCTGTCTGTCTGTCTGTCTGTTTGTCTCTCTGTCTCTGTCTCTGTCTGTCTGTCTGTCTGTCTGTCTCTCTCTCTCTCTCTCTCTCTCTCTCTCTCTCTTGTTGGTGAATTCAGTGTAATGTTTTCAGTACTTTGGGGGTTGGTTTTGGCCACATAAGAAGGGAGACCAAGACTAGATGCCTATATAGCTCAAAACTTCTGGTTTGGGAATAACGAAGGATTTTATTTTTATGGTCAATGGCCGTGTCGGTTCCAGATTCCCTTCACAGACTGTCTACGGACACTTGCCTGTGTTAGTGACTCCCTTGCTCTTTTATATAAGTTCTTGTATTGGCTATTACAGAAAAATTCTGCTTCCTTTTCCAAAACATTCACTTACCTCTTCGCAGTTCTAGCCCTCATAACATCCATTTTCCCATGACTTTCCTTTCCATGATTTTTTCTTCCCTCCGAGTTGCTTTGCTCTCGGCTCACTCTCCAACCTAGACATGACTTAGGAAAAAAAATACTGTACATTGCATTAAGAGGCGTGATAAACTAGTAGATTGCTCCAGGATATTGGCAAGGATAGCTTCGGAATCGCAGTGTGGTGCTGGAGGCAAGTGGAATGAGGAGGCAGTGTCACCAGTGTGACACTGCCTCCGGTGACACTGAGGCGGTTTTTCCAGTAACTGAGGAGGTGATGTCACCAGTCATTGAGGAGGTGGTGTCACCAGTGTCTGAGGAGGCAGTGTCACCAGTAACTGAGGAGGCGATGTCACCACTAATTGAGAAGGTGGTGTCACCAGTAACTGAGGAGGCGGTGTCACCATTGATTGAGAGGGTAGTGTCACCAGTAATTGAGGAAGCGGTGTCACCTCTAATTGAGGAGGTGGTGTCACCAATAATTGAGGAGGTGTTGTCACCAGTAATTGAGAAGGCGGAGTCACCAGTAACTGAGAAGGTGGTGTCACCAGTAATTGAGGAGGTGGTATCACCAGTAATTGAGGAGGTGGTGTCATTAGTAACTGAGGAGGTGGTGTCACCAGTTACTGAGGAGGTGGTGTCACCAGTAACTGAGGAGGTGGTGTTACCAGTAATTGAAGAGGTTGTCACCAGTAATTGAGGAGATGGTGTCACCAGTAACTGAGGAGGTAATGCCACCAGTAACTGAGGAGGTGGTGTCACCAGTAATTGAGGAACGGTGTCACTAGTAACTGAGGAGGTGGTGTCACCATTAATTGAGGAGGTGGTGTCACCATTAATTGAGGAGGTGGTGTCACCAACAATTAAAGAGGTGGTGTCACCAGTAATTGAGGGGGTGGTGTCACCAGTTATTGAGAAGGTGGTGTCACCAGTAATTGAGGAAGTGGTGTCCCCAGTAATTGAGAAGGTGGTGCACCAGCCATTGAGGAGGTGGTGTCACCAATAATTGAAGAGGTGGTGTCACCAGTAATCGAGGAGGGGTTGTCACAAGTAATTGAGGAGGTGGTGTCACCAGTAACTGAGGAAGTGGTTTCACCAGTATTTGAGGAGGTAGTGTCACCAGTAATTTAATTCTAGGAAACTTACTAATTATTTAAAAGTGGGTTTTACTTAACTTGCACATCACACAATGATCCCGCACTGCTGTGTGATAGGGAGGGGGTGGGACACTGGCGGCGACCAGTTCTGTTATAGTGACACAGATATTGCTCTGCGGGTACTCTATTCTTAGTGATTCCCCTTGGTACATCCCGAACTGTTCTTGGCACAGACGAAAGAATGAACCGTTGCAACAGGCTTGCTTATACATGACGGAAGTCGCCAGTTCGTTTGTTTACGTTAGGACCTATACACACCAGAGCAGATCTGAGGAGCCAGAGTATAGGGGTGATGACGTCATATGCTCCACAGTCGCCACTCACCCGCACAGGTGTCCTCTGACTCTCTCTCTCTCTCTCTCTCTCTCTCCTACTTGCTCATATGCATAGCCGTATATACATATACATAAAACCACACATATGCCTGCAGTCATATTACTTTTTATATGTATTCTTTATTTACCATTCGGTACAGCTGCCAGATGGTGGCAGTCATCATCCACTCTCTTGATGCAGTACTGCCTACTTCTTCCTTTACCTTTATCATTTTTTTTTTCTGTGTCTGTCCTCTTCTCTTCATATATCCCCCATCAACCTGTCAGGTTTTATTACTCTTCTTTTCATCTCAGGTGGCTCTACACTGAGTGACAAGCTTGATGGTTTCCTGTACAGTATATCAAGAAACCATTTACAACGCTGGGTAGTGACCACAGGACAAGATAAAGGGGCGATGTTGAGCCTTCTGTTGTGCGCCTGTTAACTAGGCAAATGCAGCGTTCATCCAGCAACTGAACCTCCACACTTCCCCGTACCTCGCTAAACCACAGGGAACCATCGGTTCACTGCGCTTGGCGGCCCTGAGAAGGCGGTTGCATGCTTCGGTTGATGGATCTCCTCTACCAGACAGACCGGGTTACTCAACAACAACAAGCATTCAGTACAAGCCCAACATTTTGGGGAATGTTTTCGTTGAAAACCAATAAGAAATAGGATTATGAAAGTAGTACTATAATTGACAATGGCACGTTCAGTACATATGCAAATGTCATCGTACTTGGTCTAACTATGAACGAGGAAAAGTGGTACGACTATGAGGCTAAAGATATTCTTCTTTACGCAGGGTTAGGTTAACATAAAACTTATTACGCATATTTGGCTGGTTTACAGTATTATTGGTTCATTTATTCGACGCCGTTTATGATGTTATTTATTTATTGATTTAGTCGTTTAATGAATTTCAAGAGTTCATATTTCAAAATTCTCTCAGAATCATCTGGAGTAAAATGTAAGCTGCATTATAGAAAATTGACGATAATCAAATGAAGATATTTTCTTTCTTCAGTAGTGTTTAGAAGGCATTAGAATAATTACTTTAGAGATCTGTAAGAGCACATTTCCATTCTTATCTCCAATACGTGGTATGATATCCCAGAACTGCATCACCCGAACGCGAGTGAGTGTTCTTAATTACGGATACATATTACACAGGTGTCCATTTGCATATGTAAAGGCTTTGACCAATTGGCTGCTATTTATACTTTTAGCTTGATATGTAGCATTTCTGTTTGCTTTACTGTTTCATTTGAATTACATTAAACTTTGTAGAATGAAAGGAATTTACAACACTCATGGTAATTCCCCTCTTCAACATTTAGATATTCCTAGAAGGTGATCAGAATCCCAGTTTCTTTTTATTCTTAATTAATAAATAAAATTAACTGTGAATCTACTGGTCACATATTCCTTGCGAAATAGTAAAAGTTAACTAAAAACCGCTGGGTGGGGGCTGGCTGCACGCCTTCTTTGTATTGGTGTAGGGATGTGGTGACTCCACCGTGCAGTGCTTGTGTTATAAGCAGTCTCGTACCACCTACGACACACTCGAGGGGAGACTGTGCTAGGGGTTTCAGGTTCTTTAATTCACATTCCTAATAGTCGAAGTGATGACATCACGACGCCATGACAAGGGTCTTGTCACGGGGTTTTTAAATTAAATGCAATATTAAAGGATAATGTTCAGTAATACTGAAGAGCAGGGACAATGCATTGTCTTGCTAAATCAAGCAATGATTACTTTATGTCTGCTCGCTTCGCCGAGTCTCTCAGAACGAGAATTTATAAACTTTCTCTACAATACACAGCAGAGACCAATTACGCACAGTTGCTGTTTATTAGTACTGTTAGCCTCTGGAGAAAGTGACTTCACCCCTGACAATAAATAACTAATACTATTAATGATATCAGGTTCTTGCTGATGCGTTAACTCCTAGAAGGCACAACGGATTTTATGCTTAATACAACAAGACTGGCCTAAGTACAAGTTATGAATGGCAAAGCGTTTATGCAAGCTAGGAGCTATAAGGGAAATAAGCTTAATTATGGAGAACTGAAACACGAGTTTACATTACATTAAGCTCAAAGAAAAAGAACTGTTAAATTTATTGATTACAAAGGAATAAATTTAACGTTACATTTCAAAGTGAATTCAAATAAAGAGATCAAGCTAAATTCTTATGCCTAGGAAAACAACATGTGGCGCAGCCGGCCGGCATGTGAGGGAACAGCACACTTAACTAAACTCTTAAGTCTAGGAAAACGAATAGAAAATACTGGTCAATGTAGCGTATCACCAAGGAAGGGTGGGAGCCTGGAGAACTGTAGTCTAGTGAAGTCTGGGTGCTAGAAGACCTCTCTCACTCTCACTACTGAAGCACAGAACCACACTCCGTCATGACATATAAAAACTGATTCAAATACGATGTATGGGGTAATGCCCAGGCCAGCCGGAAGAAGGCGTGGCCAACGGTTGAGGCAAGCAGGGGCGAACAATATAGAAACAATAATATCGCTCAGTAGAGCACTTAATGACGTGCATTAGAACGGTCACTTTTGGAACAGTGACGAATGTTCTGAAAAAAGTATACCATCGAAATGGAGAGAGAAACGGTTAACTGAACGATACATGTGATACAGTGAGTTTTCCACTAAAGTTTGTGGTTTCTCACAAAAGGAAAATGTCGCGAATTTGATTCGTAACATTACGCCCCTTCAAAATGAAATTTTTTCCTTCTGGGAAAAAATTTGTGGATATATATATATATATATATATATATATATATATATATATATATATATATATGTACACATCCTAACTCAGTCACACAAGATTCACACTGTGGTGTGTGTGCTATCCTGCTACAGGAGAAAATCACTAACACCAATGAGCGTAAAAATCTCGTATTTACGTTAATAGAGGCAAGCTTGAGGGAAAAAAATCCGTGACAACGGTGAAAATCCTGTACTCAGGTCAAACTGAGCGAAAGTTCGTTACATTTACACTGACAATAATTGTTGTGTAGCGTGGTGTATGTGATACATGGTGTAGGTGTGAGAGTTGTTGTGTAACTGTACCCACGTGTAAAATAATACAGTAAATATTAATAATATGGCGATGACGAAGGCAGAGGAGAAGAGGCGGCAGCGTGTGGCAGACGATCAGCTGGCCTGCACAGCAAAACTGCTATACCCATTGCTGTACCTGCAATATCAATTAAGGTGGAGCATCAAAAGTGTCAATGAGACAAAAATTCTTATTACATTACAATTACTCTCTCTGCCTAGCAATCAGTACATGCTACAAAAAGTACGCTCTAGCTGAAAAATATGAGTGACAGCCTAAGCTTCGTACGTTCGAGGTCGCCATTAATTTATTAGGTACATTATTAACCAGGAAACGTAGTCCCTGGACGCCGTTGGTCTCGAGGACTCGTGTAGTTTACTGGTTAAACTTAGTTCTACACTTACGATTAGTGTCGGCAAGTTGAGAATCCTTATGCAAACTCGGGCTCGTGTGTCCTCAGACACAGCCTCAGACTGCACACGGGTCCTCAACCTCTGCCTTAACCTAGTGCCTATATATCGGGGAGCTGAGAATCCCTGTGCAAACTCGGGCTCGTGTGTCCGCAGACACAGCCTCGGGTCGCCTCTGCGGGTTCTCGAACTTTCCCCCTTAACTTACGGTACATATGTATGTACAGGCCCTGGACATACTGTGTCCTGTGGGGCCAATGGGCGAGACATCAGGTCTGCACCCACTTCACCACTACCCTGTCTCTCAACTGACTCAGAGATTACGGGTGTGGTTTCAAATGGCACAGGGAGGACGTGTCCCTGACTGGTGTTACATGGACACACATTGCAGGAATGCACAAAACTTTCTATGTCTCGTCCCATCCCTGGCCAGAAAAAGTCAGCTCGGATACAGCCCTGGGTTTTCCTTTTGCCCAGGTGACCTCCTGAGGCTGAACAATGACCCCATTCTAACACTGCTAGGCGGTACTTGGCGGGAACGACAAACTGCAGTTGAACCTCGCCCTCAGGTGTTCGTGACTCACGGTAGAGCCGTCCTTGTTTGCGAAGGAACTTGGCTTGACCTCCCCATGAATACTTTATCACTCTACCCTTTTGTTTCTTTTGCACGGCAACAAGTGTCGGGTCAGAATGTTGTTCTTGAACAACAATTTGGCTACACATCAGATCTTGCGGCAATTCAATGGTCACTGGGGTGACATAATCTGGAGCCTCAGCCATGGCTCGTGTTACTGTAGCCGAAGTCTGAGTAGCGTCATCTTCGGTGCAACTATCCTTGACACCGGAAATATTGCCTACGATTAGGTCAAATAAAGGTTCTGTCATGACAACTGCGAGTGTCATACCAGTATAAAAAGGAGATGCCACCTGGATACGTGCCTCAGGGAACAATCTCACTGATCCATCAATAATGTTTGCATGGATCTCTCGACCTGTGTACTGCTCAGGCCGAACTAGACTCTGCCTGACAGAGCAACCTGAGGATCCATTATCTCTCAGGACCTTCACAGGAATGCCTCCCACAAACCCTGGCTGAACAAGGAAGGCACTGTCACCTGTGGGAGGGCCTGTGGAGGAAGCAGCTAGCCACTGATTAGGCTGCTGAATAAATGATGCGGCAAACATGGCGCCTTGTGAACTAGGTACTTGAGGGGTCGTACTCACTGCCTGGGAAGATGGAACATTGGCCATCTGTGGAGGGGGGTTCACTTTCACTGTGGGACTAGTGAACTGTGGGGGAGTACCCATACTGGTAGGGATGTGACCACCGTGCTGCTGCTGAGGAATGAAGGCTGCGTTCGCCTCCTGCCTCCTATTCACTTGAGCTGGTGGTGAAAAGGACAGTCCTGACGGTCTGTTGCGTGGCTGATACTGCTGCTGGCTAGGGTACCTGTTGTATATCTTCCGCTCAGGTTTCTGAGTGTTTTGCCCCTGGTCCTTCCACTGCGGTTTTGGACCTTGGCCACTATTCTGAGAATGGCCTTGTTGGTGGGGTTCAATCTGAGACGGTTTCCCAGATTTATCAGCTTTTCTGTTCCAGGTATGCTGCTTGCGAGTTTGATACCCGTATGCAGTGAAATATGCGTCAGCCTTTTTCACCATTTGGCTGGCATCTCCCACCTGGCAGATCTTAAGCTGAGTCACAAGTTCAGTAGGCCACGACTTTTCTAGCTGTGTGTGCAGCATAAGGTCAATTATCCCCTCATGCGTGGAAGGAGTTTCATCTTTCTCCATCCACTCATTTAAGTAAGCAGTGAGACG
The DNA here is from genome assembly GCF_032717465.1 of Coenobita brevimanus. NCBI lineage: Eukaryota > Metazoa > Arthropoda > Malacostraca > Decapoda > Coenobitidae > Coenobita > Coenobita brevimanus. The sequence goes on along the minus strand of NC_137019.1, from coordinate 25,010,427 downwards.
GTCGAGGAACTGAACAGCTGTCTCCTTGTCTTGGAGACGAGCTCGCATGAACTGAACTTTGGCATCGTCTACTGTGAGACCATACGCCTTAATGAGTGCAGCTTTCATCATCTCATATGTGAGATTGTCTCCACGAATTCTGTGGAGAATATCGAGGGCAGGGCCCTCAAATAAACTAAGAAATTGGCGCCGCTTAGCTGCCTCATCCAGTTGATACATGTCTGCAATGTCCTCAAAACGAGCTATGTACGGCTCGATTCGCTCGCCTTCCTTGTATGAAGGAAGCTTGATGCGTGGGGTCGCCAGGACATGTGTAGGAAGAGCGCTAGTGGAGCTTGGGTTGGCTGCAGCAGATGTGCCTGAAGCCAAGGAATCTCGCTTGAGCTTCAAAACCTCAAGCTCATGTTTTTCTCGTGCCTCACGTTCGGCACGTTCATGTTCACGTTCTCTCTCGCGTTGTTCACGCTCATATTCGCGTTGTTCTCGCTTGTGTTCGTGTTGGATTCTACGCTCGTCACGAGCATCTTTCTCACGTTCCTGCTCGTAATTAAACCGTGAGAGGACGTAACTTTGAATTTTTTCTGGGTCAGTGAGGCCCATATCTTTAGCTTCCTGTACATAGACACTGCCTGCCATGATGCTAGCTCATTCTAAATAACTAGCGACTCAGTACTGACCGCGATTTTTTTTTTTTTTTAAGAGATGCGAATAATCAAAAATAAAGAATATAGGCACAGGTTAGTGGTGACCAGTTTTATCTAATTAAACTGGTAAAGAAAGAAAATTAAACAAAAAACTGTCAAAACTATTATGTAAATTATTAAAATTGAATCAATAATCACCAGTAAGGTAGTGCCTATAGACTTTAATGATAAATACCTAAATTTGAGCGAGTGAGTATTATCTCGTAAATAGCTTTAGAGCTAGGAGTTAATATCCTGGAATGAGGTCGCCAATTGTCACGGGGTTTTTAAATAAATGCAATTATTAAAGGATAATGTTCAGTAATACTGAAGAGCAGGGACAATGAATTGTCTTGCTAAATCAAGCAATGATTACTTTATGTCGGCTCGCTTCGCTGATTCTCTCAGAACAAGAATTTATAAACTTTCTCAACAGTAACAGCAGAGACCAATTACGCACAATTGCTGTTTATTACTATTGTTAGCCTCTGGAGAAAGTGACTTCACCCCTGACAATAAATAACGAATACTATTAATGATATCAGGTTCTTGCTGATGCGTTAACTCCTAGAAGGCACAACGGATTTTATGCTTAATACAACAAGACTGGCCTAAGTACCAGTTATGAATGGCAAAGCGTTTATGCAAGCTAGGAGCTATAAGGGAAATACGCTTAATTATGGAGAAATGAAACACGAGTTTACATTACATTAAGCTCAAAGAAAAAGAACTGTTAAATTTATTGATTACAAAGGAATAAATTTAAAGTTACATTTCAAAGTGAATTCAAATAGAGATCGCACTCACTCACTCACTCAAAAGCTAAATTCTTATGCCTAGGAAAACAACATGTGGCGCAGCCGGCCGGCATGTGAGGGAACAGCACACTTAACTAAACTCTTAAGTCTAGGAAAACGAAGAGAAAATACTGTCAATGTAGCGTATTACCAAGGAAGGGTGGGAGCCTGGAGAACTGTAGTCTAGTGAAGTCTGGGTGCTAGAAGACCTCTCTCACTCTCACTACTGGAGCACAGAACCATACTCCGTCGCAACATATAAAGACTGATTCAAATACGATGTATGGGGTAATGCCCAGGCCAGCCGGAAGAAGGCGTGGCCAACGGTTGAGGCAAGCAGGGGCGAACAATATAGAAACAATAATATCGCTCAGTAGAGCACTTAATGTCGTGCATTAGAACGGTCACTTCTGAAACAGTGACGAATGTTTTGAAAAAAGTATACCATCGAAATGGAGAGAGAAACGGTTAACTGAACGATACACGTGATACAGTGAGTTTTCCACTAAAGTTCGTGGTTTCTCACAAAAGGAAAATGTCGCGAATTTGATTCGTGACAGGTCTTCAGGTTCTAAACCAAACAAACATCCAACATGGTGGCTTTTATAATGTAGTCTCTTCTTTTTATTTCTCTGATGAAGAAAATTATACAACGGAGGTGAAAATTTCTACAAATGTGCTGTAATTCTGTGTAATACTGTGTAAAGGATAACACTGAAGAATAATCCTACATACCTATGGTGTCTGGAGTTTTTATGTCAGATTTGGTTGCAAATTGTTTCTTCACTTGTTTTCCTTTTTTCTTGTAACATTTAATTTTTCATTAGTGACAGAAATGAAGTTTCTTAAGAGAACCTTCTACTGATTGTGTTTCTCATGACTGAAAACAGTCAGTGAAAATTTGACATCATCTGATGGCAAGTACTGTCCGTTTGTTTTTGTATCATCTAAACAGCACAGTAGAACCCAGCAAGCACTTGAAAAGTCAGTGTTCAGCAATTGCTCTGACAGTCTGGCAAACACTGGGGTACTTAACATTTATTATCCTTTCAGCCTTTTTCTTTATCCTCCCTCTTTTTTTTTTTTAGTTACAGTTCAATAATTTCATTGTTCACACTGCAGTATACACACTGCTCAACATTAGATTTGAGGTTCATCTGCTATTATTTCAGGTTTTATAGGTCCCATTGGGTTTTGTTTGCAGGTTTAGCTTTGTTAAGGAAGGTTAGGTAAAAAATATGATAGTTCAGTTAGGTTAGGTTTAGTAGCAGTGTGTACTAGTCAGGTCTTAATGACTTCGTTAAATTGGTTTTAGGAGCGGGCTATGATAATCATATTCGGATAAATATTTCATATGATTAGGTTAGGTCTAGTAGTAATTTATTTAGACGAACGATTACGTTAGTCAAGTTTCTCATTAGTACTGTACTTGACAATGTAAAAACTTTCTTGCAGGCAGTTTTAAAAAGGAGTTCTGCATAGTATTTGAGACATGTATATATATATATATATATATATATATATATATATATATATATATATATATATATATATATATATCTATGTACATATATATATATATATATATATATATATATATATATATATATATATATATATATATATATATATATATATATATATATATATATATTGGAGCCTCTGTGGTACGGTGGTAAAGTGTGCGTTTATGTACACTGAAGAACGAGGGTTCGCGCCCCGCCAGGGTAATAAACTTTGAGAGCGTTCTTCAGGTCACATACTGCATTGGCGGACACAAGGGGTGCTGTGGTTGAACCAGTGTCGCATACTATAAAGTATGCTTGCACCCAGTCGGCTTGCGCGGGCCAATTACACTTGATTCACAGACTACACACACATCCAAGGCCACTCCAACACTACAGTTACACTTACAAACACTTCTCACCCTACATACAGTCTCTACTAGACAGCCTAAGCCACTTGGTAGACATACATTGGCTGAATTGTCCCCACTTCGGTCGGGATAGGCCGGTCCTGCAGTGGACACACAAACGGCTGATGAGATGATATATATATATATATATATATATATATATATATATATATATATATATATATATATATATATAAAATCTTTAGCTCTTCAAACATGCATTTACCTTATCAATATGTTCCCTAGACTTTGCTTATTCACTGTTATTTTTATTTCACTGACTATGACAGTAAACCTTTCTTTTGCCGAGAGTTAATGGAACAGTGTCAGAGATTCTGTTACCGGTCTATATTGAACAAAAATCCTTTTAACAGCTGAAAATTAAATCACCAACAAAGATATATAACAATCCTTATCTTTCCACAACAGCTTTACTAGATGTTGATCCAGGGTAAAGAGGACTAACGTACTGTAGCTGAACAGGTCCCCGGGCGGGGGGACCATAAATGCCGCCACCTTCCGCCCCTCTCCCAGTGACGACTCGAGCTGCCTGGAGCCACTGTCTGACACACTTCTTCATTTCTGCAACATTCGTGGTCTTTCCTCCAACTTTCGCTCTGTTGAGCACCACCTCTCTTCTAAACCTCACCTTCTTTTTCTAACTGAGCCTCAACTGTCTGAGGCAACTGACAGCAAACCATTTTCTGTATCCTCCTACTTTCTCTATACTCATTTCAAAGCCAAAGGTGGCTGTTGTGTGTACACACACAACGACTTATCTTGCCCTCGTGTTCCTGAACTCGATTCTTCGGAATTCTCTACACTCTGGCTTCGGCTTTCCTGTCACTCTCTGACTAAATATGTCTGCGCTGTTTACTTATCTCCTAATTCTACTGACTATCAAAAATTCTTTGACTCTCTTACTTCTGCGATGGAACACATTCTATCCATTTCTCCTTTCTCTGAAATCTCCATTCAAGGAGATTTCAATGTTCACCACCACCTTTGGCTCTCCTCTCCTTTCACTGATCCACCTGGTGAACAAGCCTACACATTTTCTATCCTTAATGACCTTGAGCAGCTTGTACAGCACCGTACCCATATCCCTGACCGCCTTGGAAAGAGCTCCAACACACTTGACCTCTTCCTTACAACTAATCCTTCTGTTTACATTGTTAACCTTTTCTCTTCGTTGGGCTCCTCCAATCACAACCTAATCATCTTAACCTGTCCTATTGCTCCGGTACGGCCTGTGGACCCTCCAAACGTCGTCTGTGGCACTTTGTAGCTGCAGACTGGGAGGCCCTCAGGCAGTACTTCTTTGATTTTCCATGGAATGATTATTGCTTCCATGGCTGGGAGCTATCTGAGTGTGCCTTGCGCATTACGGAGGTTATTCTCTCGGGCATGGAAGCATACATTCCTTTCTCATCCTTTGACTAATGCAAGAAAGCCTTGGTTTAATCACGCTTGTTCTAATGCTCTCCACAACAAGGAGAGGGCCTACAAAAGTACCGGAGCCAACCCACCCCTGAATCACATCTTGCTTATGTTTCTGCCTGGAATCATGCTAAGTCTGTTCTTCGCTCTGCTAAAAATAATTTCATCCGTACTAAATGCTCTCAACTCTCCAACTCGAATTCTTCCCTCTCCTTCTGGCACCTTGCCTAGAACCTTTCTAACAACTTTACCTCATCATCCTTCCCTCCTCCTTTCTCCTCTGATGGCTCTGTAGCTATTTCTTCTACTGATAAAGTAGATCTCTTCTCCAATTCCACTTTAGATGATTCCGGTGCTGTTCCTCCATCACTTCCCCCCGCCGACTTCCTCATGGCTGATATTAAAATTTTTTCAGCTAATGTATTTTCTGCCATCACAGGCCTCAATACTAACAAGGCATATGGGCCCTATGGAGTCCCTCCTGTTGTCCTCAAGAACTGTACTTCTGTTCTTACACCCTGCCTAGGCAAACTCTTTCGCCTTTGTCTATCAACTTGTACCTTTCCTTCTTGCTGGAAGTTTGCTCTCATTCAGCCAGTCTCAAAGAATGGTGACCATTCCCAACCCTTTAACTATCGTCCAATTGCTTTAACATCCTGTGTCCCAAAAGTTTTCTAGTCAATTCTTAATAGAAAAATTTTACAACATCTTTCCTATCACAACCTTTTTTCTGATCGTCAGTATGGGTTCCGTCAGGGACGCTCCATTGGCGATCTTCTCACCTACCTTTCAGACTCCTGGTCATCCTTCTTTGTACTTGACATCCCTAAGGCTTTCGATCCAGTCTGGCATAAATCTTTTTTTTTCCAAACTGCTCGCTTACGGTTTCTATCCTTCTATCTGTGCCTTCATCTCTAGCTTCCTTTCTGGTCGTTGTATAGCTGCTGTTGTAGACGGCCATCGTTCTTCTCCTAGATCTATCAACAGTGGTGTTCCTAAGGGCTCTGTACTATCACCAACTCTCCTCCTTTTATTCATCAATGACCTTCTAAGCTGTACATCTAACCCTATCCGCTCACATGCTGATGACTCCACCCTTCACCTTTCCATTCGGTTCCCACAACGTCCATCTCAGCAGGTACTTCAACAAACAAAGGATGAGGCTATGGCACACCTAATGTCTGACTTGGCTCGTATCTCTGACTGGGCTAAAAATAATCTTGTTTTTAATGCATCAAAGACTCATTTCTTACACCCATCAACCCGACAAAATCTTTCACAGGTGTACCCACTAATGTTTAATAATATTCATCTTAATCCTGCATTATCCTACAACTTGCTTGGGGTTTCATTTACTCGGGACTTGCCTTGGAAAGATCATATTACATCTCTTGTAAAATCTGCTTCTAAGAGATTAGTTGTGCTAAGCCGACTCCGTTCTTTCTTTACCCCTGCACAATTGTTGGCTCTATACACGGGTTTTATCCGCCCCTGTGTGGAGTTCAACTCTCATGTGTGCAGAGGTTCCCCATATACAGCTCTTCTCAATAACGTGGAGTCAAAGGCTTTTCGTCTCATTAACTCTCCTCCTCTTACTGACTCCCTTGAACCTCTGTCTCTTCGCCGCACTGTTGCATCTTTATCTCTTTTCTATAGCTACTTCAATGGTCATTACTCCTTTGAACTGTCTGCATGTATTCCTCCACCTCTACGACGGGGTCGTAGCACCCGTCTTGCAGCAAACTCTCATCCCTTTTCTGTCCAACTCTCTAATGCAAGAGTTAACCGTTACTCCCAGTCTTTCAATTATGCAACAGGTCAGCTCTGGAACTGTCTCCCTCTGTCTGTATTTCCTGTTTCCTATGATCTCCAGTCTTTCAAACTCAGTGTGTCCAGGCATCTCGAAATGATCGGATCTTGAATTTGGCTTTCTCTTGTATTTTGTTTTTGTGTTGAAGGGAACAGTTATTGCGGGCTCGTGGCCTTTGGTTCCTTCTTCCTTACACACACACACACACACACATATATATATATATATATATATATATATATATATATATATATATATATATATATATATATATATATACATAAACTAAGAACAGAAATTTGAATGCATTCATGACCATAATATACAGGATATCTGTAACTGCCTGGAGGGTAATATTTTCTGATTCAAGCGAAATTGATGAGTAGGACATTGCTAGGACCTGGTTTAGGCTCCCAAGATGCTGCACATTTACTCATCCCGTACAAATTTTCATTTGTCTTTTTGTTTTCTTACTTTCATCAGCAGTAAAAATTTCGTCAGTATTCCATTCATATGACGGGTTGTTTCCTGTCATATAATAACGAGAATGACAGCTACTTAATGACGACAATGAAGTTGGAGATTTGAGGAATTTGCTTATTAGCTTTTCCCACATTTTATTTCTTTTGAACGCGAAGATACTTTAAAGCTTCTGGCTGGTAACAAGTCCGTAAATAATTTTTAATGTGCATTAACCCGTTTTACTTTGTTTTTATGTGACATACGTCATCGTCTGCTGTGTTTGTTTAGAACATGCACATGGTTGTCATGGATACATGATATAACACTTCGGCCCTATATGAGATCAGTAAAGAAATGCTCTGACTACCTCCACCCCATAAACCCGGAAGAAAATGGGCTGCCACGTTTGCGAAGATACTAATGATGATGATGATGAATATCTTAATTAGGTACTATTGGCTGAATGTTAAATATAGGGGGTATCAGAATCCAAAATTCGACTGCTTGCTCTCTAATTAGGGTACGTCCACACCAAGGTTACGTAGCCTACGTAACAGTAACATGTTACAGTAACAAGGTTATGCGAAGCTACTACACGTTCCGGAACACTGTCAGGAACATAATGGAACCTACCCAATCTACATTGGTTTGTGAGGTTACAGAACAGTTACAGTGAAAACGTCGACAGAGACGGCGGTGTTAGCCAGTGCGTGCTACGTTGTCCTCAATATAATTTATGGACGAAGAAGAAGCGTCAAAGTAGGACATGGATGAGAAATATGCTGCAAGAGAGACATTAATACGATGGACTGAAAATTATGAGTGACCTTTCAGCTGATAGAGAAGGATTCAAAAACCTAACAAGGCTAACGTATGCAGATTTTGAGAACCTTCTGTCGCTTGTGGGAGATAAAATTTGTAAGAAAAACACAAATTATCGTTAAACAGTTACTTCTGCTGAAAGACTTTCGGTGACACTACGATATCTTGCAACTGGTGATTCGTTAACAAGCCTGACGTACCTCGTCAGAATATCCAAACAGGCAATCTCTACTGTAGTTCCTGATGTATGCACGGCAATTATTGAGGCTCTAGCAGATTATGTAAAGATGAGTGCAGCACATAATCATAAAATATTCATTATATATACAGGGTGGCACTTATGTTACTTAGCACATTTATTTCATGTGTTTTCTTTTGAAATGCATGTGTATTAAACAACTTTTATTGTGCATTTTATATTTATAGCTCATGCATGTTGTATTCCTCAATTAAACAGGCTTCAAATTTGGTCAAGAAAAGTGTGAACGTACTTTGTGCCATCCTATCTATCTATCTGCTTACCTCTCTATATCTATATCTATCTATCTATCTATCTATCTATATATATATATATATATATATATATATATATATATATATATATATATATATATATTTGGTGAAAGGCCTGAATAAATTTATTTAACACTACGTACAAATGACATACATAGTGCATTATAAACATCCCCTATTACCCTAAGGTCAAGGAATACAGATATGTATTATTGTTAATAATATGAAGTGGTTGTTACTGCAGGGAGAAATTATCCAAAATAGGTTGTAACACTGAAATGCAATTTAACTACTAAGCAACTAATTACAAGACTGAGTTAAGTGTATACGATATAATAATACACATAATTCCCGACAAAGTATGGGTCACGTGATACAAAAAATTTAGATGTACAAATGTCAACCATAATTAGTAATGGACAACCCAATATTACTGTTCCATGTACGAATGTGCGAGTAGCCTTGCCAACTGTCCTTCTTGTTATACTTTATGTAATAAATAATGACCATGACATTTGATTTGTGAGGCCCGGTTATGGAACATGTTACATGTTCTCGCACACCCAGTGGTAGCTGTGGCGTGGTTACAGAACTCCATAAATGTTCTGGAGCTCTTTCGAAACATACCATAACATGTTACTGTAACCTTGTTTCGTAACACAAAGTTATGGAATATTCGGCAGTGTGAACATACCTTAATGTGACAAGTTCATGAGGTATTCTGATCTGTGATGCTCAGTAGCCGGGTATATAATGGTTGGGAAGGAGCTGTTATCTTGACTCACGTTTTCTTATATTATGAGAGGTACTGGAGGTGGATAGTGGTGGTGTTGGTGATGATGATGATGGTGACTGAATACAGGCTATGGATATAGAGGACCGTATACATTTCCGAGGGCACAGCGTTTGACAATTGATTTGAGTATGGGATAACCCTAGCTTTAAAAATCTACTGGGTGGAATTCCGACATTAGTAAATTGAGTCAGAAACCGCCATTTTCCAGAATGGCCACTATCAAATCAGAGCCCAATAAGAAGTGTGTATGTATATTTGATAGGAACATAGTAGACAGATGATTTAGGTGTCTATTACTGGGTTTTCAGGTATGTCCAACACAGTAGAGGCATAAAAACCCGTGTTAAACGCTGCATAGGTACCCAAAACCAAGGTGGCCGCCACACAAAGTCCGTCAGGCATGAAAACACGGAATACTTTTGATATGAGCTTAATAGAAGTACAGTTTCGATGTCTATGGCCAATTATGGTATTGAAGCACAGTGTGGCAATTTGATGGTCAGTTATGGTATGTATATGGTGTATGATTTGAAACAAAGTGGTAAAATGTCTAATAATAAGGTTAATTACTATATAATAATATGTTTATTGAAAGAGATCACACAGTATGTTACGAAAGAAAATAAGAGCATCAGTATAAATCAAGTATACAGTGATCACATAACAAGTTTATTTGTTGCTATGTGCTAATCTGAAAAAAAAAAAACACAAGTTCGTATTTACATAGAGTTTTCTTTGCCTACTAATTAAATCATTATGCTATAAAATGACAGCAGTAGTATAGCTAGTGGCCCAAATTGTTTGATTTCATTCAGACATTGGATGAACTATAAAAATTTTTTGTCTTGATCTGTCAGCGCAACATCTTGTCAGTGACCTAACAGGCTGGCTTCTTATTTTGATACACTGACTAACTGTCTCCGTTTGTGATAAAAGGTCACACAGTTTTGTCCTGCTTTTTTTTTTTTTTTTTTTTTTTTTTCACGGTCTCGTGTTTTGTGTCACATGCCTTTACAGATGACAAGCATTCCATGGGGTAGTGAATTTAGATATTTTGTAGGCAAAAGGATATCATACTCAATCATCCAACTATAGTTCACTGGATTTGAAGTCGAGTGGTGGTCATCTAGTAGACAGAGAACCTTACGTACAATAACAGCTCTTGAAATGGCCACGAATGACAATTGATGTGGAGAGTAAGGCTTCCAGGGGTTTCGACCAGAAGTTGGTTGAATGTCAGAAGTCTATCTTGGACAATGTACCAGCACACACATGAACAAGATACTCCTCAGCTTTCTGGGCGACCTTTTCAGGTAACTGATTCGACTCTGCAAAATTTGCTAGGAACTTCTGTGCGCCACTGCAAAGAGCCGCGCAATTTGGTCCAGACTTACTGAGAGCATCATCCCCAGTGAGAACATGCACCTTCACAATGACTTTGCACAGTTCCACTCCCAACTTATCTGACAGAATATGTAATGATACGTGATGCCTGTTCTCATCAGAGCTAAACTCAACCCACAGCTCCTGAAGACTCCTCTCCTGACACTAGGGATAAAGGGAAGTAATAACATTAATGTGTCTGTATCATCGGATATCAGTCAGAGGGTTCTTCTTAGCACCGTGAAAGAGTACATTGTACATAATCTGAATGAGGCAGTTTAATTGGATGTGCTGATTGTGGATAGCCCAGTCCACTACCAGGATCTTGCCCTCTGAACTAGCAGCACTATTATCATCGATCTTGTCACCATCACCATCACATTCACCATCTCAAACATATAATTCTGTAACATGCACGACCGGCTGATACTAATAATGCCGCAAAGAATGTCAGTACCTGGTCTGGCATAGAAGTATATTCCTACAATTCTTTCACTTCATTACCATCCCAGAATCGATCAGTGACTTTAAAATCCACCTGCATGAAACTGTCTCTGCAGATTTGCCCGACGGACGTAAGTACATCTTATCAAGGTGAGTTTATTGAGGTTTTCAGTGGTTATATCTGCTGAGAAGCATAGTTCACATTCATTAACCATTTGACTCGGCTAATATAGAATTTATTGCTAAATAAATCAGAAACTTCTTCACATCTCTGTTATATACTTGCACGCTGTCATCAACATTCAACATCATCACTCTAATTTCGGTGATTGTAAATCCATAAACAGCCTGAAAGAGTGGATCTCAGCGAGATATTAAATTAAGGAATACTTCAGTCTTTAACCTAAAGCTGGGCTTACATTTCGGTTGTCTGTTTGGACTTTCGTGCAAATTGTTTGAAACAAGACGCATAGCAATACAAATCTGCAGCAAATATATCATCAGTACTGTTTAAGTCTACACATCGGACATACAAACACCATCATTATGATAGAACATAGCATCGAAACACTTCTATGCGCTTTCGACTTTATCTAAACTTTTCCCGCACTTGTTCTCCCTTTGTCTAGAGTCATATCCTGTCACTTGCGCATATGAC
>NC_137019.1:24991204-24993704 GCF_032717465.1 Coenobita brevimanus | reverse complement strand
TCCGCCTAACAAATCAGTGCTTTGATGGGGTTAAGGATGTTGACTTGGGAGGTAGACGTGTGCGATTAACCTGACTTCTAGAGGCAGATTATCCTGTTCCTTTATTAGTGTTCATAACTGTACATACTCCATGGAGTAGTGATTTAACTAGTGTAGTGCAAGATCGATGACTGACAATGGTCGGCAAGATATATAAGTGTCTTGTGAGTATCTGTGACTTAATATGTATTAGAGTTTTAAGGAACTGTCATGACGAAAATACGATACTCACGGGTAATCTACTGTTGCTGTGATGACCAACAGTATGTTGAAACTTCCTCGTTTTTCCCCTCCCCTTCATTAATTGAGGTTACGTACGATATTATGCCATATTAAGTAAATGCTATGTCATGAACTAAATGCTATGTAACATCTATGTATGACTTCTCTGATCCTACAAGGTAACTTGTTGACATACACCTGATGCAGTAATCCTGTTGGTCACAATTTGAGATTAAAATTAGCAGACACATACTGCTACTACTATTACTACTACTACAACAACAACAAAAACTACTACTACTGCTGCTGCTGCTGCTACTACTACTACTACTACTACTACACACTGTATCATCCTCTGTCTCTGTCTGTCTCCGTCTCTGTCTCTCGAACTCTATGTCTGGCACAAGTGTTACTTCACCGATTCTGTCCCCCCCCCTCCCTCTCTCCCTCCGAGTCTGACACAAGTGTTACTTCTCGGATCCGACCAGAGCATATCAGATTTGGGTGGTTTCGTAGCTAGAGAGAGAGAGAGAGAGAGAGAGAGAGAGAGAGAGAGAGAGAGAGAGAGAGAGAGAGAGAGAGAGAGAGAATAGTTCACAACGAGTTCACCCACTAATCATCCACAGTGTTCGTTATTCCTCGTGGAAGATAGGTCACAAGTGTTAAGAAGTACTGTTTGATGGTTGGGTGTATAATTATTCAACAGTATGAACAACAAATAATACTGAAACTAGTATAGTTATGGTACTTAATATTTTACCAAAGTATTCATTCATTAAAACTATTGCCTATTAGACAGCATATCATGGAGTCCTAATGGAAATATTTCCATAATATAGCTGAATTAAAGGGTGTATGTCGAAGATATAAGTCAGTATACTGTGCAAGCTGCTATTAGAACACTACTGGACACTTCCATATCTCATCCTCCCCCTTCACCATCCCCAAATCCTACCCCCCTCTCCCTCCCTCCTTTCCCACCCCTCAGCCTCCGTATGAATGTGTGTGTGTGTGTGTGTGTGTGTGTGTGTGTGTGTGTGTGTGTGTGTGTGTGTGTCTGCTTATTCGCCTGTATGTATCTGTGCGTGTGTGTATGTGTGCGTGTGTTCTTACCTAATTGTCAGGCTCGTACTCTCCCGTGTCTTAAACCATTATTATCGTACATATCCTTAAATTTGTGAATTGTTTTGGCACACACTATTTCATTCGGTAATGCATTCCACTGATCAATTGCTCTGTTTGGGAAACTAAATTTCCTTACGTCTTTATTGCCTCTCTTTCTATGCAGTTTTTTGCAGTGTCCTCTTGCTGATGCGTCCCCATAGGTTATGTAATCATTTATGTCTATTTTCTCCTTCCCTGATATGCATTTATAAACATAATCATGTCACCTCTTTTCCTTCTCTCATGTAGTGTTGGTAAATTCAGTTTTTCTAGTCTCTCTTCGTAGCTTAGGTCCCTTAAGCTTAGTACCCATCTTGTAGCGGCTCTTTGTACTTTTTCAATCATGTCTATGTGCATTTTGAGATGAGGACTCCAGACTACTGATGCATACTCCAGGGTTGGTCTGATGAATGATATTATTATCTTTCTTAGCATGTCTTCATTTATGTATGTGAATGCTATTCTCATATTTGCAAGCAGTGTATACATGTTCCGTACCTTCTCACTGATGTGGTCAGCCGGAGATAGTCTGTTATTGATAATCACACCTAGGTCCTTCTCTCTTTCTGATGTTTGTAGGGTTTTATTTCCTAACTTATAATCCCAATCAGGTCTTTTTCCACTTTTACCAAACTTGATTACATGACACTTATCCACATGAAATTCCATTTGTCATGTATTGCTCCATTCATGAAGTTTATTTAATTCTTCTTGTAGCTCTTTACAAGAGTCTGTGTTAGTAATTGTCCTTTGTATTTTTGCATCGTCAGCAAACATATTTGGATAGCTTTCATTTCCAGTGTTACTGTCTATATCATTTATATACACAAAAAACATGATTGGTGCCAGCACTGAGCCCTATGGAACTCCACTAGTCACTTCCCTTCATGATGAGTAATTTCCCCTTAGTACTGTTCTCATTTATCTTTTTCTGAGAAAATCTTGCATCCAACAATACAGTTTGCCTCGGATTCCTCCTTGATGGTACAGTTTCCATAAAAGTCTTTGGTGCGGTACTCTGTCAAATGCTTTCTTGAAATCTAAATAGATACTGTCTACTCATCCTTCTCATTTC
>NC_137019.1:24821204-24986204 GCF_032717465.1 Coenobita brevimanus | reverse complement strand
ATACTCTTCACAGCACTCAACAATTTCCCCTCCATTCCATATATTCTCAATACCTTCCACATACCTTGTCTATCTATTCTGTCATAAACTTTCTCCAAGTCCATGAAGGCAGCATACACTTTCTTTCCCTTCTCTAGATACTTCTTCACTAAACATCTTAGAACAAATATCTGATCTACACACCCTTTTCCCTTCCTAAATCCCCCTTGTTCTTCTCCAACTAGCTCCTCTGTTATATGTCTAACCCTATCAATGAGTATTCTACAATATATTTTTCCAGTCACTCTAAGAAGGCAAATACCCCTATGGTTACCACATACTTCTCTCTCCCCTTTTCCTTTGTATAAAGGAAAAATTATACCTGATTTCCAGTTCTCCGGAACCCTTCCCTCTTCCCAAGCCAATCTACATAACATCCATATCCACTCCAGAACAATCTCACCCCCATACCTCAGTATTTCATCACACATTTCATCAATTCCTGGGGCCTTTCCCATCTTGATCTTCTTCATTGCTTCCACTATTTCCGCCCTACTGATCTCTTCCTCCCTCCTCTCATCTCCTTCTCCCAGCCATTCCCCAACCACTTATAGTCGCACTTTTCTCACTCTCTACATTCAACAAATCCTCAAAGTGCTCCTTCCATCTCCTCAATTTCTCTCTCTTCTCCACCAACAATCTATTATTCCTGTCTTTCACTCCCCTACTATTTCCCCTTTCACACTGCCTTACTTTCTTTACCTCCTTCCAAAAAAATTTCTTACTGTCTTCATACACTCTCTTCTTACTCTCCTTCACCAATCTCTTCACCTCCCTTCTCCTGATCACATATACCTCCTTCTTCTCTCTCTCATTCTCACCCCTACCTCTACTCGCTAGCCATTCACTATATGCCTTCTTCTTTTGTTCCACAGCTCGTTTCACCTCATCATTCCGCCATGTTGTCCCTTGCACACCCCTGCATCTCCTCCTTACTCCACAAACCAATTCACACGCTACACCTATCTTTTCCGTGTATATCTTACATACATCTTCCACCCCTTCCATCTGCTCTGACTCATACCTTCCCAATCTTTCTTCCACTATGCTCTTATACTCTGCCATTCTCTCACTGTCTTGCAATTTCTCCACTCTTCTTACAGGAGCTGTGTCCTCCTGTCTTCTCCTTCGTCTCTTCAACCATATTCTTTGCAGCTTTACCTTGGCCATTACTAAGTGATGGTCCGAGACTCCATTCCCCCACCCTCTCCACACTCTTACATCCATCACTTGTCTTCTCATTCGCTCATCCACACACACGTAGTCTATCATTGCCTTTCGTTCAACAAGTTTGCCATCATCCCCCTCATAACCCTCTATGTATACCCAACACAAAACACACATGAAATACATAAAGAGAAAAAAGCACACACACACATACACAAACAAACACACATACACAAGACACACAAACACACACACATACACAAGACACAGAAATACACACAAACACAAGACATACAAACACACCCATACACAAGACACACATACACACACACAAAACACTCACATACACAAGACACAAACACAAATACAAAAGACACATGTGTCAGTAGGTAGACAGGTAGGTAGGTAGGTATGTAGGTAGGAAGGCGCCACCAATGTCAATAACGCTGATAACTGTAGAGAATTTTTGCCGCCAGTGTCGGGTGTTGTAGAGCTTTGTATATTACCGTTGCTGCCCAACAAAGATAATACTCGTAGCTCAGGAGGCGAGGCACCTTTGTCACCAGTACATGTAAAGAGACGTGAAGCGTTGGATAGCGTGGGAATTGTGTATTTGAGAGGTTTATCTCTCTAGTCTCGAGGTAGGTTCTTTCTCTGTCTCACTCCCCGCTCTGTCCATCTTGTATCATGGGTGCAGGTGAGGTAGAGACACTCTGGGGTTAAGCGGTTTTATTGTGACACAGATATATTGTTCACCGCCTACCCCTGCAGTTGTAAGACGTGGCCCACTGATTGTCGTAGTGACAGCTAGTCTCTGGCTGCCAGCCTCCTACTCTATCTCCTGTTCTCCAGTCTCCTCCTACTGCTTCTGACTCCCAATCTCCTGCCTCCTACTGACCCCTACACCCAGTTTGTGGGTATATATTATTTCCTGGTTTCCGCCTGGCTGACGTGTGTGTGTGTGTGTGTGTGTATGTGTGTGTGTGTGTGTGTGTGTGCGCGCGCGTGCGTGTGTGTGTGTGTGTGTGTGTGTGTGTGTGTGTGCGTGCGTGTGTGTGTAATTCACCGGGTCGGTCAGGATCACTTGATGGTCGTGATGGTCAGCTTTTACCCTCCCGGAATGGAGCTGAGAGCTCATATAGTCCGATCTAAGGGCAAGGCTGTGACCTTCACACACGCACACACCCGTCCCCTTGCTCAAGGGGGACAGTAACCACCCACTTCGTCAGTGAAACTTTTAGCAACCTGAGCGAGGCGCGAACTCCCGTCCACCAGCTGGCAAGCGAGAGCGTTACCACTGCACCAGCGTGCGTGTGTGTGTGTGTGTGTGTGTGTGTGTGTGTGTGTGTGTAGCATGCTTCCGTCACTTGGCTAAGCGACTTCCGTGAGCTGCATTGTGTGTTTGTCATACATCATGTGTTTTGCGTTCTTGGTAGTCCAGGGCCAGGGAACGTTTGAATTTCTCTTCCTGATCCACCTGGTTATTACATACTGTGCTTGTGGTACATTGTGCTATGATTATATTAATGCCCATAACTTCGATATATTGTGCTATGACTATATTAATGCCTATATAGGTTGTACCTATGACCTTCCTTTTTATAACAATCTACACAGTGTGTACAGGAATATGTGACAAAAGAATTTAATCAAATACTAATGTAAATACATGGTATTCATCATAATATTCTAAAACTGAATGCAGGAACTTAAGTGTACCGTATAACAGTGATGCAGTATACTGTATATCTATACGGCATATAATTATACAATAGCAATACATTGGCAAGTCTACAGTAGTCAATCGTATGAAGAATCGATCATGTTTGATGTACGAGTACTTGCTATCTGTTTATATGAAACATAGCAACATTGTTACATATTCTTAAATGGATACATGTATATATGTTTCATTCTGTTGCGCATTTTATATTCAAATTAATACTTTACTATATGTAACCCCATATTATTGTAATTTCACAAAATATATGTACATTATTTACACAGTTGGTCTCACTCGTAATACATAGCTTTTTACCATTATTTCTAAGTTTTCAAGCCTGGCAGGCATTCTGTGCATAACCAGTATCAATACAACAAATGTGATGGAGAAAAGTATAAGGTTGACTGCAGCTGGGCTACTGCATTGTTCGATTGATCAGTTGCATAGTTTCAGACTTAAATGATGTCAACTTATTATGTGTACTCATATTTAAATTCATCCTAGGTAATGCTTGGAAGAACTTATGTGTGTGGTTTAGAATAACATAATGGTTTCTAGTAGGTAAGGTGGACAAAGAAGGGATTAGTACTGATCAGTAATCCGGCATATGTATAAACCAGATGCTGATGTATGGGTTGGAGGTGTGTCTGGGCAAATTACGAAAACTGATGTATTTTGAATGAAGTGGAAAAATTGTGAATGTCCAATGCACTGGTGGATGAGTTTACCTGGAGCAAATGTGAAGTTGCAGTAATGATGGATGTTGTGATCCTTTATGGCAATCATTTCACAAGGGACTGTCTTAGCAAGTTGAAACGTGAAGATATATGCAGGACAAGGGTGAATTGCATGCATTGATGTGCGGCATTTATGTTTAAATGTTGTTTCTCTAGCGAAGGTGACAGTGTCCTGTTTACTGGAGACCCTGATGACTTCTGTTTTGGTGCTGATGGTGACTAATGAGTCATCTTTTTTAAAAAGGAAAATGCTATATTTGATAGACCGTGAAAAAATCATTTGTTATAACTACTACTGATGGTGTGAGTGTTGGTTCTAAGTATGGATTATATAACATCAAATCCCTTTCCTCAAACAAAGACTTCAAACCATGCATGTTTATGCACCTTGACTGATTATTTGACGTAGATTGTGACTAGGAAGTAAATTAAAGGTGATGCTACTGTTATCAGCATTAGCAATACCTTTCATGAAAGTCTGATATCGAGCTTTAGTACTGTCTAACTGAAGTATTATTATGTCAATATGTTCCATGGCCACTGAGATATGTTGGAAAAGTGCCGTATTCCCAACCAGTGCATTTACTTTCGCCACAATTTCTTGAGTTGATTTCTCTGTCTTGCGTAGGTTCTTTACAATCGTCATCATTACACTGTTCTGGGTATCAGCTAGCTTTTGTTGACATGGGAGAATTTGTGCAATCTTGTTAAATTTGTTATTAACTTCTTCAAGATCATTTTCTGTAGCCAATCCAAAAAATGTCACCTACAATTGTTCAACCTATTACCCATAAATGGAATTTAAATCCATTCCCAGATCATGTAAATGCCTTGTTATGGTAACTGCTATATCATTTGCACCTATGTTTGTATTTTTTTTTTTTTTATGCGAGGAAGAAGGAACCAAAGGCCATGAGCCCGCAGTAACAGTTCCCTCCAAAAGAAAAACAAAATACAATAGAGAGCCAAAATCAAGATCCGATCATTTTGAGATGCCTGGACACACTGTGTTTGAAAGACTGGAGATCATAGGCAGCAGGAAATACAGACAGAGGGAGACAGTTCCAGAGCTGACCTGTTGCATAAATGAAAGACTGGGAGTAACGGTTAACTCTTGCATTAGAGAGTTGGACAGAAAAGGGATGAGAGTTTGCTGCAAGACGGGTGCTACGACCCCGTCGTAGAGGTGGAGGAATGCACGCAGACAGTTCAGAGGAGCAGTGACCATTAAAGTTGCGATAGAAAAGAGATAAAGATGCAACAGTGCGGCGAAGAGACAGAGATTGAAGGGAGTCAGTAAGAGGAGGAGAGTTAATGAGAAGAAAAGCCTTTGACTCCACCCTATTGAGAAGAGCTGTATATGGGGAACCTCTGCACACATGAGAGTTGTACTCCACACAGGGACGGATAAAACCCCTGTATAGAGTCAACAATTGTGCAGGGGTAAAGAAAGAGCGGAGTCGGCTTAGCACACCCAATCTCTTGGAAGCAGATTTTACAAGAGATGTAATATGATCTTTCCAAGATAAGTCCCGAGTAAATGAAACCCCAAGCATGTTCAAGGATGATGCAGGATTAAGCTGAATATTATTAAACATTAGTGGGTATACCTGTGGAAGATTTTGTCGGGTTGATAGGTGTAAGAACTGAGTCTTAGATGCATTAAAGACGACCATATTATTTTTACCCCAGTCAGAGATACAAGCCAAGTCAGACATTAGGTGTGCCATAGCCTCATCCCTTGATTGTTGAAGTAACTGTTGAGATGGGCGTTGCGGGAACTGAATGGAAAGGTGAAGGGTGGAGTCATCAGCGTATGAGTGGATAGGGTTAGATGTACAGCTTAGAAGGTCATTGATGAATAAAAGGAAGAGAGTTGGTGATAGGACAGAGCCCTGAGGAACACCACTGTTGATAGATCTAGGAGAAGAACGATGACCGTCTACAACAGCGGCTATAGAACGACCAGAAAGGAAGCTAGCGATGAAGGCACAGATAGAAGGATAGAAACCGTAGGAGGGCAGTTTGGAAATTAAAGATTTATGCCAGACTCGATCGAAAGCCTTTGAGATGTCAAGTGCAATGGCAAAGCTTTCGCCAAAGTCCCGAAAGGTGGATGACCAGGAGTCTGAAAGGTAGGTGAGAAGATCGCCAGTGGAGCGTCCCTGACGGAACCCATACTGACGATCGGAAAGAAGGTTGTGATAGGAAAGATGCCTTAAAATTTTTCTATTAAGAATTGACTCGAAAACTTTTGAAATACAGGACGTTAAAGCAATTGGACGATAGTTGGAGGGTTGGGAGTGGTCACCCTTCTTTGGGACTGTCTGAATGAGAGCAAACTTCCAGCAAGAAGGAAAGGTACAAGTTGACAGACAAAGGCGAAAGAGTTTGCCTAGGCAGGGTGTAAGCACAGAAGCACAGTTCTTGAGAACAACAGGAGGGACCCCATCAGGCCCATATGCCTTGTTAGTACTGGGGCCAGTGATGGCAGAAAATACATCCAATGAAGAAATTTTAATATCAGCCATGAGGAAGTCAGAGAGGGGAAGTGATGGAGGAACAGCACCGGAATCGTCTAAGGTGGAATTGGAGGAGAAAGTCTGTGCGAAGAGATCTGCTTTATCAGTAGAAGAAACAGCTACAGAACCATCAGAGTAGAAAAGAGGAGGGAAGGATGATGAGGTAAAGTTGTTAGAAAGATTTTTGGCAAGGTGCCAGAAGGAGCGGGAAGAATTCGAGTTGGAGAGTTGAGAGCATTTGGTATGGATGAAATTATTTTTAGTAGAGCGAAGAACAGACTTAGCACGATTCCGGGCAGAAACGTAAAGATGATGTGATTCAGGGGTGGGTTGGCTCCGGTACCTTTTGTAGGCCTTCTCCTTGTTGCGGACAGCATTAGAACAAGCGTGATTAAACCAAGGCTTTCTTGCATTAGTCAAAGGATATGAGAAAGGAATGTATGCTTCCATGCCCGAGAGAATAACCTCCGTAATGCGCAAGGCACATTCAGATGGCTCACGGCCATGGAAGCAATAATCATTCCATGGAAAATCAAAGAAATACTGCCTGAGGGCCTCCCAGTCCGCAGCTCCAAAATGCCACAGACGACGTTTCCCTGGAGGGTCCACAGGCCGTACCGGAGTGATAGGACAGGTTAAGGTAATAAGGTTGTGATCGGAGGAGCCCATCGGAGAGAAAAGATTAACAGAGTAAGCAGAAGGATTAGTTGTGAGGAAGAGGTCAAGTATGTTGGAGCTCTCTCCAAGGCGGTCAGGGATACGGGTAGGGTGCTGTACAAGCTGCTCAAGGTCATTAAGGATAGAAAAGATGTAGGCTTGTTCACCAGGTGGATCCGTGAAAGGAGAGGAGAGCCAAAGGTGGTGGTGAACATTGAAATCTCCAAGAATGGAGATTTCAGAGAAAGGAGAAATGGACAGAATGTGTTCCATCGTAGAAGTAAGATAGTCGAAGAATTTTTGATAGTCAGTAGAATTAGGGGATAAGTAAACAGCACAGATATATTTAGTCAGAGAATGACAGGAAAGCCGAAGCCAGAGTGTGGAGAATTCAGAAGAATCAAGTTCAGGAACACGAGAGCAAGATAAGTCGTTGCGTATGTATACACAACAGCCACCTTTGGCTTTGAAATGAGTATAGAGAAAGTAGGAGGATATGCGATCGTAAGGTATTCTGGTATGTATTAATTTCTTCTGGTTCTAGGTTTTTCTGTTGCATCTGATGTTTATAATTACAAGCTAATTTTCCTGAGACATTTTTTAAATGATCAATATGAACGTGTTTCACTTTGTCACTCAATAGTGACTTAATTAATACCTTATCGGCTTTTCTCTTACTTACCCTGTATGGGGCTTCAAATTTCGGTGATAGTTTATTGTCTCTAATGTGAATGATGCCGTAGACATTGTCACATTCATCCATCCATCCATCTTTCAATCCTGTGTTGCCTCAGGAGAAGAGTAGAAGCTCGAGGCTAGGCAAGTTGGTCCTAATATTTAAGATGAGAGTGACCAGCGTCACTCATCAGTGAGTGACATTACGTTAGCAAGAAATCCCTGCACAGGCTTAGTCCTATTGGAGAGCCCCACTAAAACACCAGGCACCATAATTTGTTTACGTGGTTACCATTCAGCGTGGTAAATAGTTTCCTGGTGTACAGGAAACCATTTAACTTATCACTCAATGTAAAGTCACCCACAGGCAGAAGGAAGAGACAAGAATGAAGGAAAGAAAGACAGAAGGGGGAAAGTAAAGTCACCCGTAAGCAGAAGGAGGAGGACAATGTCACCATTGTTTATATTTGATTCTTCTGCCTTCTTATTAAATGATTCCATCATTTCTTCCTTGGACATCGTTAATTGTTTCTTTAACTTTGCATGTATCTCTTGGAATTCACGTAAACGATGTTTAGGATAATTTTTATAATTGACAATAGGCATTCACTCGCCTTCCAGCATCTCGTGTGGGAGATGTTTGTCTGTCCTGTAAATAATAAAATGAGGTTTGTCTCCTATTGACTTGTTAATTGTACAATTAATTGATGTTTCAGCTCTGGAGATCCAGTCATCCTAGTATGCATAGTTCTCATCGAGCATGTGACGTTGTACATCTAGTAGTTTTTTATTCTCTCTACCAATCCACTGGAAGCTGGATGATATGCTAAAATATTAATCTTTGTTATATTGTATTATTTACACATTTCTTGTAAGATTTAAGAGTTAAATTCTCCTCCATTTTCACTTATTAGCACCTTTAATGTGGTGAACTAACATCACACTATCTATGATTACCTGCACGACTGTTTCTGCTGTCTTATCCTTAACTGGGACCAAAATTCCATATTGTGAGAAATGATCAGTAGCAACAAAAAGATACTGATTATGATTATTAGATATGGGTAGCTTAAGTCAACTGCAACAACGTCCCACGGATGATTAGGCACAGGATATTTTCCAAAGGGTGACGGTGTTAAAATGTAACCTTTGTGCTTTGCAAATGATTCACATCTGTCAATATGATCATGCGACTCTGCCAGAGGATGTCACGGTGGCCAGGTGGGAGAGATTCTAAAATGATGCGGACGACAGGCGTATGAGGAAAGCTATAGACTGACGTGGGGAGTATAAAGATGATGATGATGATTATGACAGTAATAACAACCTCACACATGAGATTTTGAAAGCCTTTCCTATTTTTTATGCAAGAAAGAAGGAACCAAAAGCCAGGAGCCCGCAAACCGTTCCTTCCAAGAAAAAAAAATCAAAAGAGAGCCAAATTCAAGATCCGTTCATTTCGAGATACCTGGACACACTGCGTTTCAAAGACTGGAGATCATAGGAAGTAGGAAATACAGAAAGAGGGAGACAGTTCCAGAGTTGACCTGTTGCATAAATGAAGGACTGGGAGTAATGGTTAACTCATGCATTAGAGAGCTGGACAGAAAAGAGATGAGAATTTGTTGCTAGACGGGTGCTAGCGCCCGCCGTAGAGGTGGAGGGACGCAAACAGACATTTCAGAGGAGCAGTGACCATTGAAGTGGCGATAGAAAAGAGATAAAGATGCAACAGTGCGGCGAAGAGACAGAGGTTGAAGAGAGCCAGTAAGAGGAGGAGAGTTGATGAGACGAAAAGCCTTTGACTCCACCCTATTGAGAAGAGCTGTATGTGGGGAGTCTCAACACACATGAGAGTTGTACTCTAAACAGTGGTGCATAAAACCCCTGTGTAAAGTCAACAACTGTGCAAGGGTAAGGAAGGTACGGAGTCAGCTTAGCACACCTAATCTCTTGGAAGCAGATTTTACAAGAGATACAATATGATCTTTGCAAGATAAATTCCGAGTGAATGAAACCCCAAGCATGTCTAAGGATGATGCAGGATTAAGCTGGATATTATTAAACATTAGTGGGTACTCCTGTGGAAGATTGTTTCGGATTGATAGGTGTAAAAACTGAGTTTTTGGTACATTAATAACAACAAGATTATTTTTACCCCAGTCAGAGATATGAGCCAAGTCAGACATTAGGTGTGCCATAGCCTCATCCCTTGTTTGTTGAAGTAACTGCAGAGATGGACGTTGTGGGAACAGAATGGAAAGGTGAAGGGTGGAATCATCAGCATATGAGCGGATAGGGTTAGACGTATAGCTTAGAAGGTCATTGAGGAATAAATGGAAGAGAGTTGATGATAGAACAGAGCCCTGAGGAACACCACTGTTGATAGATCTAGGAGAAGAACGATGGCCGTCTACAACAGCGGCTATAGAACGACCAGAAAGGAAGCTATAGATGAAGGCACAGATAGAAGGATAGAAACAGAGGGCACTTTGGGAATTAATGATTTATGCCAGACTCGGTTGAAATCCTTTGAGATGTCAAGTGTAATGGCAAAGCTCTCGCCAAAGTCCCGAAGGGAGGATGACCAGGAGTCTGAAATGTAGGTGAAAAGATCGCCAGTGGAGTGTCCCTGACGGAACCTGTACTGACGATCAGAAAGAGTGTTGTGAGAGGAAAGATGCTTTTAATTTTTTCTATTAAGAATTGATTCGAAAACTTTTGAGACACAGGATGTTAAAGCAATTGGACGATAGTTGAAGGGTTGGCAATGATCACCCTTCTTTGGGACTGGCTGAATGAGAGCAAACTTCTAGCAAGAAGGAAAGGTACATGTTGACAGACAAAGGCGAAAGAGTTTACCTAGGCAGGGTGTAAGCACTGAAGCACAGTTCTTGAGGACAACAGGAGGGACTCCATCAGGCCCATATGCCGTGTTAGTATTGCGGCCAATGATAGTAAAAAATACATCAGCTGAAGAAATTTTAATGTCAGCCATGAGCTAGTCTGAGGGCGGGGAAGTGATGGAGGAACAGCACCGGAATCGTCTGAGGTGGAATTGGAGGAGAAAGTCTGAGCAAAGAGATCTGCTTTATCAGTAGAAGAAATAGCTACAGAGCCATCAGAACAGAAAAGAGGAGGGAAAGATGATGAGGTAAAGTTATTAGAAAAGTTTTTGGCAAGGTGCCAGAAGGAGCAGGAAGAATTTGAGTTGGAGAGTTGAGATCATTTAGTAGAGATGAAATTATTTTTAGCAGAGCGAAGAACAGACTTAGCACGATTCTGGGCAGAAACATTAACAAGATGTGATTTAGGGGTGGGTTGGCTCTGGTACCTTTTATAGTCCCTCTCCTTGTTGTGGACAGCATTAGAACAAGCGTGATTAAACCAAGGCTTTCTTGCACTAGTCAAAGGATATGAGAAGGCAATGTATGCTCTCGTACCCGAGAGAATGACCTCCGTAATGCGCAAGGCACACTCAGATAGCTCCCGGCCATGGAAGCAATAATCATTCCATGGAAAATCAAAGAAATACTGCCTGAGGGCCTCCCAATCTGCAGCTCCAAAGTGCCACAGATGACGTTTCTTTGGAGGGTCCACAGGCTGTACCAGAGCGATAAGACAGGTTAAGTTAATAAGGTTGTAACTGGAGGAGCCCAATGGAGAAGAAAGATTAACAGTGTAATTAGAAGGATTAGATGTATGGAAGGGATCAAATATGCTGGAGCTCTCTCCAAGGCAGTCAGGGATACGGGTAGGGTGCTGTACTGTACAAGCTGCTCTAGGTCATTAAGGATAGAAAAAATGTAGGCTTGTTCACCTGGTGGATCAGTGAAAGGAGAGGAGATCTAAAGGTGGTGGTGAACACTGAAATCTAGAATGGAGATTTCAGAGAAAGGAGTAATGGATAGAATGTGTTCCATCGTAGAAGTAAGATAGTCGAAGAATTTTTCATAGTCAGTAGAATTAAGAGATAAATAAACAGCGCAGATATATATATATAGTCAGAGAATGAAAAGAAAGCTGAAGCCAGAGAGTAGAGAATTCAGAAAAATCAAGCTCAGGAACACGAAAGCAAGATAAATCGTTGTGTACATATACACAACAGCCACCTTTGGCTTTGAAATGAGCATAGAGAAAGTAGGAGGAAACAGAAAAGGCTTTGCTGTCAGTTGCATCAGACAGCTGAGTCTCTGTCAAGAAGAGAAGTTGAGGTTTAAAGGAGGAGTGGTGGTTTTCGACAGACAGAAAGATAGGGGAAATGCCGCGAATGTTGCAGAAATGAAGAAGTGAGTCAGACAGTGGTTCCAGGCATCTCTCTGAGTCGTCACCGTGACAAGGACGGATGGTGGGGGAATTTATGGTCCCCTCCCTGGGGACTCCGAGGCCTGATTTAATAATGCCATTTTTCTTTTTTAATTTTGAAAAGGAAGTGTAGTGTGTACTGTGCATGTAGGCTGGTACTGACAGTTAGAGAAACAAGTATTGGAGAGCATGCTGGCCTACTCTCTGTGTTAGTGAAACACTGAAAAAGTTCAGAAAAGGGGGAGGTTAGGAACTAGTCCCGAGGGCTGATGAAACGAGAGCTCCAGCTCTCCCTGTCATCAGCTATCCATCCACCTTGGGAGTACTGCCCTGCTCCAGTGGTGCTACAGGTATATAACCCACATGATGTTGAACCTTTAGTACCTACTGAGTTTAACACAAATGTAACCATACCAATTCTTGATGATGACATAGAATTTGATGAAGTTATGCAGGAAGTAAATGGATTAAAGCACGATAAAGCATGTGGACCCGAGTGGATAAGCTCAGGAATTATAAAGTTTTTACCAGACCAGTGGATACACTTTATGTTGGCATTGTTTAATGCACTCTTTTCCCCTGGCTCTTATCCCACATCCTGGTAATTGGCACATATGGCTATGATATTTATGAAAGGTAACAGAGCATTACCCAAGGATTACCGTGGTGTATTATAAATTGTTTGGCAAAGCCATATGACATGGTGCTATCAACCCAGTTAAGTATGTGGTTTGTTCCGTACCGGGAGCAGGCAGGGACTCAGGAGGGCCGGGGCTGCATTGAACATGTTGTGTTGCTTAGACTGTTAATTGGTTTGGCCCATAGGAGAAAGCATAAATTATTTGTCTGCTTTGTCGATTTTTCAATGGCGTACGACCGGGTCCCTCACGCCAAAGTGTTATGCATGTTACGTGAGCTGGGGTGTGGGTCGTGAATGTTAGTGGAACTGTTGGCGCTATACGGGGTTAGTCAGCGTTAAGGTATTGGGACAGCCATTGTAGCGTCCAGGATCGGCGTCAGACAGAGGTCCACAACATCTTATTTATCGTTTATCATTTTTGTAAAGAGCATTATTAAGTTGATAAAGTCCAACTGTGGGGCAGACGATTTTTTTACTGCGGCCTCATCTTCTTGTCCTTATGGACGATACTGTTCTTCTCTCGACAGTGTGACACGGGATGGAACATACAGTTATATTTCTTATTCAGTTCTGCATCAATAACAGCATGGTTGTGAATAATATTAAGACCAGGTTCTTCGTAATCCATGTGTCGGTGGAGGATCGTGAGCTATTCTGCATTGGTGAGATGATCATGCAGTGGTGCGACAGGTATGTGTATCTAGGCAGTCTGTTCACAAGTAACGGGACCCTGTTGTTCACCATTGCCACCTACACACAAGCAAAAATGTGCCACATTCTGAAATTTGTGTCATTTTTGGTAAAGGGTATAGATATACCATTTTATGATAAAAAGAAAATGTTTGAAGCAGCCTTACTGTCAACCATCATATGGCTGTGATTCCAGGTTCAATGGGAACTTGAAAAAATGGGAGAAATGGAGTTCCCCCGAGCTAAGCCCTGTATTGGACTATATAGCCCCGCTAGGGTTACAGAAGGGAGCTACCCCTCCCAGCGCGGCAGCCCGGGCGAGGCTCGAACTTGCAATCCCCCGATCACAAGTCCAGCGCGCTACCACTGTGCTACCGCGCCCCCCTTCGATGGGAACTTGAGACCCATGGAAAAATTGTATAACTGGGGTGTTTAACAGCTGCTGGGGGCTCGTATGACGGCGTGCATGGACGTTTGTTATGTGGAACTCGTGTACCCGCCACTGAGTTCTTTAGTACTAGCAAGGCAGAGGTAGTTTTTTCAGCGACTGTGGGGGGGAGAGGCGCTCCCAAAATCATGATGACTATACATGTCAGCTGGCACTTGGGGGTTAATATTATGTACAGAATATATATTTGTTTACTGTTTTAATTCTCTAAATATAGCTTTGCATGTGGCTTTCAAAATGTTCACTTGCCACCCCACACATCTGGAGAGGTGGGAGTAGGGGGGCCTCCTAAATAGCCTATAGGAGTGTCTCCTAAATAGCCTATGCTCCCCCAAGGAAAACTGAAATAACTACATGCAAGGCAAAACCAAAGTTAAAGATAAAATACAGTCCATTAAGGACGAGGGGGTCAGCTATACACAAGAGAAAGGTATTTGTGAAAGACTAAATAAAAATTTACGATACCTTTTTACAGAAGAAAATATTTTTGAAAGAAATAATATGGAATATGCATGCCCAAACATATTACAAGATATCAAATATCAGAAAGAGAATTACAGGAAGAGTTGAAATTAGACAAAGGAAAAGCATATGGTCGTGACGAAATATCAGGTTGGGTGCTACATGAATGTGCAGAAGAGTTAAACAGGCCATTATATTTAATATTCAAGGAATCCTTAGCTCTTGGTAAACTACCTGGTATTTGGAAAAAAACAAACACTGATCCCTTATTCGAAAAGGGAATAGACAGAATCCACTCAACTACTGACCAGTTCACTGACCAGTGTTGTAAGATACTAGAAAAGCTGGTAAGAAAAGTTATAGTAAACTATTTAGAAGAATGCAGTATGATAACAGAAAGGCAGTTCGGTTTTAGAAAGGGAAAATCGTGTGTCACTTATGTATGAAGCTCTAATGATAGAGTTACAGAGACATTACGGAAAAGAGAAAGATTGGTGGACAGTATCTATTTAGATTCCATGAAAGCATTAAACAGAGCACCGCACCAGACTTTTTATAGAATTTGTACCATCGAGGAGAAATTCAAGGCAACCTGTACTGTTGGATACAAGATTTTCCACAAAAAAAAAAGGGAAATGAGAACAGTACTAAGGGGAAACTGCTCATCATGGAAGCAAGTGACTAGCAGAGTTCCACAGGGCTCAGTGTTGGCACCAATTATGTTTTTAGTCTATACACACACACACACACACACACACACACACACACACACATATATATATATATATATATATATATATGTGTGTGTGTGTGTGTGTGTGTGTGTGTCATAGACGGTAACATTGGAAAGGGAAGCTATTTAAATATGTTTGCCGATGATGCAAAAATACAAAGGAAAATAACTATTATAGCTTCTTGCGGAGAGATACAAGAAGAATGAAACGAACTTCATGAACTGAGCAATAAATGGCAAGTGGAATTTAATGTGGACAAGTGTCATGCAGTTAAGTTTGGTAAAAGTGAAAAAAAGACCAGACTGCGATTA
This sequence comes from Coenobita brevimanus, assembly GCF_032717465.1. NCBI lineage: Eukaryota > Metazoa > Arthropoda > Malacostraca > Decapoda > Coenobitidae > Coenobita > Coenobita brevimanus. The sequence goes on along the minus strand of NC_137019.1, from coordinate 24,971,094 downwards.
TAAGTTAGGAAGCTTACCCTACACATATCAGAAAGGGAGAAGGACCAAAGAATGATTAGCAATAACAGACTGTCTCTGACTGACCACATCAGTGGGAAGTTAAGTAACGTGTTTGAGACTGCTTAATAGTATGCGAATAGCATTCACAAATATAAATGAAGACATACTGAGAAAGATAACATCATTCATCAAACCAACCCTGGAGTATGCATCAATAGCCTGGAATCCTCATCTCAAAAAACACATAGATAGGATTGATAAAGTAAAAAGGGCACCAAGCTTAAGGGATCTAAGCTACGAAAAAAGACTAGAGAAATTGAGTCTACCAACAAGCAGGAGAGAAGGAAAGGAGGAGACATGTTTATGATATATAAATGCATCACAGGGAAAGAGAAAATAGACATGAATGAATATGTATCCTAAGGGAAAGCAAAAGCAAGAGGACACTGCAAGAAACTGCATAAAATGAAAAGAGAAGAAGACATAAGGAAATTCAGTTTTCCAAATAGGGCAGCTGATTAGTGGAATGCACTACCGAATGAAATAGTGTGTGCCAAAACTCCTCATAAATTTAAGGATATGTATGATAAAAACTGATTAATACACGGAACAGTACGAGCTTGACTCATGCCATAAAGATACAATTAGGTAAAAACAATTAGATAAGAACACACACACACACACACACACACACACACACACACACATACACACACACGTTTCCTCTTCTTCCATCTGATCGCAAGCACACACACACACACACACACACACACACACACACACACACACGGACACACGAGAGCAGCATGAGTGGACGGATGCACTAGTTTCACTCCGTTCCTGGGCACACCTAATAATATCGATTTAACGAGTCAAGCTCCGTACCAGGCTAAATGTCACGGTGACCACGTGAGCTGGTTCTCAGATGTGAACTAGCTATAACTGGTGACCCTTTCTGCCTGAGGATTATGGAGTGACCCTTTTTTGATGACCTGCACTGGACTGCCTACCTCTGATGACAGCTTCAAGTTGGTAATGAGGGGTAGGCGTGGTGACATCTCCATGCTGCCATCGGAACTACATCTCCTAATGAGGGTGCTAATCCCATACTTAGAACAGGCCTGGAGGCGCCCCTTGATTTAGTCCACCTGGACATGTGAGTCAACGGAGAGTAGTGTGTGACTGATTCATGGAGAGAGGAGTTCAGTCAAACTCAGACCCATTCAGAGCAACTCTACCAACCACTGGTTTCTGTTTTACCTAGATTACTGAGGAGCCAGTGAGGGAGAGACAGGCTGCCTTGATGATCCGACACTGGCTGTGCCCTGGTGTGTATATTGTAGGAGAAGCCAAACCCTTTATAACCAGCAGAAAAGGGAGGAAGAACTCTCTCTCTCTCCTCCTCGGGCTGGACCTGTTATCAAGTAAGGTGAGCCAAGACGTTTGTTAGTTTAAGGTCACTTAGTATGTAGGTACCTACCTGCCCCCTTTATGTATCTTGTCCCCTCTCTTGCATTTAGGATAGTATCTTGGGCATGTGCACCTGTTCTATGGAAATATTCAGAACCTGTAGTAGTATCTGTCAGATGTATAGTAAAGTATGAGTTTGACTACTGTGTGTTTCACCCACCTAACTAGCTGTAAAAGGAATCCCTGTTCACGGCAGTCGGTGATCTGTCAGGATACACAGGTTTCGATACTAACCTAAAAAAAAAAAAAAAAAAAAAAAAAAAAAAAAAGCTATTATGGTTGTAACTATAGCCCAATCAATCATGGTACTGCAATAACGGGTCATCTGTCGCCGTATACAAAAAATGATAAATATCACTAAATACAACAAAACCAAAATAACAAATGAAAGCACAATTATAAACAACTTATAAAAGAATCAAAAGTACTCAGGGTGGCTCACATCTCCCGCCAGGAGAGAGAGAGAGAGAGAGAGAGAGAGAGAGAGAGATAACGGTATAAAAAACGTGGCAACACTGTACACAGGTGCGGGCCACACCACAGCCGCAAATGGGCGCGAGTCAGACTATAGTTACTGTGATGCTAGAGCATTTTGTGGAACCTAAGCCTAGTCCAACTACAGTGGAAAGCCTCACTGAAGCGGAGCCCAAACCTGTGGCTCGGTCTCTGCAGCTGAGATTTCATGGGAATGTCAGCAAGCTTATTCTACTCAATGCAGTCTTACAGGCTATGTTTGGAGAACGAGATGACATTGATCGGGAGTTGCTAGATTTTGACCTTGCCTTAGGAAGCTCTGAATTACCATGACTATATAGTCCTGATGACAGTGCCTTAAATGTTGACCCTGAGCCCTTAGATCAAGGGATCTTTGTCAGGACTCCATATTATAATAATACAAATCATAATAGATAGGAACACCAGTCAAGCTAGGTGTGGGAAAGGGAAATGTCTGCAAGATTTAAGTAAAGGAATGCCAGAGGTGCACCGGAAGTGCTACATACACGCAGACATACACAAGCTTCTAGAACCCGCACATACTGCCAGTACACGTGACACAAGCCCTCCTAGACAAGAAAACAGGAATTAGAGAGGCAGGAGGAGGCTAGCTACAGAAGCGAGAGGTGGTAGAGAGAGGGAGAGAGAAGAGGGGTCTAGCGAGACAGTCTGGGAGGTAACAGCGGGACTCTGCTCTATATTTCACTCGTGTGTGAGAGAGTTTAGTTAATCTTTGCAAGACAATAAAATTATAAATAGTCCCATACTAATCTTTACCTCTTCTGTCATTGCATGACAGAGAACTAAGATTATCTACTTACTAACCTACTCACGTATAACAACAGCTCGTCCACGAGTACAATATATGCATAACTGATCTACAAAACCCACTACAAGAAGCTACGAAATTACTACACCTTTGCTCACAGGAGATCTTTGGGAGCGCCATCATTTCCCATTGCTGGTGATAAAACAAGACTTGAATTAGCCAAAATTAAATTAAGAGAGTTGGAATTGCAGGCCTGAATGAAGCAGATGGAAATGGATCATGAGCTTCACCTTAAGCAGCTCAGTAGTTCCCCTCGTTCTTGTGTTCTGAATGGCGAGGCATTTGATGTGGCAAAATATATCATGCTTGTTGCCCCTTTTAAAGGGCAGGATGTCACTAAATATTTTCACATGTCTGAAAAAGTGGCAGATCGTCTCTCTTGGCCAGAAAGTTCCTGGTCAATATTATTACAAAGTGTGTTAAAAGGGAAGGCTTAGGAGGCCTATATTGCACTGACCACCAATCAGTGTGCCGATTATGACATAACGATTCAGTATTTAAAGCATACGAGCTTGTACCAAGGCTTACCAGATTAAGAGAAGCAAGCATAGGGACCAGATGCATGTGGAGTATGCTAGGACACTTACAGTCTTGTTAGATCAGTGGCTGCACTCAAAGAAAGTCAATGGCATCCCGGAGTTAAAGGAACTTATCATCTTGGAAAGCTTCATTACTGGTGTTTCTTGGAGTATAGCCATTCATTTGATAAAGAAAGTGGTGTACACCCTTGGTGAAGCCACTATGTTGGCTGACAATTATACAGTGGTCCATCATTTTGACACTAAGCTCCCTTTGATTGTAAGAGGATGGAAAGCAGAGCAATTTGTGAACCCTTCTTCTTGTAATGATAAAGTGATTCTTAGCCACCCGGAGAAGCCTTCCTCCCCAGAGTCTAGCATAGCCTCAAAATTTTTGGTAGACAATGTAGATTAAAGGTTGGGGAAAGAGACCTGATTTTGTAACTATTGCAATAGGAAGGGTCATACTGATGAGTTTTGCAGGAAAAAGATTGGACTTGGGTTCAAGCTGGAGACCATCACATTTGTGAATTCTCAGGGTTTTCAGGACACTGATGGGGAGCATGCGTCCGCTGGTGTTAACAGTCGCAATTTACTCACCCAGCAGTCGCTTTTTTAGTAAGGCCTCTGAGGAACAGGTTGTATTGATGTTAAGACTCTTGTGGATCCCCTGTTTGATGATAGCAAGCCTGAGATGGTGTGGCCTGCGGTAAACCATGATGATGAGATCCCTTCAGGGTGCACCCCCCCCCCCCAATCACTGAACAATATGACTCCTTCCCAGAGGCTGTGTTTGATCACTTTAAATATAAAGGATTTGTTTCAGCTGATCGGCATTGCAAGGAAGTCACTATTCTTCAAGATATTGGTGCCTCACTGTCCTCTATATTATGGGGTTCAATAGACGTAGGTGAACCCCTTGATTATGTGCCTTTGCAGGGTATTGCTAGTTATATTTCTGTTCCCCTAGTTGAAGTGAAGCTCCAGTCACACTTAGTTACAGGAGCAGTGCGTGTGGGTGTTATAGACCAGCTACCTGTGGAAAGGGTTACTTTTCTTTTAGGTTACGACTTGGCGGAGGACGAGTGAGTGCCGTGTCCCAGAAATTCCAAAGTCAGGAGCTACAGTGTTCAAAACTTTTCCCTTCCTCTGCTGTGACGAGGTCCACGGCAGCAAAGTCCAGCCATGAGGCTGAATTTTAGAGCGCTTCCACACATATGCTAGAACAGGTGCTGGCAACATGTAAGCAACACAATAACGAACAAGTTGCAAACATGTTGGGAACAGCAGCATCCAGACCAAATTGGCAACATCATGATGAAGTCTCAGCTGCCTCATATGGACACACTGATCCCATCGCCTCTGCTGCCAGCAGGTTTGAAGCTGCACTGTAACATGTTTGCATACATCTGTCCAAATAGTGCTGCATACATGTATCCAAACATGTTTACCAGCCGTGTTGTCAACACATGTTTGAGTACACGTGCGGACGTGCCCTAAGAGTAACGGTGGTAGTCACCTTAGTGTAATACCCGATACAGTAATCCAGGATGACATTTCCTTTGGAGATACTTTCTTTACTAAGCTGATTGACTCTGAGGCAGATAACACCCCTGTTGATGTTGATGTAGGATTTATTAGTTTACAGAGGTCAGATCTGGAGGTTTCTGCTCTAACTGAGTTGGTCTTGAATGAGGGAGAATGCAATGTCGAGTTGTCTGAGTGTTATTACATCTCAGTGAATGGCATATTAATGCATCACTGGAGACCCCCTGATGTAGTACCACACGATCATGAAGTATAGGCTGGAAATTTTGCCTCTTGCTTATGACTCTTCCTTAGCGTGGCACTTGGGAGTAAGGAAGATGCTGTTCCTCACGTGGCAACATTTTAACTGGCCGGGAATCCACCGAGATGTCTCCCATTATTGCCGGTACTGTCACACCTGTCAGCTGGTTGGTAAAAGTGATAGTTCCATTCCTGCAGCCACCTTGATTCATCTGGCCTTGTTTGAGGCCCCATTCACTAGAGTCCTTGTTGATATTGTCAGGCGTCTGCCTAAGACCTACTCGGGACACCAATATATTCTCACTATGATGGATATGGCCACTAAACACCCAGAAGCGATCCCCTTAAACAACAGTTCAGCCAAGGCAGTAGTTAAGATTATAAATTTCTTTACCCAATTTGGTCTTCCGAAGGAAGTCCAGTCGGACTAGGGGAGTAATTTTGTATCCCAGCTGTTCTGCAAGACCCTAAAGGAGCTAGGAATCTCCCAGGTCACGTCCTTTGCATGCATACCATCCACAGTCAGGGAGCCTTGGGGAGATACCATTAAACTTTGAAATCCATGATAAAGAAGTTTTGTATCAGTCAGGAGAAGGGTTGGGACAAGGGAATGCCTCTGCTGCTGTTCGCCACCCAAGTGAATCCCTAGGCTATTCTCCCTTCCAGTTGATTCTCGGACATGAAGTGTGAGTACCTCTCAAGCCTCTTAAGGAGCAGTGGATCCCCGTAGATGACCAAGTTAATTTTTTGTAATACGTTACACAGTTCAACGAGAGGCTGGCCAGTAGTTTGAAGGTAATCAGGACCCACTTAGAGTCGGCCCAGGGGAAACTGAAGAGGTGGTATGATCATTCACGTATAGCAGCAAACAAGGAGCTTTCCCAGGAGATCAAGTATTTTAATCCCGACCTATGGTCAACCTCTGCAGGCTAGATTTTCAGGCCCTTACACTACAGAGAAGAGAGTAGGGGAATTCAGTTGTGTAGTTAGGACCCCGGACTGGCGTAAGAGACGCAGACTGTGCCATGTGAATATGATGAAAGAATACCCCCGGCAAGAAGGCACGGCCTCCCCAGGCACAGTATGTGTCATATCTAAGGAGGACGAGGGTAGCCCACTGGATGTTACTGGCTGGAGGAACCAAAGTATATAGACTACAAGTAAACCCACTGGATCCTTGAATTCAAGGGAACACAGCTGAAGGGGAGAGTCTAAGATGTCACGCACGGGGCAGCACAGACGACACTACTGAGGGAAGAAATTAGAAATTCCATTTCTGCACTATTGCATCAATGTGGGGCAGTTGTGCTCATTGTATACCTATAAATGAAATAAATAAATCATTTCATAACATACTGGGCACTTGCAAAAAGGCTATTATTCATATTTTCTACTGAAAACGAGTGTAAATTGCACTCTGAGGAAGGCCAGCAAAGTCCAACTTTCCTTACCATATACTATAGTTTTATTGCTACAAGTGTAAGTTAATGATTGCTTCATGTATGAAGAAACCAGAGAGCTACTGTTCTTAAAATTCTTTTGGATAATTGAGTGTTATGGAATTTTGGTAGCCTATAACTCACTTTCTCTGAGGAAGTGTTTGCTGGTCCTTTTTTTTTTTTTTTTTGGATGCAACAGCAGGTAAAATTCTGAAAATGCATATATTATTTTATCAGGGAAAGTATCAAAAAGAGTAGAGAGATTGTGACATTGTATTAAGGAGTGTAAGAGGGTTAGAGCTTTTCATCATTACTGGAGACAACTTACCATTATCACAGGGAAAGTGCAAATGGGGCAGCAAACCCCCATCACCCCACACATTCCCAGATCATGACACACATCTCTAGATCACCCTACACATACACAGGGCTCCTCAGAGATACAAATAACCATTAGCAAAAGGAGAGTGCAGATAGGACAGCAAACCCCCATCACCCAACACATTCCCAGATCACCCCACACATCCCTAAGTCTCCTCATACATCCCCAGGTTACCCCACACATCTAGAGGCTACCCCACACATCCCCAGATTACGTCACACATCCCCAGCTTACCCTGCATTTACCCTGGTTACCTGCACAAACCTAAGTCACCCCAAACATCTCAAGTCATATCACACATTTGCAGCTTCAATGAAACACATGTTATACATATTTCAATATCATGTTATTTAGTATAAAGTATTACATGAAGATTTTCTTATGCCAGTGGGTAACTCTACATAGAACTATCACATTACACAAGGTGAAGCAAGAAGAGCTTTCTTCATAAATATATAAAATTATTCAAGTCAGACATTGTTTAACAATTGCACATCCAATACAAAAATCACGCATTTGAAGCTGAGTATAACAGAAAAATGTTCACATCCATAGTTAATAATAACACATCCTGAAAAAATAATTATGATTGCAGCAAAGTATAATAATATATGTTTTGGCATATATAATAAATATGGCTCTGAAAGTAAGCAGAGGTTTGTACTGTACTTGTACTTACAGAATAATATCCAGGTCTTTACTTAATACTGGGACATCCATACAATACACTGGTACTGTACTTGTAGCTGCTATTTGGTATAAGTATCACAGAACATATAATCACATCAGACTAAGTGACATTATAGTTCATGCAGTATAATGTCTTACGACTATTAAAAGGTATAAGTACTGTAAAGTACGCAGCACCTGCCAGGTCAGAAACTGTAGCATGAACTGAGTATTCAGCTGCCTCAAACTTTTCAGTAATTGACAATAGGTTCTTTGTCATTTTTACGTCATAATCAGAAGAGACAGGTTCCCATTTACCCATAATTCCACTGACAAATATAACCTGAACTGACTGATGTGGCTTATTTATTGTATCAGAGCTTTGTCGTGCCAATACTTGTCAATTTTCATCTCATCAAAAGAGATGATGCATGCCATTTCTCCCTCTGTACGAGACTGCTCGGATACATTAATCGTAAAACTGAGTTTAGGATACATTAGTGTTGCTAATCCATCGATTTAGAGTTGAAACACATGGTAATGGAAAATTAAGATGCTCTCTAATGTACCGGTAGGATTTTAAACCAAGGCTGCGTATACTAAGAGCACCTACGATGTCCTCTTCTGTCCACAGTCTGACTGGTCAACCAGAAATTAAATGCTCAGTCTGTGACTTACTAAAACCATATTCCCAAGACATTTTTACAATTCTTTAGCATTTCATTTGCAATATCCAGTTTATTATTAGAAATATTTACTTCACACTTTAGCATTTGAATTTTTACCAGAAGGGCTTCTACTTTGTTTTTCATGTTGTTAGAATCAGAAGCAGCAGTGTCAGGCTTACAGTGGATACCCTTATCTCTAATTTCAACACTGTCACTTACTGATGGTTTGGAACTCACATAGGATACTGTGGCACTGGAAGATGTTACACTGACAGTTTCATTACTCTCCAAATCTTGGTATCTACTTTTTAATCAGTGGTGTAATCCGACACTGTTGGAGTGCTCTGCAGGGGATAATCCAGTTCACAGTAGAAACATGAACCTCTGCATGTGGGTGTTCTTGAAGGGTGGGCTGTCTCCTCTCTGCAGATAGGGATGGAATGGTCTACTTTTGGCTGCTCAGCTGGTGTCACTGTCATCTCTGAAATGTACTATATACAGTATTTATGTGACTGGCACTTTGTGAGCATCTAACCACTGCGCTATATTAGCTAGTCAAAATGTGTACTGTATATGCAAATGGTGCAAATCTTGAGACCGATGAACATGAGTTTGGCAGGGTGCAAAGGAACATCCAGAGTAAAACCATGATCACCTATTTGACTCTCCTATTTGACTCTCTCGGGCATGGAAGCATACATTCCTTTCTCATATCCTTTGACTCAAGTCACTCATGGCACATCCCCTCTGCCCAGGCACGAATACTGTCTACTGTTTCGTAGCTGGGGTGCAGGGAGGCCCTTCTGTCTGGGGGTCTCGACCTGATGGGTGGCCCTCGGGACTGGGGCCAAACAACTACAAGAGGCAAGCCTGCCACCTAGTACTCCGGGCGGAGGGCCGACGGGGAGTGGGGCCCGAGCGATCCTGCCTTGGGGTCCGCTGGCTGGCCCTGGGAGACCGGGTGCTGCAGTCGCCTACAGAGCAGTGCTCCGTCAGGAACAGACTGCGGCACCTCTCCTGTCGGGCATCTGTCAGGGGTCAGCGTCGTCCAGGGGCTGGCTGCAGTTCAGAACAGGACCTCACCACCACTACTGGAATGGAAGCACCTCCAGGGAGCCACACTTGGGGGGAGAGAGTGAAGGGCGTCCCACGCAGCTGAGAGGTAGTGAGCCAGCCGCGCAAGGGACCTTCTCTTCCAGGAGAACCCTAGAGACTGCAGACGAAGGGCGTACGGTGGCTACTCCTTCCCCCACACGTACAGTGGCCGTTGTGGCGGTTCCACAGTCTCTAAGGGTAGCAGCAGAAGGATGTATGGTGGCCGTTCCTTCTCCAGTATGTACGGTGGCCATGACCGCGGTGCTGCTCCTGAAGGAGGAAGAGGCAGATGAGGGATGTACAGTGGCTGTTCCTTCCCCGACACATATGGTGGTCATTGTCGCGGCTCTGCCTCCCCAACGGGAAGTAGCTGAGGGGCGTACGGTGGCTGCTCCCTGCCCGGTAGGTAGGGTGGCCGTGACCACGGTGCTACTCCCGTAGGAGGAGGAGGAGGTGGATGAGGGACGTATGGTGGCCATTCCCTCCCCGACACATATGGTGGCCGTTGTCGCAGTTCCACTCCTCCTACCTTTGCAACTGAGGGGCATACGGTGGCCGCTCCCTCCCCGGTACGTACAGTGGGCGTTACCACGGTGTTGTTTGGGACTGAATCTGGAGCAGTCCCACCCCAAACCTGGTGAGGGCTGTTCTGTCCATGAGGTCGTCTCTTACTCCTGCGTTGTCACCGTTGGGTAGGTTGAGGGGAAGAGGGGCTCAAGGTAGGGGTGCCCCAGCACCCTTCTCGCTCTGGGTCAATCTCACACTGACCTGGCCCACCGTGGTGTCCTCCTGGGGTAGGGCTGTGGCTCCACAGTGGGGTGGGGGGTGGCGGGGTGGGGGTCCAGCGGCGACGGAGGCGCGCATTTTAATTTCAATTCTCAACATCCTAGTTCGAATGTTTTCCATCATACAGAAAAATGTTATTAGAAGTTTTGATAGAGAATTTCATCAGCTTTCTAAAGGGAAAGTCCAGTTATGATACAATATGTAGTTTTCGAGAAAATAGCCAGAAACTGAAAGCCATTAAAAAAATATATATATTTTTGTTCAGGAACTCTACCGCAAAAGTTTTCTCGTACACGTTATGTTTTTATTTCAAAATCTCTTGTAAAATTTAATGAGCTTTCTCATGGTATCCGCCGATTTTTGATAAGCCTCATAGTTTCTGGGAAAATCACAAAAAACTACTGGGTGCTCCCAGCCGTGCTGCACTTTCGTCATGCGCGCACAATAACCTTTATATTCCCTCCTAAGTAACAACGACTTTTCAGTAGAGATATTACATTGTTATGTCCTGTACATACGTAGAATTCACTTATCTTTATCATGGTTCTTACAAGAAATCGATACGTCCAATAGTTTTCAAGTAAATGGACAAAAAACATAGAATACTCCTCCTCGCCCGCAACCAAGATAAAAGCACTCTCTTTCCCTGCCTCACCCAGACCTACATATTACCGCTTATTAGGTTTTATTATTTCCTTTTTCACTCAAAGTACACATAAAAAATCATAAGCTTTTTGATAGAGCTCTCAGAAACTCAACATGACCACTAGTCTTTTTGCCAGGTAATGATACTGAAGCTGAACTTTCTTCCATCGCTATGTGTATATGTAAAAAAACAATACTTATTTGTGTAAAAAATATGGAAATATAAAAATAGGTCAATATACAAATCAACAAAATACAGATAACTCACTTCCTCCAGAGGTGTTGAAATGTTGGCAGGACCTTGAAGGGTTTAAAGATGAGGAGTTATGTAGTGTGTGAGTTAGTGTGTGTGTGTGTGTGTGTGTGTGTGCGTGTGTGTGTGCGTGTGTGTGTGTGTGTGTGTGTGTGTGTGTGCGGCATATTTTGCTCTCTCCTCCTTGTACTACATTTGCTTAACACATGCAATGCACACAATAGATTTCTCCACGAACATTCGCTGCACGAAATACGTATATATGTGTGGCATATTTCTTTTTTCTTATCTTTTTACTAGGTTTTTTGCTAAGTTAGTCAATGCATGCAATATTTTTCAATGAAAACTCACTGCACTATTTTATACATATGTTTCACACTAAATCATACGCAATATAGCACTGTCTGAGATTGGTACAATACCTTTTCACTGAAGTCTGTGATTGTGCTCTAGGTTTGAGCTAAGTCAGTCAGTGCACGCAATATTTCTGGACGAACACTCGCTGCACTGTTTTATGCGTATATTTCACACTAAACCATATGCAATATTAAACACTATCACATGATTCTATCCCAGCCTTCACTATTATTCCCTTCCTGACCCTACGGCGTATGTGACCGTTTGTTTCCTTAGTGAGTATGGCATATATCCATGGCGTACATAATGCAGGGTGAAGCAGAGTTGAAACCCCATTATGACAAAGCAGACTCCTGCCTCTAGGCCTAACGGCTGATAACGGACCCCAATGCTATACAAACAATATATCTATGTTCCATACACACAATCACTTCACATTATAGTCAAAAACATTGTACAATCACAATATTTCAATAATGGCTTCTGCCTCCGGTGGGAGAGGGAACATGGTGGATTTAAAGGGATGACTGACAGCAGCGCTACCCTTCAGCCTGGCTAGTCGTGAGATACTGAGGCTTTTCTGCAGTGCATTGTCTCATCAGAGCAGTCACGGTGTTGCCAAGTGTTTACCTCGGAAGAGGTAATCCTCACTTACCAGACATAATCGTCCCGGGATCCAATATTCCCAAAATGGTCCGAAAACCGCAAAAAATTCGAAAAAAAATCCGACTTTTTCCCGCCCGTAAGTTGAACTTGGTGCGCGCGGTGCAGGACAGCTTTGTTGTTGTGCATCATTCCTCCAACGTCCACTAGAGCGCCCCTGCATCCTCCCCACTTTCCGCCCGTCTCTCGTCGTGAGTAAACGCTCATCGTCATGGCTGCCCACGTGCTCACTTTTGTGGTGTTGCCTTACCTACTGCAGGCACTCCTGCTGCTCTCGTGCCTCTCCTTCGTGTGTGTGATGATGGCCCTGCCGCCTGAGAAGAGGAAGAGAGTGGTTTTGACTCTGGAGAAGAAGAGGGAGATATTGGAGAAAGTAGATGCGGGATGGTCTTCGTCACGCATCCTTCGTGAGTTCAACCTGGCCCGATCTACTTTGTTTTATATTAAGAGATCCCGAGACAAACTCATGCAGTACACGGCTGACTTCTCGTCGAAAAGCAAACGCAACATGGAGAGGAAGATGACGTTTACTCCCAAGTTTGCAGAAGTCGACCGCTCCACGTTGATTTGGTATCGACAGCAACGTGCTCCTGGTGTGATGGTACATGGTACGGAGCTGAAGGCTGCCGCTGAGAAGTTCGCAAGGCTTCACGACTCCCTAGACTTCAAAGCATCCGAAGGTTGGCTCTTTGCGTTCAAGTTACGACATTGCCTTTCCAACCGTAAGTCTCATGGTGAAGCTTTGGGCACTAACGAGGATGGAGTAGAGGAGTTTCGGCACAAGGTGAATGGCTTGATCGACAGGGAGGGCCTCACTCTCGGTCAAGTCTACAACACTGATGAAATTGGTTTATTCTATCGCTTTTTGCCTACGAACACTCTAGCTGAGGAGACGGAGAAGCGTGTACCTGGCCATAAGCTCTCCAAGCAAGGGTTATCTGCTTTGTGTTGTGCTAATGCTAACGGCATGCACCGGCTTTAGCCCGTTATTGTTGGCCGTGCAAAACAGCCTCGGTGTCTTCGTGGGGTGATGGATGTCCTTCCTGTCGTCTGGTACCATTCCTTGAAGGCATGGTTCACAGCCCACATCTTCAAAGACTGGTTCCACCGCCATTTCGTCAAGGAGGTCATACATTGCCAGATGGAGAAACTGGGAATCCCACGCGACCAGATAAAGGCCCTCCTTCTCCTTGACAATGCACCTGCCCACCTGTGCGACAAGGACTTGGTGGCTGAGAATGTCCACAATAGGTGCATGTTTCTGCCACCTAATATTATTGCTCTCATCCAACTAATGGAGCAAGGAGTGATCGTGGCAACGAAGCGGCTATACTGACGGAAGTTCCTGGAGGAGGTGATGGTTGTTCTTAAGGACGAGCGCAGGGAGGGACAGGACACGTGAGGCCAGCAGACTTTGGAAAACCTTCGCTGCTACAACATCAAGTCTGCCATTTATAACGGGCCAGTGCATGGAAGGAAATCCCTGTCAAGACTCTAGAAAATGGTTGGTCTTGTCTGCTTCTTGGAACGGATGTGGAGCACGATTTCCTAGGTTTTGACGTGGATGACTTCCATGCACGTCTACATGTGCATGGGGACGATGTTGATGTGGACGAAGGGAGTGAGTGGTTGGATGACAACGAGGGCGATCCTGTGTATCAGACCCTGTCTGATATCGAGATCGCATATTAAGTTCCAGGTGTCAGTACCCAGCTTGAAGATTCCAACGAGGACGGTGACGATGATGTGGACTCCTCTCAGCATGACACTACTCCAGCCATCCCCAAGCTGAGTGCACTCCGGGAACACCTACAGTTCGTTCTGGACTATCTGGAACATTCGGACTGCGACAGGGAGATGGGGTCCTTGGGACTTGTGGAGGAAGTGCGTGCTTTTAGGCAGCGCATTATAAATCATCAGAATCGTCGTTCCTTGCGTCAATCAATGATTGACAGCTTTTTCAGGCCCGTGACCCCTGCTGTGCCCAGCCCTGGCTCCACTCCGTTGCCTCCCCAAGACAGGCCCTCATGCTCCGAGCCACAGCCCAGCACATCAGCCATGGTGGAGTCACCGCTTTGACGTGAGTTTGCGTCTATCTTCTGAGTCATCTGCAGTGGGTATGCCATCACCACGACCCAGCAACGCACCCCTAGGTCACCTCCCAGTGATACTCTCAGACTCTGACAGTGATTAAACGGCAAGAACATCTCCACTAGACCACACGGGAATTTACTGTTGTGCAGTGAAAGAAAAACAGTGCATACAGTATTGTTAAGAAATTAGAAATTTGTGTGAAAAGACAAACAATTTTTGGACTAAATTTAACATAAATTAACTTGAGTGTGTTTTGTTTAGAAAATGGTTTTATGAGTGGAAAGACTTAAAGTGCAGAGTGCAACACTTATTAAGTTACAATGGAGCATAAGTAAGACAAGAGTGCGCAGTGTGAAGAGAATGGACTTCTGAGTGCGAATGACTAAGTTAAGTGCAAGACTTCATGAACAGTGTACTGCAAGTGCTTCAGGAAATCCTTCTTACTGTCAGAATCTGAGAGGAGGCGGTTATTCATCGAGATGGCCATGGACTTGCTGTAAGTAGGCAGAATGTTTCATACTGTACTGAACTGTATTTTCCATACTGTACTTACCTCACACACCTCATTTCACTCTTTTATGTCCCTTACTGGTGTGAATATGTAGTGTCTTAGGTGCTATGCATGTGCAGTAGGGAGGTTTTTTTCTGAGTTAGGCTAGGTTAGGGTCTATAACTACCAGTCCAGGAGCCAGGGACTTGTAAGTATCCAGAATGTTTAATATTATATAAACCTACCTCAAAAACCTCATTTTATGGTTCTTTTGCATTTATTTCAGTCTTTTATGTCCCTTATTGGTGTGATTTGGGTCTTAAATAGGTGCTATGCATGTCCAGAGGGAGTTGTATAGGTATTTTTCTGAGTTAGGGTCCATAAGTACAAGTCCAGGAGGCTGGTGCCCACTATCACTTTCCGGACATGCCTTTGGCTTTATTACGTCGGATAGTGGAGGGATTACTATATATATATATATATATATACACTGGGTGACCCAGAAAAACCTCTCACATTTCAACTGTAAATGAAAAAAAAAATGGTTAAAGATAATCAAAATATTATTTGCACACATGAAGCTTCATTCAATAGTTTTCATTCATCATGTTTTTAAAGATGACATCCTCCAAATGGTGGCTGTCATTGTCTATACATGCTTGGAGGTGATTTCTAAAGGCTGCCATGGCTCGACGGGTCATGTTGGGTGGAACAGCGGCTATCTCCTGCTGAATAGCAACCTTAAGAGCTTCAAGACAATGACAGCCACACAATGTGTGTGTGTGTGTGTGTGTGTGTGTGTGTGTGTGTAAAATGAGAAGGGAACCCAAAATTTCCTGGCATTGTTATCAAAAAATTCAATTACAAAACTTACAGCAAATCCATTTTAGTTCTCTTTAAAGTACTCCCCTTGAAACGTTGTACACATGTCCCAGTGTTTACCCATTCCTGGAAACACCTCCTGTAGTCGTCTTCTGCTACCGTGTCCAAAGACTCTTGCATATTCTCTTGAATTTCTCGTAATTTGTCAAATATTTCACTTTTCTGTTCTAATTTAATCTTGGGAAACAAGAAAAAACCACAGGGAACAAGATCTGCCAAGTACAGGGGATGCCGAGCTAGCTCGACATTGTTTTTGGCCAAAAAAAATCCTGAACTGATAATGTGGCGTGTGTTGGGGACTGTCGCGATGCAAAAACCATTTCTGGGTGCACCACCTCTCTGGAACCTTGTGCCTGATGCTTTCCCATATATGCCTCAGCATTATAATGTAAAAGTGCTGGTTCACAGTCTATCCAGGGGGAACAAATTTTGTACTAACATCTCCCTCAGTGTCACATAACACACTCAACGTTATCTTGATGTTGGACTTGGCCTGCTGTGCTTATTTTCAGTTTTGGAGGCGTTGGTGTCTTCCACTGACTGGACTGTTGCTTGGAGTCATACCCGCAGACCCAGGTCTCATCACCCGTAATGACATTGGAATGAAATTCTGGGTCATTTCTCAGCTGTTCTTTGAAGTCCTGACACACATTCACACGATTTACTTGTGGTCTTCACTAGTTTGTCAAAATTATAACAATGATCTTCCAAGACTGCCTGTCGAATTTTCTTGATGTTTTCATCTTTTCGAGAGGTCAAAGGATGGCCAGGACATGGAGAGTCTTGGACTGATATGTTGCCTTTCTTAAAACGCACATACCATTCATAGACTTGTGTTCTTTTCATAGCCTGTTTCTTGAAAGCTTGCTCAAAAATTGTCACTTCCCCAATCGTGCTTTTTCCGGGTAAAAAACAAAACTTAATGCACACTCTATGAAAAGGCCACATGCATGGACAAAGAAAAAATACCAGACATAAAGATTCGACCCTCTCAGTGCGATGCCTTGTGGTAGAATGATTAGTAAAACTTTTTTATGCAAGGAAGAAAGAATCAAAGGTCAAACACCTGAAAGATTCTTCCCTCCAAGAAAAAAACAAAACAAGATAGCAAAGAGCCAAATTCAGGATCCATTCACTTCGAGATGCCTGGACACACATTTGAAAGCTTGGATGTCATAGGCAATAAGAAATACAAACAGAGGAAGACAGTTCCAGAGTCGACCTGTTGCATATACAAAGGACTGGGCATACAGTTTACTCTTGCATTTGAGAGATGGACAGAAAAGGGATGAGAGTGTAAATGAATGGATGTGTGTTGCTGATGCATCTGGGTCAGACAAAGGTGGTCTTCTTGAGTCACACAGAGGCCAGAAGACTTCATGCAAATACTGCTGGAGAGACAGTTCTATGTGTAAACAGTGTAGTAGCGACATTGGGAAACACACACAAAGGAAACTCCACCTGTGCCCTGAAAGATTGTATGGAATTAGAGATCAACTACACTCCGTGGTTGTAACATCTAAGTTCCCAGTAAAGCATCCAGTAATAATACAGAGTCTTTAAGATTAACCTAAAATCCTGATTGTCACATCACACAAGAGTTTGTTGCTAGATGGGTGCTAGGTGCCTGCCGTATTGGTAGGGGAAGGCAAGCAAACAGGCAATCACCAACCTGTTCAGCGTATCTTCGCCTAAAAAAATAATAATAATAATTAAAAAAAAAAAATGAATGTAGTCCCGAGGGCTGATGAAAAGGGAGCTCCAGCCCTCCTTGTCATCAGCTTTCCATCCATCTTGAGAATACCACCTGGTTCGGCTGGTGCTACAGTCTACTCCTGCATCCAAATGGTGCCTACTGGTGCAATGGAGAACTATTTCTGTTTCCCGCACTATTGGTCTGTTCTAGAAATTTTCAGATTCTCCTCTTTTATATATGCACCATATCTGATAACGTATGAGACGCACAAGCACATAAAATGCACCCCTACTTTGGCACTAAGATTCTTGGAAACAAAGCATATAGTATTTGGTAGGGAAGCTGAGAACTAAGTGAATGTTGACAAGTCTAATATATTTACCATGCTCACTAGTTTATTGTGTTAATTATAGATTCTTTTATACTTGTACTTAGTACAAGCTGAATTAGAGCGAATTTTTAGAAACAGAAGAAAGACAACATTTATGGAGGAACTAAACTTAGATTTATACACTGTAGTTTGTAAAGAAATACTTGTAAATGATATGATTTAGGCATAAAAAATGCAGAGAATACCAAAACAATCACTACTATATTCTACGTAGTAAAGAATTTATCAGTTAAAGCAAATATGCCTTTTGGTGTATGTATAATGAGAGAAGAAAATATTATTACAGGCACAAAGTATACAACTAAAGGCACACTAAAGGCACAGAGTGAACAACTAGAGGCACAACGTGAAGAACAAAAAGAACAATTACAGGCACAAAATAAAAAACTCATAGAACAATTACAAGTACAATGTGATGCCATTTGGCCTATGCAATGCCCCAGCTACTTTTCAGCACCTCATGGACCGTGTACTTGAAGGCCTGCACTGGCAGACGGCTCTCATCTATATGGATGATGTAATTGTGTTTGGACAGACTTTCGACCAGGAACTGGAGAGGCTGTCGGAGGTGTTGAACGGGATCCACGTGGCGCACCTTAAGCTGAACCTCAAGAAATGCTACTTGTTTCAGAAGGAAGTAAAGTACCTGGGACACATTGTAAGCGAGAGCGGCGTCTGTACCAACCCAGAGAAGGTGGCAGCTGTGGAAAACTGGCCAGTCCCAACTTGTGTGAGAGAGTTACTGAGTTTCATGAGCTTGTGCACCCACTATCGGCGTTTTGTTAAAGACTTTGCAACGATAGCTGCACCTCTTCACAAACTGTTGGGGAAAAGGCAGAAGTTTGCATGGACATGGACAACAGAGACTCAGAAAGCCTTCAACGAACTCAAGAAGGCGTTGGCAAGCTCTCCAGTATTGCCATACCCAGACCAGAATCAGCCATTTATCTTGGACTGTGACGCTAGTGACAATGGTATTGGCGGAGTCCTGTCGCAGAAGAATGATGACAAGGGGTGGGTGGTGGCATATTACAGCAAGAAACTCAGCCCACCTGAGTAGAACTATTGTGTGAATTGTAAGGAGCTCTTGGCAGTGATAAAGAGCCTTGATTTCTTCCATCCCTACTTGTACAGGTCCTACTTCATCATCAGGATGGACCATGCAGCACTCAAGTGGCTGAAAACGCTAAAGAATCTGGATGTACGACTGGCACGCTGGCCTGGGAAGCTAGACCAGTACAATTATGAGGTGCAGCACCGTCCTGGGCTGGTACATGGCAATGCTGACAGCCTGAGTGGTCAGCCTTGTGATCCGTTGTGCTGGCAGTGTAGTAAAAGTAAGATCTTAGTAAGAAATGCAGCCACACAGCAGTGACACAGCCAGTGTCAGATGAAGACCTGAAGAGGATGCAGATTTACAACCAGTGCTAGAGTGGCTGCAGTGGAGTACATTGCAACCATCTTGGGAAGAAGTTTCCAGGTTAAGCCCTGTGATGAAGAGTTACTGGAGTCAGTGGGACCTTCTTCATTCAAACAAAAGACCACAGGAAGGTCAGTGGGAGACACCCAGTGGCCTCAGTGAGTATTGGCTACTGGTGTTTCTGAAGAAAACGAGGTATAAGATCTTGGATAAGTCACCCAAGTCAATAGTGGGCACCTGGGAGTGAAGAAAACCGTAAGCTGGCTGCAAAAGGGATTCTACTGGATTAGCATGCATCAGGATGCTGAAGAGAGGTGTCGGACCTGTGATGTATGATGTGCCAAGAAGGGACTCAAGAATCGTGGTTGCGTCCCTCTTCAGCTGTACCAAGTGGGTGCACCGATGGAAAGAGTCATGGTGGACATTGTTGGATCTCTGCCACTGACTGAAAGAGGAAACTGGAATATATGTGTCTCTATGGTCTGCTTCACAAAGTGGCCAGAAGCCTATGCCATCCCCGATCAAGAGGCTGTGACTGTTGCTCAGGTGTTGGTTGACCATTTTTTCTGTCGTTTTGGGATGCCACAAGAGCTAAATTCAGACCAGGGTAGAAACTTCAGTCTGCATCCCACGAGTCTACTGGCTACACCTCTGCAGAACTGATGTTGGGCCACCAGTTAAGCTTACCAGTTGAATTAATAATGGCAAGACCACCTGGTGAAGAGCTGCCTACAGACACCTCCAGCTATGCAAAGTATCTTCAGGAAACGCTGGCTGAGGTACATCATCAAGTGCTTGAAGCCCTCATGTTTTCAGGAGAAATGAAGTGCAAATATGATGCCAAGGCAAGTTAGATGAGCTTCAAGGATGGTGACCAAGTTTGGTTGTACAATCGTCTGCAAAAGAAGGGACAGTCACCGAGGCTGCAGAGCCCGTGGGATGGGCCTTACACTGTGCTGGACTGCTATTCAGACATAACGTACCTGATTCGGGGAGACAGGAAGTCTCGTCCAAAGTTGGTACGCGTGAATCGTCTGTGGCAGTACCATGGGCCAGGACAGTAAAGCTGGGACGTCTTTTAGGAATCGTGCTTTCCCACAGCCGAGGATGTTGAGGAGGACCAAAAGCTGAAGTGCAAAGGATGGTGACAGTTCCCCAAGAAGAGAAGTGAATCAGGAAGAGGACCAAGACTTTCCTGGAGCAATGGACTGTGTGGAGGAGCAAGGACGTCGTCGGAAGTGGCATAGGAGAAGACCTGGTAAGTTGAAGGACTATTTTGTGTATAGGTAGATGTTTCATTACAATCAATTATGTTTGTATATATTGTGTAGTTTTGTTGGGACAACAAAGAACTAGGGAAGGGGTAGTGTTAAGAAGCAGGATTTGCTAGTTAGGTAGTCTGGACGTTTTTCGATGTTCTTGGTATTTTACCGTCACAAGTCAGAGTTGCCAATTAGCCTGCTATTGTGAGCGTAGTTATTACATAAGTTATGCATTAATTTTCTGCTCTTTTTCTTTATTATGTTTTATGTGATTACTTGTTAAAGTATGTAATTTAAGTTCATATGGTAAATGATTTAGAGTGTTATGTAATGTAAGAAAACTCTGGCATGTTTTGTATATCTTTGAGTTGGCAACTGTTGTTCTCGTAGAATGTGGAAGTTTTTAGCGTAATGCGAGCGTATATAAGAAGGGGGGAGAGACTAGAGCAAGTTCAGTAGGTTTTCAGTTCAGGCTGAGTGTAGTGCAGTGTCAGTGCAGTGTCAGCGTAGTTTGTATATTTTGGTACTTGTGAAATCAGTGAAGTGTCACTGACAAACAGTGAAGTGCTATTGAAGTTTGGCATATCATCGGAACTTGTGAAAATAGTGAAGTGTTGTCAAGCATTGTAATTACAGTTAGTAAAGTTTGTATAGCTCCAGTGCTTGTGAGAATAGTGAAATGAAGTTGTAAAGCATTAACCTTGCCCAGGTAGAGCTGGATCTGAGACCCCCCCCCCCGGGCCCCTTTTTCTAGCTCATTAACTTCTAAATACCTGAGAGCCCTGTTCTTGTCAGTAGTTCCTAACTTTGTATATCCATGCAAGGGGTGAGGGAATTACTTCACGCTCTCTCTCCATTTCCGCAGTATTAGTGTATGTGAGTAAAAGTTGGGTATGTGAGACCCACGTCTACCTGAGGTGTGTGAGATATTTCATTCTCCCTAACTGCAGATATGAATACAGTGTCTGGCAGCCCCTCTTCACACCGTGGAGCACCATCTTATACCAAGCTTTGGGACCACTCAAGCAACCATTCAGATTTTTTTTTTCTGTTTTCTATTTAATGTTTGTTGTGATGAAAAAGTACAAATCATAGGACAAGAAAATTCTGTTGTAGTCGAAAATATAGTGGAGTGGAGAAAGGGAGTAGGTGGAGGAGGGAGGGAGGAGGAAATGTGGTGTGGCATCTGGCACCACTGCTGTGTCTATTTACATGAATAATGGAAGCAGAAAGTTTGTTCCATGATGAAACCAGTGCCTTATTTTTTATTGAAAGTTTCTGTGTGTGTATGTTCGTTATGATGGAAAACACAGATCACAGGAAAGAATATCTGTTACAATGGAAATTATAGTGGAGTAGAGAAAGGGAGGAGATGGAGGAGGGAAGGAGGAGGAAACGCGGTGAGGCAAGCCTAACACCACTGCTGTGTCTATTTATGTGAATAATGGAAGCAGAAAGTTTGTTTCATGATGAGATCAGTGCCTGATTTTTTATTGAAAGTTTTTGTGCGTGTGTATTTATTATGACAAAAAAAGTGCAAATCACAGTACATGAATAACTATTTTGTTCACAATGTGTGTGTGTGTGTGTGTGTGTGTGTGTGTGTGTGTCGGTGGTGTGGAGCAGTGGTGAGGCGAGCAGGTACTGTACGTACCTGAGCAAGCCTGCCTCACGGTCGTTGCTAAGGTTACCAGACTCGCAGCAGCATTCATGCCACAATTTTGGAAAACATACATGGAAATAGTGTTTGTGGTGGATTGCAGTCTTCTGAAAGGGCTAGTCTAAGCCATAGTTGTTTCACTGCACCTGTGCCACGCATATGGACAATGGGCAAAAAAAAAAAAAAAATGCCCCATTTCCCCACTCACTCTCCCTACACGCACTTCACGGGCCATCTGAGCCAATCAGCTTGAAGTCAAATGATTGGTATTATGACACATATATTTTTTTTTTTTAAATTAAGTAGTAGCTGAAATGTGAAGGTTTAAAAATAGATGATATTCTCAGGAATCTCCAACTGAGACAAGGGTTGACGGGAATATATGTCAGACACTATGGGTTAAGCACAGATGCCTCACTTAAAGGCTTAGGGGCCGTACTGATGCAAGAAGATCAATGTGGAAAATACCAAAACAATTGCATTTCCCACTAGACAAACAAAAAAGGCAGACAAAAATTATTGTACTACAGACCTAGAGGCTCTAGCAGTGGTATTTGTATTACAAAAATTTCGTGATCTTGTATATGGTTACGAAATTCACTCTATCTATCTATCTATCTATATACCTAGGCTGCTTCCCCCAAGGAAAGGGAGGTAGCCGAGACAGGATGACACACTCCCCATTTACTCATCCATTCAAACACATTCATTCGCAGCTTAGCCCCAAATGGGAGAACGGACAGATCCTCACCACACCACACGCACAAGGGTCAACTGCACAATGCAATCAGTGACATCCGCAGCAGGGCCCGACAACAGAGCTGGTTTACCCCTGCCACATCATAACAGACCCATCCCCTTACCCGCACCTGACCTGACTAGCTGATCAGACCAAATGCAGGAGAATATCCCCTCAGGGCTGCGTCATCACTTATTCACAATTTTTCTCCATTTATCTCTGTCACGCACAGCCACTCTTCCTTGCTCAACAGACATCCCTCTCGCATCCAGCGCTCTCTTCACACTGTCCATCCATCCTATTTGTGGTCTTCCTCTCAGCCTTACACCTCTCACATCAGATCTAGTTATCATTTTCACCAATCGCTTATTATCCATTCTCTCCATATGCCCAAACCATCGCAACACCCTCTGCTCAACTCTACCAGCCATCTCCCGAACAACTTCAGTTCTCCTTCACACTTCATCATTTCGCACTCGATCCATACGCGTCACTCCACACATATATCCTCAGACACCTCTTCTCCATTACGTTCAAACTTTTCCTCTCTGCTACACGCATATTCCATGTTTCAGCCCCATATAACGCAGTCGGTACCACAACACCCTCATACAGCCTTCTCTTTACATCCATTCTAAGTGAACGACATCTAAACACTTTTTTCATTCCTCCCATCACCTTACCTACTTCATTTATTCTAAACTTCACTTCTACATCTATTCTTCCATCCACAGTAACATGTGACCCTAGATATTTAAAACACTCTACCTCCTCAAGCAACTCGCCATTCAAAACTATATTCATCCCCCTACCATCTACCAACCTCGTACACTTCATCACTTTACTCTTATTCTCATTTACTTTCAATTTCCTCCTTTCACACACCCTTCCAAACTCCTCTACCAACTGTCTCAATCTCTCCTCTGAATCAGCCACCAGTGCAGTATCATCTGCAAACAGCAGCTGCTTCAGATTCCACTGTCCACCATCAATATTCACCAGACTCAGACCTCCACCTAAAACTTTTGCATTCACCTCCCTTACAACACCATCCATGTAAATATTAAACAACCAAGGCGACATCACACATCCCAGTCGCAGCCCCACTCTCACGGGAAACCAATCACTCACAGCATTTCCCACTCCTACACACGCTCTACTATTTACATAAAAACTTTTCACCCCTTTTAGTAACCTACCATCGAGTCCATACAATCTTAAAACAGTCCACAAAGCCTCCCTATCAGTTCTGTCATACGCTTTCTCTAAATCCATGAATGCCCAAAACACATCCTTGCCTTTCGCTAAATACTTTTCATACACTTGTCTCACAGCAAACACCTGATTCATGCATCCCGTCCCTCTCCTAAAGCCACACTGCTCATCACCAATCACTCCCTCTGTACCTTCTCTAACTCTCATAATTAACACTCTGCCATACACCTTACCTACAACACTCAACAGACGTATACCCCTAAAGCTAGTACATTCATACTTATCACCCTTGCCTTTATACAACGGGACCACACAAGCACTTGCCCAGTGGCACCATACCTTTCACAAAGCACACATTCAACAATCTTACTAATCAGTCAACAATAGTCACTCCACCACCCTTCAGGCAATTCACAGCACACCCATCCATACCTGCAGCATTCTCCTATTTTCATCTCCTTTACTGCCTTCTCCACTTCCTCCTTCGTGATGAAAGAATCATTCAACTCTCCCAACACATTTATTCCTTGCACCCTTCCATCCGCCACAATCTCAGTCACCCTTTCCTCCTCTACATTTAACAATCTTTCAAAATACTCTGCCCATCTCTTCCTTACTGCATCCATCTCAATTAACATCCTTCCATCCTCTACTTTTATTCGTTCTTCCTTCCCAGACTCTCCCTTTCGCACCCTTTTCACCTCCTTCCAAAACATTTTATTCTGTTGAAAATTCTCTGTCAGCCGCCTACCCCACCTCTCATCTGCTGCCACTTTAGCATCATGCACAGCCCTTCTCGCCCTATTCCTCTTTTCCTTATACCTTTCATATGACATCTCATCCTTCCTCTGCAGCCACACTTCATATGCACGTCTCTTCTCAGCCACAGCCATACTTACTTCCTCGCACCACCATTCACTTCCTTTTCTTACACCACCACCTACACATCTCACACCACACACCTCTTCTGCATGCCCCACCACAGCACTCTTAAATAACTGCCATTCCTCCTCCACACTGCCATTTTCTTGATCTTTCACTGCATTCCACTCATCTTTCAATTTCTCCTGATACTCTATCTTTTTCTCTCTTTTATCCAACTCACTCACTTTCAAAACCTCCCTGCCACACCTAACCCTCCTAGCTCTCACCCATCTCTTACCTACTCTTAACTTTCTCTCCACCAGGTAGTGGTCAGACATATCTCCACCCTCCCCTCTCAGATCTCTCTCATCCAATAATCTTCCTATTACTTTCCTAGACACAACCACATAGTCCATCAAAGCTCTGTCAACAACCCTTCCACCCTCCTGTCTCACCCATGTATACTTATAAATATCTTTCTTCTCAAACAGCGTATTTCCAATCACCAACTCTCGCTCAGCACACATCGCTATCATTCGTTCCCCATTTTCATTTCTTCCAGGCACACCATGCATACCAACTCCACCTTCCACTGCTACATTTCCCACTCTAGCATTCAGATCTCCCATCATTACCACATTCACATTCGCTCCAAAACTCTGCAGACACTCATCAACATCATTCCAGAAAGACTCCCTCTCTTCTTCATCCCTTTCACTACCAGGCCCATATGCACTCACAAACACCCACAACTCACGTTCAAATTTCGCTTTCACCCACATCAGTCTCGATGACATCTCCTTCCATTCAGTCACACACTGCTGTACTTCCGGACTCACTAACAAGGCCACACCTTCTCTTGCCCTTCCTCTGTCAACACCTGACAATCTTCCATTCATACTTCCAAACATAGACTCACCCTTCCCTTTCATCTTCGTTTCACTCAAAGCTAACACATCCAACTTTCTTCTCACAAACATTTTCCCAATCTCCTCCCTTTTAGCCTCAATCGTACTATATCCACGCACATTCATAGACCCAATCTTCAGGGTACGGGGATAACTCCATCCCCCATCCCTTTCTCTGGCCTGTCTCTTTTTAGGAACTAAAAAACAGAGGAGGGGGTCCCTAGTCCCCTCACCCCGCCCCTTTTAGTCGCCTTTTACGACACGCAGGGAATACAGTGGCAGTATTCTTCCTAACACAACCTGGCCGCAGAGTAGTAGTATTACCCCATAGTGCGGCCAGATTGTGTCCCCCCCGCCACAGGGGGGGGGGGACCTAAGTCAGTAAGTATCTATACTGACCATAAGTCAGTAAGTATCTGTACTGACCATAAGTCAGTAAGTATCTATACTGACCATAAACCTATCTTGGACATGTTTCAGGAAAAACTCCTCACTGGGAGGAAAGCACAATGGAAAAGAACTGGCCAGAATTACAATGTGAATAATAATTATATAGAAGGTAAAATAAATATGGCAGCAAATGCTTTAGCATGAATCCAACTACGACCAATGTTGCAACAGTCTAAGAAACACTCAGCAACAATCAAGAAATCTCTCAGGCACAACGAAAGGACCCGTATGGTCTAAAGTTATATATCATTTACAGTCAGGTGATGAAATAATCATTACACAGGCTACATGCACTAAAACAATTCACAATAGCAAAACAATACCTTATGTACGGTAAATACAGGACAACCAAATCATATAAGAAATATCAGACAGTTAGTCAATCCTAATAAAATGATACCACACATTATAAGGATAACACATGATAGTCCACATGCAGGTCATCCTGGCAAAGGTACGACAATCAGGCAGGCCCAAATGTCATATCCTTGACCGTCGTTATGCAGGGACCTAAGTCAGTAAGTATTTATTGACCACTATATCCAATTACACATACAAGATTTCATGCAACAATAAACATTAACACGACAAACAGCACAACAGATATAGGCAAGCAATTATGGTCCACAAAACAAGCGAAGTATTAAAGGGTTGATCAGTGCACCTATGTATCTTTCATGAAAGCAGGAAATCTTTACCTTTCTGAATAGTAACATAACTACAATTTGACCGATCACATTTTTACAAAAGATATCCTAATCATACATCATGGTTAGAATACGAGCATTCAATATAAACTGAATACACTTTGAATGACTTAGGTTATGATAAACATTATACAGGGTGACCCAGAGAAACCTTCCACATTTCAAAGGTAATTGAAAAAAAAAATGGGTAAAGATAATCAAAATATTATTTGCATACGTGAAACTTCATTCAATACAGTTTTTATTCATCATGTTTTTAAAGATGACATCCTCCAAATGGTGGCTGTCATTGTCTGTACACGCTTGGAGGCGATTTCTGAAGGCTGTCATGGCTCGATGGGTCATGTCGGGTGGAACAGCGGCTATCTCCTGCTGAATAGCAACCTTAAGGGCTTCAAGAGTTTGGGGTCGATGAGTATACACTCCTGATTTAAGGTAGCCCCACAGAAAAAAATCACAAGGGGCAAGGTCAGGGGAACGGGCTGGCTACCCAACATCGCCACGCAAAAAGATCACCCGATCTGGAAACATTACCCTCAGCACTTGCAATGATCTTCGAGCTGTGTGTGCCGTAGCTCCATTTTGCTGAAACCACACACTTATCGACCCCAAACTCTTGAAGCCCTTAAGGTTGCTATTCAGCAGGAGATAGCCGCTGTTCCACCCGACATTACCGTCGAGCCATGGCAGCCTTCGGTAATCACCTCCAAGCATGTATAGACAATGACAGCCACCATTTGGAGGATGTCATCTTTAAAAACATGATGAATGAAAACTGCATTGAATGAAGCTTCTTGTGTGGAAATAATATTTTGATTATCTTTAACCATTTTTTTTCATTTACCTTTGATATGCAGGAGGTTTTTCTAGGTCACCCTGTAGTACACACTAGCCAAAACAGGAAAGAACCTTATACACTATCTCCTCAATAGGAAACTGAGCATAGTCACCAATGATTTGATTCCAGGAAGTAAAGTTGTACCTTGTATATATGTGCTGAGACAGTGGTCACACCTCCAGTGCATGCAGCTCTGTTTGCACAACACCACATGGACAAAGCCGCTCTGCAACCGGGAGATGTATACACCCACGCCTATTCCAATAGCCCATCTCATTCACCAGATTACGACTAACTACCTGCAGCCGACTAATGTCCATTTTGTGTACCTCACTTGTTTAAATACGACATTCATAGATATCGTGAACTGTTAAGGTAGGGTTCAACACGTTATAAATTAGTCTTCTAGAAGATGTAGAGTTAGAAATAGATTGCATCAAAGATTCAATGCGACTGTAATATCATCAACAGAATCATTACGTAAACTCTTAATGTGCTTGCTTGTTGGTTGCCGCGGCCAGCCTGATGGCGTGCACCCACGGGTCATCAGGCATACGGCGGAGCAACGCCGGTTGACATGCAAAAGCCGCAAACATTTTCCCGCCACCCTTTGAACTTTAACTTATCCTTACTCATCATCGGGACCACCTGGAGACGTGGGGATACTTTAATTTGAAAGAGGATGAGTTGATGAGTCTTATACATTTTTAAATTTTTTCTCCAGCTGTTATGGTTTGGCGGATATTAACGTTTGAAGTAATTTTTTTTTTTTTCCCAGGATCATGATATCCCTGCAAGGAAGAGCGTGCGACATCAGAGAATCCCCGGCGTGCAGGGGTTAAACCAATTACTTCCTGACACACACACTAATAGATATTCTAGCATTGACAGTATTTCTCTGTGAAGTTGAATGTGAAATTTAAAGTTCATGGTAAAGTACATTATATGCTAATGAACCTGGATAATAGACCAAATAGCAATTAAAATATCTGTATGGGTGAAAGCTTAAACCGACTTCATTCTTATAGCCTAATGAAAAGATAAGGAATATAAAACTGAGAATGAAAAGTTGTAAACTTGTAAATGAATTAAAAATGGAAAGGTTTTAGCTTACTAGCCCCCAAAATACCATGAACCATATAAAGTAATGTGAAAAATAAACTCTGCGCTAAGAGATGGGAGAAATAAAATAATGGTTTTTAAATTTGGAAGAGGACCAGGTAAGAATAGTATATTGATTTCAGAATTCATTAAAGGAAACTGAAAACTAAACTACATATATTTGTTGCATTGAAAAATGGATAAACTACTCCAGCAGTGGATATCTTCATCTCAATTTGCAAAGTTATTTGTAGTGTCCTTTGTAGCCTACTGTATGTGCCGTGGTGAATAATGCTGTATATTCTACTTAAAGCAGCTTTATACTCTACCAGTTCCAAGAGATTATTATAGCTACATGGAAATATATCATACATTTATTTGACTGCATAACTGTGTTCACACGTACTTTACCAGCCCTTACAGAATGAACGGTGTCTGCTGTCTGACCGGCTGGCCGCTGGCGTGTGGCGCCTATCGTGTCCAGACCACATTACCAAGATATAAACAAAACTCGAACTTTTAACTCCGACTTTGAAACAGAATAAATTAAAACCATGCTTTCGTGTATAATTCTATGCTCCTGACCTCCCGGTCCACCATGCTCACCTCAACCATGTCCAGTACTTCTTCTTGGCTGTTCCCATCTCTGTCACAATCATGTGTCCTGGTTCTTCGGTTCGATCCGTCCCCGCTAGTGGTCTCTACAAAGCACCTGACTATTGTACCGTCAAATCAGAGTCCGTCATCACTTACGCCACTCGCTATCACCAGGCTGTTCGTAAACACTCCTATGACATCTTTCAACCAATCGACATGTCTTCAACCCTACCATCTGCCAACATTACCATCACCTCCCCTAACTTGCGCATGCTCACCTTCCTCAATGACAATGATTTCATTATGGATCAATTTTCTCTGGCCTTCAGCCGTTCATGGGTTCATCCAACAGTTGTGTTTCCCCCTGTGGTTATCGCTTTCATGGGTTTTCTACTCATCATATGTGCAGTGCATTGTTGTGTCAGAAAAATGGAACGTCGACTCCAGGAAATCAGAGTCGCTACAGGCATAGTACGCCCTACACACGACGTAGAAACTCCCCATACTTAGTGCCCTCACATTCAGTGACTACCAATGCCATCTGACAATTAACCAAACTGTGAACTGAACTCTGCCTACTAGAAAATGATGGTATTTCTTTAATGCATTACTGAGTGCCAGTGTATCCTACAGAAAATACAAAACAAACAAAAAGACAAAAACATGAAGGAAGAACAACAATAGAACTCTCATATCTACTCCTTGTTTATCATGTATCACCCTATTATTGTGTAATTTCTATTATGTGTTAATCCTTGTATATCTTATATGTATATATCCTTCTAATTCCCTCCCCTCAACATGGCCATGTCTCCCCTACTGCCCCTGTATCATACTTATCCCTTGAACACACCTCCCGGTCCTGCCTTACTACTATAATCAAACACCATTTAACTTCCGGTGTCAGGAGACACCGTCTCAGCTACCCGGGGAAGTAGTGTACCCCCTCCACAATATGTCTACCCCCGATGTATATATGTCCCCCCCCAATGCATACATGCCCCCACTAAACTTGCTAGGTCAGCACGCTTTCCCACGCCTGAAGACGGCGTTATTGCATCAGTTGATAGCAGGCAGCCGAAACGGGCAGACTATTTTGCTGTAAGCTTGTAATAAACTCCTTATCTAGCTGTTTGTACACGGAGTTTCTATCACCAAAGTATTGCAAGTTACACATACCTTGCCTATCTATTCTGTCATAAGCTTTCTCCAGGTCCATGAAGGCAGCATACACTTTCCTTCCCTTCTCTAGATACTTCTCCACTAAACATCTTAGAACAAATATCTGATCTACACACCCTTTTCCCTTCCTAAATCCCCTTTTTTGTTCTCCAACTAGCTTCTCTGTCATATGCCTAACCCTATCAATGAGTATTCTACGATATATTTTACCAGTCACACTAAGAAGGCAAATACCCCTATGGTTACCACATACTTCTCTGTCCCGTTTTCCTTTGTATAAAGGAACAATTATACCTGATTTCCAGTCCTCTGGAACCCTTCCCTCTGCCCAAGCCAATCTACACAACTTCCATTTCCACTCCACAACAATCTCACCCCCATACCTAAGCATTTCACCACACACTTCATCAATTCCAGGGGCCTTTCCCAACTTAATCTTCTTCATTGCTTCCACTACTTCCGCCCTACTGATCTCTACCTCCCTCCTCTCATCTCTTCTTCTCCCAGCCATTCCCCAATAATAAAACTGATAAAATCTATGTCGTTGTAAATATGCCAAAGAAAACTCATAGAATCCAACAATATCAACACTTTGCGAAGCAGTAAGTGATCTGGGAAAAGATAAATTTGTGCACACACATACTCGAAAAGGGTAAAAAAAAAAAATAGTTGGGTGTCATCAATAAGAATGCACAACAATCTGCACACAGCATCAAAAACTTTTAAACCTACATGACAACCTAACCTCAACACAAGCAACAATAGTCACTGAATTCCACATGCAGTCAATGTAGTTTCGTCCCGTGCTAGTCACGCGTGTGGTCATCTGGCCAGTACACATTTCTTGCGGTGCTGTTGATCAGGACTTTCCACGCGTCTGGGTTCTGGGGGTCGTTGAACAAGTTTCTGGGCACCCTTTGACACATGCTGCTCCCCACGAACCATCGGGCTATTTGCGTATGATGGCTGGGTGTGGTGGAAGTGTGGACGAGATGGCACAGCTCGCACAAACTTCCCCGAACGTAGGCCTTGAAGTACCCGCGCCACAGATGGTACCTGAGGGCAACACGAAAAGTGTAAAAATCTGATACACTGATCATACAGACAGTTGTAGGGAGTTATGTTTCTGGGGAAATTGACTGCTTTATCGAAAAGTTTGAAAGATAAGCAGTAATTCAAGAGGTTAATCCATTCGGTCCGAGCACGTTATTTTTAGCACAATCTTGTTACTGCCAGACGATTTTAATCAGCTGAGGTGAGCTGTAAGGGGATTATGGGTGAGTGAGGGATTTAATGAAGGATTTATTTAACTTTATCTGCGTCAAAATTATCTCCTGAGCTTAACAAAATCGTCCAGAGGAAAATAGACTATCGTACAGAAATGTTAACAGTACTGTATATTTCTGTAAGACAGAGTAAGGTGAAAGTATTATAATAAAGTGCAAGGTGAAAGTATTATAATAAAGTGTAGAATATGCTTAAGTTATGATGAGATCTTGCTAATAATGAAATAGTCGCATAGAAAAAGTATATTTTCAGCACTTATTGTAGCAACGTAACACGAACTTTTGTAAGGTGCACTTATTCAACAGCACTATCTTATATTAAAGTTGGTATGCTTTTAGCACTTGTTTCAAATGGTTTCAGTGATAGCTTCAGGTCATTAAATGATAGGTTCGACTTAAACTTATTGAAGTCCTTGATCTATCTATTTATCTATCTATCTATCTATCTATTTATATATCTATATATATCTATATCTATCTATCTATATATATATATATATATATATATATTGTAACATAGCCTATGATTTCATCATCCTTTGTATAATTCTAACGTACAGTATGCTGCATGTTTGATCACGAATCGCCTCGTGGCTTCCATAGTGACCAGGCTAGCGTGTTTTACCTCACTCCCCCCTTCTCCCATTATAGTAGAGTAAATCGTTCTTTCTGTTGTTCAGAGCAGGATTGTCAACTCTTTGTCCCCTATGGCTTCATTTGCGCGTCCTTCTTACAAGTTGTATCAAGCTCTGCCGGCCCCTGTATAATAAGCTCAGTCTCTGCATTATTGCCACTTAGATCTACTCCTCATTTTGTTCACATCTCTGTCCTCTCCTGTACAGTTGTTATTATTTTTGTGAGTGCTCAGGAAGTATCCAACCATCTTGCTGCTGTGTAATTTGAGTATAAGTGTTATTACTTTTTCTTGTATTGTATAGCATAAGGTGTTGGTTCGTAGGCCTGGTAAGGTTTTTGTGATTCATGTGGAGTTTTTGATGTCAGCCATCATTAATAATATTTTGTATCTGTAATTATTATATCTTGCTTTAACTGAGCATTATCCGGTTTTCTCATTTTATCAGGGCTGACTTAGATAAATTTACTCTTGCTAATTTCGTGTTAATAGAGGCTATTGCAGTTAACCATATATTTAACCTGTTTTTTGCCATTCCATTATCCTTATGAGTCCTCAATGTTTAGTTGTTAGTTTGAGCATTAAACTTTAACTTGTAATTTTACCTAACTCTTTTGTTTTGAACCTGGAACTTTGTGGGACAGTAGTGATTTTAGTCTCTGTTCCGTAACATAAATTTGGCGACCTCTTATCAGGATATTCAGGATATTATCATAAGGATATTGCTTGATATTTTGTGACTGTGATTTATTTATGATGTCTACTATTACTACACTTGATGAAGCCAAAGATTTTTTGTCAAATGTGCAAAGAGTGTGTGATGTAGAAAACAGAACAAAGAATGAACTTGAGCTTGTTGCTCAACAATTGGGAATTGCTGTTCGCTCTCATCATTCTAAAGATCAAATTGTTGGCATGATTAATAAAAGCATGTTTAATGTAACTCCTCCAGATGAGCAAACGCAGATTGAAATAGCTAAGTTACAGCTAGCCCTGCAGGAGGCTCGTGCTAAGGAGGCTGAGTTTCAGGCTCGTGCTAAGGAGGCTGAGTTTCAGGCTCGTATTCAGGAGGCACAGGCACAGGCTTAGGCACAAGTTGAACTTGCTAGGATTCAGGCAGACCATGAGTATCGGATGAAACAAGGTGAAACTGGATCATCTAGCTCTGATGATTTTGATGTGGCTAAAAATGTTAAACTTGTCCCTCCTTTTAATGAATCTGATTTAAGAAAGTATTTTCAGTTGTTTGGGAGGGTAGCTACAGGTTTTAATTGGCCCAAAAAGTATTGGCCAGTACTCCTTCAAACTGTTCTCACCGGTAAAGCTCAAGTAACTTATGCATCTTTGCCTCAGGATCAATCTGATAATTATGATATAGTTAAGAGCTTGATTCTTAAGGCCTATGAGCTTGTTCCTGAAGCCTATAGAGTAAAATTTAGGACAACTTATAAGCAAGATAAGCAATACCATGTTGAGTATGCAAATATCAAAGAAGATCTGTTAGAGCAGTGGTTAAATTCTAAGAATGTGGATTCTGATTTTGGTAAATTTAAGCAGATGACTTCAAAAGATGTATTAATAAAGATGTAAGCCTATATCTTGGTGAGAAAAGAATAGATAATTTGTCTGATGCTGCAGTTTTAGCTGATGAATATGTTCTCACTCACAAGAGATATTCTAAAGAAAAAAGGAAAGCTGAGAGTAAGTACGTTGCCTCTACTCAGAGTACAGGTAACAGGAAAGAGAATAAAGATGATGTTTCTCTGGAAGTAAATACCAGCTCCACCTCTAGATTTCAGAAAAGTAAATGTACTTATTGTAGTAAGCTTGGTCATACTACGGAGAAATATTTCAGGAGACAGCGTGATGTGAACAAAAAGGAGTCTTTAAATATTCAGTCAATTGGGCTAGTGTCCACCCTTGAGAGTTCCCAGAATTCTTTAACTGAGTTAACTGAACCTGCTTTGAGGGGTAAATTAAATTCTCATGATAAAGCTCCTCTTTTGAGCAGTAACGTGGGTGACACTCTCAAGAGTTCATGTGCTAATTTCCTGTCTGATGGTTTTGTCAGTCCTCTGGACAGTAATAACAGGAAATCAGTTAAAATATATCGTGATACAGGTGCTTGCCAATCCCTTATGCTGACCAGTGTTCTAGGCTCTAATGTTAATTTCTCTGATGAAACTGTAATCTTACAAGGTGTAGGGAATAATTACTTCTCTGTCCCTCTGTGCAGAGTGAATTTAGAGTCTGGTTTTGTTAATGGTTCCGTTATGGTTGGGTTGGTTGAGACACTCCCAATGTCAGGTGTAACTTTCTTACTTGGAAATGATATCGGTGGAAGTCAAGTGTGTCCAGCTCCTCAGTTGTCTAGTGAACCAGTGACTGCAACCCAGGATTGTGATATCCCTGATGTGTTCTCTGCATGTGCTGTCACTAGGGCTAAGTCTAAAGTTACTGGTGACTTAGAGGATAATGATGATGATGATGTTATCCTAGCTGACATTTTTCTTGCTTATTTGGACCACTCACCAGATGAGGCAGTACCCCGTAGTGTTGATAATTTGTCTCGTCAAGAGTTGGTTGAGTTGCAGGTTGCTGACCCTGAGTTGAAAGGTCTAGCTAACTCTGCTTGCAGTGAGGAAGAGTCAGCTGGTGCTTCTACTTGTTATTATATAAAGTCAGGAGTACTTATGAGGAAGTGGAGACCCCCAACAGCATCAGCCGACTGTGAATGGGAGGTTGTACATCAAGTTGTCATCCCTCGTGTTTGTAGGCAGGATATGATTAGAGTGGCTCATGATTCCAGTTTGGCAGGACACCTTGGAGTGAGGAAGACTGTGACACGCATTTTGAAACACTTCTACTGGCCGGGCATCTTCAGAGATGTTTCCTGGTATTGTAAGTCTTGTCACACCTGTCAAGTTGTGGGGAAGTGTAATCAGACCGAAAAGGTTGCACCTCTAGTTCCCATTCCTCCTTTTGAGGCGCGATTCACCGGTGTGTTGGTGGATATTGTGGGCCCTCTTCCTAAGACTTCTTCAGGATTTTCTTACGTGTTGACCCTGCTTGATATGGCTACTCGTTATCCTGAAGCCATTCCACTTAGAAATATCTCAGCAAAAAACGTGGTTAAGGAAATGCTAGGGTTCTTCACCAAGTTTGGTCTACCCATGGAGGTAAAGTCAGACCGGGGAAGTAATTTCATGTCAAATGTTTTCAAGCAGTCTCTGAAAGAGTTGGGCATCACCCAGATCACGTCCTCAGCTTACCATCCCCAGACCCAAGGAGCGTTGGAGAGATATCATCAAACACTCAAATCGATGCTCAAGAAATACTGTTTGGAACATCAGAAAGACTGGGATAAAGGTCTTCCATTCGTTGTATTTGCCGCAAGAGAATCTCCAAATGAATCACTGGGCTTCTCACCCTTTGAACTACTGTTTGGCCATGAAGTAAAAGGACCCCTTAAGCTACTGAAGGAATGCTGGCTGTTGGAGGAAGATGACGTCAACCTGCTGGAGTATGTGATGAAGTTCAAAGAACGGCTGTCCACTGCTTTACAGCTGGCGAGAGAGAATTTAGGAGCTGCTCAGGAGAAGATGAAGACTTGGTATGATAAGAAGTCCAGGTTACGCCACTTTCAGCCAGGAGATCAGGTTTTGATTCTGCTACCAGTGCATGGGCAACCTCATCAAGACAAGTTTAGTGGTCCTTATTTCGTGGAGAAGAAACTCAGTGATGTCAACTATGTCATCGCCACACCAGATTGTAGAAAGAACAAAGAACTTTGTCACATCAACATGCTAAAGTTATATCACAGGCGGGACGAAAATAACCCAGTCTGCACTGTTGCTGTTCCACCCGAGTCTGCAAGTGAAGTTCTCCCATGCAGCATGAGCCTGAGTGATAGTTTAGGGAAGAATCCTGATATCATGAATGATCTTCAGACTAAGCTTTCTCATCTAGCTCCCGAGGAAAGGCAGGAGTTTTCAGCATTACTGCAGGAGTACCCGCAAGTGTTCCGTGCCACTCCAGGAAGAACCACTGTGTTGATGCATGATGTCGATGTTGGAGACGCAAAGCCAATTAAACTGCCTCTTTACCGTGTGAACCCAGTGAAAGTTCCTCTCATCCAGAAGGAGCTTGGCTACCTGTTGAACCACAAGATGATTGAGCCTTGTCAGAGCGAGTGGAGTTCTCCTGTCACTCTAGTCCCTAAGCCAGGTGGGTCACAGCAGCTTTGCATAGACTACAGACGTGTTAATCAGAGAACCAAAACAGACACTTACCCTCTCCCTCGTGTGGAAGATGGCATAGACAAGATCGGAAAGGCTAGGTACATAAGTAAGTTTGATTTGTTAAAGGGATACTAGCAAGTACCTATGACTGAACGTACTAGGGAGCTCTCATGTTTTGTAACACTACGAAAGACTTTTACATGTTCTGTAATGCCATATGGTATGAAGAATGCACCAGCCACTTTTCAGAAGCTCATGAATGTTGTAACAGAGGGTTTGGCAGGGTGTGTTGTTTATATTGATGATGTATTAATCTTCAGTGACAACTGGAAAGATCACCTATGCCATGTCAGTAAATTTCTTGAGCGTTTGGTTCAGGCTAATCTTGTAGCTAATTTATCAAAGTGTGAGTTTGGTCAAGCTAAAGTACAGTACCTTGGGTACGTAATTGGTGATGGACATGTTGCACCCCCAGCAGCTAAGGTTCAGGTTATAAGTGATCTTCCCAGACCTAAGAGTAGGAAAGAGCTACAAAGATTTTTGGGAATGGTAGGTTATTACAGGAGATTTGTTCTTAACTTTTCAATTCTTGTATCACCACTTACAGACCTACTGAAAAAGGGAGTTAA
Source organism: Coenobita brevimanus (assembly GCF_032717465.1). NCBI lineage: Eukaryota > Metazoa > Arthropoda > Malacostraca > Decapoda > Coenobitidae > Coenobita > Coenobita brevimanus. The sequence goes on along the minus strand of NC_137019.1, from coordinate 24,933,751 downwards.
ATTTGTCTGGACCAATAACTGTGAATCCTTTTTCAGTAAACTTAAAGCTATCCTATTAAGTCAGCCAGTGCTCGCTACTCCAAATTTTGCTAAGCCTTTTAAGATGGCTTTTGACGCAAGTGATACATGAGCTGGGGCTGTTTTGCTGCAAGAGGATGATCAGGGTATTGAACACCCTGTATCTAATTACAGTAAGAAGTTCACTCCACCTCAAAAGAACTACTCCACTATTGAGAAAGAGCTTTTGGCCTTGATTTTGAGTTTACAGCATTTTTCATTTTATTTGTGTTCTGGTTTTGACCCCATAGTCATTTATACCAATCATAACCCACTGAAATTCCTTAGTAAGTTTAAAGATAAAAATCAGAGATTGACAAGATGGAGTCTAGTTCTTCAGGAGTATTCATTAGACATACAACAGGTCAAGGGGAAAGAAAATGTTATTGCAGATTGCTTCTCTAGACTTTAGACAGATTGTTTTAGAGTAATAAGAAATTACCTTTGTAATTTTTTTTTTTTTTTTTTTTTTTTTGTGGGGAGGTGTTAAATAGCCTACGATTTCATCATCCTTTGTATAATTCTAACGTACAGTATGCTGCATGTTTGATCACGAATCGCCTCGTGGCTTCCATAGTGACCAGGCTAGCGTGTTTTACCTCACTCCCCCCTTCTCCCATTATAGTAGAGTAAATCGTTCTTTCTGTTATTCAGAGCAGGATTGTCAACTCTTTGTCCCCTATGGCTTCATTTGCGCGTCCTTCTTACAAGTTGTATCAAGCTCTGCCGGCCCCTGTATAATGAGCTCAGTCTCTGCATTATTGCCACTTAGATCTACTCCTCATTTTGTTCACATCTCTGTCCTCTCCTGTACAGTTGTTATTATTTTTGTGAGTGCTCAGGAAGTCTCCAACCATCTAGCTGCTGTGTAATTTGAGTATAAGTGTTATTACTTTTTCTTGTATTGTATAGCATAAGGTGTTGGTTCGTAGGCCTGGTAAGGTTTTTGTGATTCATGTGGAGTTTTTGATGTCAGCCATCATTAATAATATTTTGTATCTGTAATTATTATATCTTGCTTTAACTGAGCATTATCCGGTTTTCTCATTTTATCAGGGCTGACTTAGATAAATTTACTCTTGCTAATTTCGTGTTAATAGAGGCTATTGCAGTTAACCATATATTTAACCTGTTTTTTGCCATTACATTATCCTTATGAGTCCTCAATGTTTAGTTGTTAGTTTGAGCATTAAACTTTAACTTGTAATTTTACCTAACTCTTTTGTTTTGAACCTGGAACTTTGCGGGACAGTAGTGATTTTAGTCTCTGTTCCGTAACATAAATTTGGCGACCTCTTATCAGGATATTCAGGATATTATCATAAGGATATTGCTTGATATTTTGTGACTGTGATTTATTTATGATGTCTACTATTACTACACTTGATGAAGCCAAAGATTTTTTGTCAATTGTGCAAAGAGTGTGTGATGTAGAAAACAGAACAAAGAATGAACTTTAGCTTGTTGCTCAACAATTGGGAATTGCTGTTCGCTCTCATCATTCTAAAGATCAAATTGTTGGCATGATTAATAAAAGCATGTTTAATGTAACTCCTCCAGATGAGCAAACGCAGATTGAAATAGCTAAGTTACAGCTAGCCCTGCAGGAGGCTCGTGCTAAGGAGGCTGAGTTTCAGGCTCGTGCTAAGGTGGCTGAGTTTCAGGCTCGTGCTAAGGAGGCTGAGTTTCAGGCTCGTATTCAGGAGGCACAGGCACAGGCTCAGGCACAAGTTGAACTTGCTAGGATTCAGGCAGACCATGAGTATCGGATGAAACAAGGTGAAACTGGATCATCTAGCTCTGATGATTTTGATGTGGCTAAAAATGTTAAACTTGTCCCTCCTTTTAATGAATCTGATTTAACAAAGAATTTTCAGTTGTTTGGGAGGGTAGCTACAGGTTTTAATTGGCCCAAAAAGTATTGGCCAGTACTCCTTCAAACTGTTCTCACCGGTAAAGCTCAAGTAACTTATGCATCTTTGCCTCAGGATCAATCTGATAATTATGATATAGTTAAGAGCTTGATTCTTAAGGCCTATGAGCTTGTTCCTGAAGCCTATAGAGTAAAATTTAGGACAACTTATAAGCAAGATAAGCAATACCATGTTGAGTATGCAAATATCAAAGAAGATCTCTTAGAGCAGTGGTTAAATTCTAAGAATGTGGATTCTGATTTTGGTAAATTTAAGCAGATGATTTTGCTGGAGGACTTCAAAAGGTGTATTAATAAAGATGTAAGCCTATATCTTGGTGAGAAAAGAATAGATAATTTGTCTGATGCTGCAGTTTTAGCTGATGAATATGTTCTCACTCACAAGAGATATTCTAAAGAAAAAAGGAAAGCTGAGAGTAAGTACGTTGCCTCTACTCAGAGTACAGGTAACAGGAAAGAGAATAAAGATGATGTTTCTCTGGAAGTAAATACCAGCTCCACCTCTAGATTTCAGAAAAGTAAATGTACTTATTGTAGTAAGCTTGGTCATACTACGGAGAAATATTTCAGGAGACAGCGTGATGTGAACAAAAAGGAGTCTTTAAATATTCAGTCAATTGGGCTAGTGTCCACCCTTGAGAGTTCCCAGAATTCTTTAACTGAGTTAACTGAACCTGCTTTGAGGGGTAAATTAAATTCTCATGATAAAGCTCCTCTTTTGAGCAGTAACGTGGGTGACACTCTCAAGAGTTCATGTGCTAATTTCCTGTCTGATGGTTTTGTCAGTCCTCTGGACAGTAATAACAGGAAATCAGTTAAAATATATCGTGATACAGGTGCTTGCCAATCCCTTATGCTGACCAGTGTTCTAGGCTCTAATGTTAATTTCTCTGATGAAACTGTAATCTTACAAGGTGTAGGGAATAATTACTTCTCTGTCCCTCTGTGCAGAGTGAATTTAGAGTCTGGTTTTGTTAATGGTTCCGTTATGGTTGGGTTGGTTGAGACACTCCCAATGTCAGGTGTAACTTTCTTACTTGGAAATGATATCGGTGGAAGTCAAGTGTGTCCAGCTCCTCAGTTGTCTAGTGAACCAGTGACTGCAACCCAGGATTGTGATATCCCTGATGTGTTCTCTGCATGTGCTGTCACTAGGGCTAAGTCTAAAGTTACTGGTGACTTAGAGGATAATGATGATGATGATGTTATCCTAGCTGACATTTTTCTTGCTTATTTGGACCACTCACCAGATGAGGCAGTACCCCGTAGTGTTGATAATTTGTCTCGTCAAGAGTTGGTTGAGTTGCAGGTTGCTGACCCTGAGTTGAAAGGTCTAGCTAACTCTGCTTGCAGTGAGGAAGAGTCAGCTGGTGCTTCTACTTGTTATTATATAAAGTCAGGAGTACTTATGAGGAAGTGGAGACCCCCAACAGCATCAGCCGACTGTGAATGGGAGGTTGTACATCAAGTTGTCATCCCTCGTGTTTGTAGGCAGGATATCATTAGAGTGGCTCATGATTCCAGTTTGGCAGGACACCTTGGAGTGAGGAAGACTGTGGCACGCATTTTGAAACACTTCTACTGGCCGGGCATCTTCAGAGATGTTTCCTGGTATTGTAAGTCTTGTCACACCTGTCAAGTTGTGGGGAAGTGTAATCAGACCGAAAAGGTTGCACCTCTAGTTCCCATTCCTCCTTTTGAGGCGCGATTCACCGGTGTGTTGGTGGATATTGTGGGCCCTCTTCCTAAGACTTCTTCAGGATTTTCTTACGTGTTGACCCTGCTTGATATGGCTACTCGTTATCCTGAAGCCATTCCACTTAGAAATATCTCAGCAAAAAACGTGGTTAAGGAAATGCTAGGGTTCTTCACCAAGTTTGGTCTACCCATGGAGGTACAGTCAGACCGGGGAAGTAATTTCATGTCAAATGTTTTCAAGCAGTCTCTGAAAGAGTTGGGCATCACCCAGATCACGTCCTCAGCTTACCATCCGCAGACCCAAGGAGCGTTGGAGAGATATCATCAAACACTCAAATCGATACTCAAGAAATACTGTTCGGAACATCAGAAAGACTAGGATAAAGGTCTTCCATTCGTTGTATTTGCCGCAAGAGAATCTCCAAATGAATCACTGGGCTTCTCACCCTTTTAACTACTGTTTGGCCATGAAGTAAAAGGACCCCTTAAGCTACTGAAGGAATACTGGCTGTCGGAGGAAGATGACGTCAACCTGCTGGAGTATGTGATGAAGTTCAAAGAACGGCTGTCCACTGCTTTACAGCTGGCGAAAGAGAATTTAGGAGCTGCTCAGGAGAAGATGAAGACTTGGTATGATAAGAAGTCCAGGTTACGCCACTTTCAGCCAGGAGATCAGGTTTTGATTCTGCTACCAGTGCATGGGCAACCTCTTCAAGCCAAGTTTAGTGGTCCTTATTTCGTGGAGAAGAAACTCAGTGATGTCAACTATGTCATCGCCACACCAGATTGTAGAAAGAACAAAGAACTTTGTCACATCAACATGCTAAAGTTATATCACAGGCGGGACGAAAATAACCCAGTCTGCACTGTTGCTGTTCCACCCGAGTCTGCAAGTGAAGTTCTCCCATGCAGCATGAGCCTGAGTGATAGTTTAGGGAAGAATCCTGATATCATGAATGATCTTCAGACTAAGCTTTCTCATCTAGCTCCCGAGGAAAGGCAGGAGTTTTCAGCATTACTGCAGGAGTACCCGCAAGTGTTCCGTGCCACTCCAGGAAGAACCACTGTGTTGATGCATGATGTCGATGTTGGAGACGCAAAGCCAATTAAACTGCCTCTTTACCGTGTGAACCCAGTGAAAGTTCCTCTCATCCAGAAGGAGCTTGGCTACCTGTTGAACCACAAGATGATTGAGCCTTGTCAGAGCGAGTGGAGTTCTCCTGTCACTCTAGTCCCTAAGCCAGGTGGGTCACAGCAGCTTTGCATAGACTACAGACGTGTTAATCAGAGAACCAAAACAGACACTTACCCTCTCCCTCGTGTGGAAGATGGCATAGACAAGATCGGAAAGGCTAGGTACATAAGTAAGTTTGATTTGTTAAAGGGATACTAGCAAGTACCTATGACTGAACGTACTAGGGAGCTCTCATGTTTTGTAACACTACGAAAGACTTTTACATGTTCTGTAATGCCATATGGTATGAAGAATGCACCAGCCACTTTTCAGAAGCTCATGAATGTTGTAACAGAGGGTTTGGCAGGGTGTGTTGTTTATATTGATGATGTATTAATCTTCAGTGACAACTGGAAAGATCACCTATGCCATGTCAGTAAATTTCTTGAGCGTTTGGTTCAGGCTAATCTTGTAGCTAATTTATCAAAGTGTGAGTTTGGTCAAGCTAAAGTACAGTACCTTGGGTACGTAATTGGTGATGGACATGTTGCACCCCCAGCAGCTAAGGTTCAGGTTATAAGTGATCTTCCCAGACCTAAGAGTAGGAAAGAGCTACAAAGATTTTTGGGAATGGTAGGTTATTACAGGAGATTTGTTCTTAACTTTTCAATTCTTGTATCACCACTTACAGACCTACTGAAAAAGGGAGTTAAATTTGTCTGGACCGATAACTGTGAATCCTTTTTCAGTAAACTTAAAGCTATCCTATTAAGTCAGCCAGTGCTCGCTACTCCAAATTTTGCTAAGCCTTTTAAGATGGCTTTTGACGCAAGTGATACATGAGCTGGGGCTGTTTTGCTGCAAGAGGATGATCAGGGTATTGAACACCCTGTATCTAATTACAGTAAGAAGTTCACTCCACCTCAAAAGAACTACTCCACTATTGAGAAAGAGCTTTTGGCCTTGATTTTGAGTTTACAGCATTTTTCATTTTATTTGTGTTCTGGTTTTGACCCCATAGTCATTTATACCAATCATAACCCACTGAAATTCCTTAGTAAGTTTAAAGATAAAAATCAGAGATTGACAAGATGGAGTCTACTTCTTCAGGAGTATTCATTAGACATACAACAGGTCAAGGGGAAAGAAAATGTTATTGCAGATTGCTTCTCTAGACTTTAGACAGATTGTTTTAGAGTAATAAGAAATTACCTTTGTAAATTTTTTTTTTTTTTTTTTTGTGGGGAGGTGTTACATAGCCTACGATTTCATCATCATCCTTTGTATAATTCTAACGTACAGTATGCTGCATGTTTGATCACGAATCGCCTCGTGGCTTCCATAGTGACCAGGCTAGCGTGTTTTACCTCACTCCCCCCTTATAGTAAAGTAAGTCGTTCTTTCTGTTGTTCAGAGCAGGATTGTCAACTCTTTGTCCCCTATGGCTTCATTTGCGCGTCCTTCTTACAAGTTGTATCAAGCTCTGCCGGCCCCTATATAATGAGCTCAGTCTGTGTATTATTGCCACTTAGATCTACTCCTCATTTTGTTCACATCTCTGTCCTCCCCTGTACAGTTGTTATTATTTTTGTGAGTGCTCAGGAAGTCTCCAACCATCTAGCTGCTGTGTAATTTGCGTATAAGTGTTATTACTTTTTCTTGTATTGTATAGCATAAGGTGTTGGTTCGTAGGCCTGGTAAGGTTTTTGTGATTCATGTGGAGTTTTTGATGTCAGCCATCATTAATAATATTTTGTATCTGTAATTATTATATCTTGCTTTAACTGAGCATTATCCGGTTTTCTCATTTTATCAGGGCTGACTTAGATGAATTTACTCTTGCTAATTTCGTGTTAAAAGAGGCTATTGCAGTTAACCATATATTTAACCTGTTTTTTGCCATTACATTATCCTTATGAGTCCTGAATGTTTAGTTGTTAGTTAGAGCATTAAACTTTAACTTGTAATTTTACCTAACTCTTTTGTTTTGAACCTGGAACTTTGCGGGGCAGTAGTGATTTTAATCTCTGTTCCGTAACAATATATATATATATATATTGTTACGCTGTCCGCCTTTCCGTTCCCACGGATGCAGCCGTTACAGCTGGGCTAGGGGGATTATGCAGTATGTATCCGTGTCATTCGCGGAGTTTATATTAGCGAGTGTTACAAGTTCTTTTGTTTCTTTCGTTCCTGCCACTGAGGGCAATTTTATTTCATGCCATGCTGAGAATGCATTTGATTATTTTGATTGTCTTATGTGAGCTACCAGTATATTTAATGATGTTTTGCTTGCATTAGAAGTACCAATTTATTGTAGAGAGAGAGGGGCACGAATTTAAGTTCTTATTAATTAATTTGATTCATGCGTTCGCACTTGGCTGCACACAAGCCAGCCTTTGTCAGTCTCTTCCCAGCCAGCTTTAGTATCGGGTGCTTGTACACTCTCTCCCCAGTTATTTTTATGCCGAGCTGGCGTTTTCATTTAAGTTTATTTTTATTCTTTTTGTTGCTGACTGAGGGAAGTAGATATTTTATTTGTTTTTGTGACCTTGTTGTCTTTGGAGGGCCAGTCTGGCTCACCGTGGTCCTCTCGCTGCCTTTGTTAACGTTCCCCAACACACGTACGTACACACACACACCCCTAACCCCTACACTGTTTAATCCCATCTCTCTGCACAAGGCTAGTGAGAACCATCGTGAGCTATTAACTGCGTTCCCCCTTGGACACGGGTTAAGTAGAAAGTCGTCACCACCGGAAGTAAGTGGGAGGTGTTCCTGTATACTGTCTCGGGCGGTATTACTTCCGGTAGTGGCGATAGTAGGCTAGATCTATAGGTAGGCTGTTCCGTTTTATTATCAAAGTACAGAGTGTTGCGTTCTTAAGTACTTCCGTTGTGCAGTTTTTCTCTAGTTTGCGGAGTGTCAGTGCCGGGGTCTGCGTTATTTTTGCAACGCAGTGGAGGCCGATCATCTAAGGCTGACTTGTTGTCTTTTTGTAATAGCCCCGGGCTGGCGCAAACCGTAACAGTGGCGACCTCGCATCAGGATATCCTAACAGTGCCTTCTTCTTGCTAGGATATCGTTACCTTGGCGTTCTCTGTGCTTTGAGGTGAAGCTGATGTGTGTGTAGTTTCTCAGTCAGCATTAGTATTTCATTATTTAGTACTGCCATTGATTTGTCGCCATGGAGTCACGCGTGTCTACACCAGATCGCGTACGTGCTGAGTCACCTGTGGATATGGAACAACGAGAGGCACATAGCAAAGGTACTCCCCGTGTGAGCCCTGAGTTTGACTATGGTGCTGAAATGCCTCGTTTCGCTACCCCACTATTACCATCTATGATGCCGCCGAGCCAGTTTAGAGCAGTTCCCCCAGGTATGTTTAGTGCTTTCCCTGGAGTTGTTCATTCCACTCCCATATACCCTGGAGCCTTGTCACCGGAGGCTCAGTTGCAGTTGGAGTTGAAAAAGTTGGAGATGGAAATGCAGCGTGCAAAAGAAGAGAGGGAGATGCAGCGTGAAAAAGAAGAGAGGGAAATGCAGCGTGCAAAAGAAGAGAGGGAGATGGAGTTGCAGCGTGAAAAAATGCGATTTGAGCTGGAGAAGACTCGCTTGGAGCTGACTGCTAATAGACCAACTTCAGATACCCAAACCTCAGGCCGTGCAGAGGATAGGGAGAGTTGGTTCTCAAGGAGTCTAAAATTAGTGCCAGCATTTGATGAGTTGAAGGTGACAGAATGGTTTGTCAGGTTTGAGAAGAAGGCTAGGGAGTTTGAGTGGCCAAGGCAGCGCTGGGTGGGGTTGGTATCTAATGTGCTGAAGGGAAAAGCCTTGGAAGTGTATAATAGGTTGAGCCCTGAGGATGTAGATGATTATGATGAATTTAAAACAGCCATCCTGAAGGCATATGAACTTAGACCAGAGGCTTATCGGTTGTTGTTCCGTGGTGCTCGGAAAAGGCCTGCTGACACCTATATGGCCTAAGCTAGGTATCTGGAGGAGAGGTTAGACGAGTGGTTGCTGAGTGAGAGCGCCACTTCGTATAACGAGGTGCGTGAACTGCTTTTGATGGAACATTTTACCAACATGGCTGACAAAGAAATTGGTGTTAAAATTAGGGAGAAGAGATTTAAGACCGTGAAGGAAGCAGCGACGTGGGCTGATGACCGGGTGTTTGCCTTGCGGAGTATGGGGGTCAAGTATGCTAATTTTCAGTATTCCAGGGAGAGGACTGTGAGTGGCCCTGCCTGGGATAAATCTCCCGTGAATCAGTCCAAGGGAAGTTCAGAGGAGAAAAAGAATTCTGGGAGAAAGAGCCCTGTATCCAGTTCGAAGCTAGTTTGTTACTTTTGCAAACAGAGTGGGCACATCAAGCCTAACTGCCCTAAGTGGAAGGCCTCCCAAAATGCCAAACCAGTGGCACTAGTTATAGGTTCGAGTCAGGTGAACGAGAGGAGTTGGGAGAGTGGTAACGGTGAGGGGGAAGTCTGTGGAAAGCTGGAGTGCAGCCGGTTGTGCTCGCTGCCAGCTCAGGCTGAAAAAGTTACCCAACATGCTACGCCACCTCCGGATGAACTGCCTCAGAAATCGTCCCTAGACTGGTGTAAACCTTTTATGTGTCACGGCACAGTGAAAATTCATGGGATCAGTTATCCAGTTACTGTGGCTCGTGATACCTGTGCACAACAGTCTGTGTGCAGAAACGTGACTGGAGGGCCTGTAAACTCAGGGAAGTATGTGCTGTGTAGAGGCATGAACTCAGATGAATACTATGATTATGTTCATGTGGAACTCGATTGCCCCATTGTTCAGGCTGCAGCTCAAGTAGCTGTTGCTGATGTAATGCCACTAGAGGGGGTTGATTTTCTGCTGGGGAACGACCTGGCTGGGGAGAAAGTATTTCCGTCTCTTCCCCCACCAGTTGTTGTGGCAGAGAAGTGTTTTGACGCCCCAGAAGTTGGTATTGAAGTTGATGCAGAAGTGGAAGCCATGTTCCCGGTCTGTGCAATTACACGATCTATGGCACAGGTTGCAGCCCGGGAGGAAGAACTGGTGAAGTCACAGGTTCTTGGGGTCGACTGTGATGAGGCAGGGCCACCAATGGAGGAACCTAGTGAGCAGAGTGTTGCTGTAGTGGGTGAGGAGAGTGGGAATGCGTGCATGGGCGCCGCCCCACTTCCCACTCAGGACACTAGAGGTGGTGCTGAGTGTGTCTGTGTGGAGACTGAACCCAGCCCACCGACTGAATTAGAAGAATTTCAGGACGCTGGGGTCGACTGCGGGGATGCAGGACCTCCGTCAAACGCGCCTGAGGAACAGAGTGTCACTGTTGAGGGTAGAGGTGATGATGTCAGTGTGGAGTCTGACATTCCTCCCCCTGTCGAGTGTACTAGAGGTGACGCTGAGATTGATCGCCCTTCGCAATCCAGTGTCCCGACCAGTCCCTTATCTCAGTCCTCAGTAGAGCTGGCGAGTGTTGGGTCAGCAGAATTGAGGGTGAAGCAACAGGAGGATGTAACATTAAAGCCCTTGTTTGCTCGAGTAGGGGAAGAAAGAAGTATGGAGTGTGGTAAGGAGGAGTTCCTGATTAAAGACAATGTTTTACATCGCCGATGGACGCCCATTGGCGCCACGATGGATGGAGGAGTGGGTGAGTTAGTGCAGGTGGTGGTGCCTGTGCAGTATAGGGTGCCGTTAATACAGTTAGCACATGAGGGACCTTTAGCAGGTCACTTGGGAAACAGAAAGACAGTGCAGCGCTTAAGATATAATTTTTGGTGGCCAAGTATGCCGGGACAAGTTGCTGCGTACATCAAGGGCTGTCACACGTGTCAGATAGTGGGCAAGCCAAATCAAGTTCTTCCTGTGGCCCCTTTGACTCCCATTCCTGCAGTTGAACCTCCGTTTACCCGGGTAATCATTGATATCGTGGGCCCTTTACCTCCTACTTCTGCTGGAAACAAGTATTTGTTAACCATAATGGATGTTACAACGCGATACCCAGAGGCTATACCAATCAGAAGCATGCAGGCGAAGTCAGTAGTCAAGCAACTTATCCTGTTCTTTACTCATTTTGGCCTGCCCAAGGAGTTGCAGTCAGACCGTGGAGTAAATTTTACATCTAATTTGTTTAAGCAGACAATGACAGAGTTGGGCATCAAACACATTTTGTCCAGTGCCTACCATCCGCAGTCACAAGGTGCCCTGGAGAGGCATCATCAGACCTTAAAGACCATGCTGTGCACCTTCTGCTATGATAGTGGAAAGGATTGGGACCTAGCGGTACCCTTTGTTATGTTTGCAGTGAGAGAGGTACCAACTGAGTCGTTAGGGTTTTCACCCAATGAGTTAGTGTTTGGGCACAGAGTTCGTGGTCCCTTGGATGTGGTGCGAGAGGCCTGGAGTAACAACAAATCTGGCAACCAGGAATCCATGCTTGACTATGTCTGGCGCACTCGGGAGAGACTGCATTGCGCTTTAGAGCTTGCCCGTGACCATCTAATCGGGGCTCAAGCGAAAATGAAGGCTCATTATGATAAGAAGGTCAGAAGTCGTGAGTTTAAGCAAGGAGATGAAGTTTTGGCACTGCTGCCCATGCAAGGAAAACCTCTGGCAGCTAGATTCAGTGGTCCTTATATTGCGAAGAAGAGAGTTGGGGAACTTGACTATCTAATTGTTACCCCAGATAGGCGGAAGAGTACTCAGTTGTGCCACATTAATATGTTGAAGCCATACTACCGCCCAGTTGATTCTCATTGTGGGATGACTGCTGATGTCTCTCACCTGGGATGTGAAGGACGGGGAAAGGAGGACGTGGCATCAAAGGAACTTGCTGTGGAGGGAGCTGTTGGTGCCGGTGATGTGATTAGTGGACCAGGGTTACAGCCACAGTCCCTGGAAGGTGACTTTGGAGTGGACGTCGAGGGAACCAGGGATAAGAGCGCTCCTGTAGTTTTGGCGGTTGGTAGTGAGTTGGAGGAGCAGGAGGAAGTGCTTAGTCGTGGTGAGATGTTACCAGCTGACCTATGGGAGGGCAATGGTTATGCAGCTCTGGTGGAGAAATTGCGACACCTTGATCCAGTAAAGCGAGAAGAGCTGTGCAACAGATTATGGAAACATCCGAAAGTTTTTGGAGATTCACCGGGATTGACAACTTGGGCTACTCATGACATTGATGTTGGGGATAGTAAGCCTGTAAAATTAGCTCCCTACCGCATCAACCCTATCAGACAGAAAGCTCTCGATAATGAGATCAAGTATATGTTGGACCATGGATTGATTAAGAGGAGTTTCAGTGAGTGGAGTTCACCAGTTACCTTGCAGCCGAAGCCAGATGGGAAGGTTAGGTTGTGTGTGGACTTCCGGAAGGTTAACTCACTGTCTAAGACCGATGCTTATCCCTTGCCTCGGGTCGATGACTCCGTGGACAAGGTGGGAAATGCCACTTATATCACCAAACTTGACTTAGTAAAAGGATACTGGCAGGTCCCGCTGACGGAACGGGCTAAACAAGTGGCTAGCTTTGTTGTCAGTGGTGCAGTATATCAGTGCCAGGTGATGCCTTATGGATTGAAGAATGCTCCAGCCACTTTCCAGAGGCTTATGGATAAAGTGGTGGATGGCATACCTAATTGTGTCGTTTACATCGATGATGTCATTGTGTATGACACCAAGTGGGAGGAGCACCTTGATCATGTGGAAATGCTCATTAAGCGGTTGGAGGAAGCTGGCTTAGTAGTCAACTTAGACAAGTGCGAGTTCGTACGTGCTAAGGTCCAGTACTTTGGATTTGTTGTAGGACATGGGCAAGTGGCTCCACCTCGGGCTAAGGTGGATGCCATTTCCAACTTTGCAGCACCCCAGTGTCGCCGTGCCCTCCAGCGATTTTTGGGCATGATCGGCTATTACAGACGATTTATTGGGAATTACTCCACAGTGCTTGCCCCTCTTACTGACTTATTGCGCAAGGATAAGAAGTGGCAGTGGACAGCCGAGTGTGACCAAGCTTTTACTACTGTCAAGTCTCTGCTGTGCCACCACCCTATATTGCGTGCACCAGATTTTGACAGATCTTTTGTGCTGGCAGTTGATGCTAGCCGAGTAGGGGTAGGAGCAGTGTTGATGCAGCCGGATGAGGGCCAGGTTGAACATCCCATATCATACTTCTCAAAGAAGTTTAATAGAGCCCAGAAGAACTACTCTGTCATAGAGCAGGAGTTATTAGCGATTATCCTGGCCCTGCAACACTTTGCTGTCTACCTGCCCCCTTTTGGCCCTGTGATCAAGATTTATTCAGACCATCATCCCCTGCAGTTTTTGAACAAGTTTAAATTCAAGAACCAGCGTTTGACCCGCTGGAGTTTGCTTTTGCAAGAGTACAATTTAGAAGTTAGGCATATTAAGGGGATTGATAACGTAATTGCTGATTGTTTATCCAGGGAGGGGTCAGGGTCTTGATTCGAAAATTTTGATCCAGGGCTCAAAATTTTCCCTTGGGGAAGGGCGTGTTACGCTGTCCGCCTTTCCGTTCCCACGGATGCAGCCGTTACAGCTGGGCTAGGGGGATTATGCAGTATGTATCCGTGTCATTCGCGGAGTTTATATTAGCGAGTGTTACAAGTTTTGTTTCTTTCGTTCCTGCCACTGAGGGCAATTTTATTTCATGCCATGCTGAGAATGCATTTGATTATTTTGATTGTCTTATGTGAGCTACCAGTATATTTAATGATGTTTTGCTTGCATTAGAAGTACCAATTTATTGTAGAGAGAGAGGGGCACGAATTTAAGTTCTTATTAATTAATTTGATTCATGCGTTCGCACTTGGCTGCACACGAGCCAGCCTTTGTCAGTCTCTTCCCAGCCAGCTTTAGTATCGGGTGCTTGTACACTCTCTCCCCAGTTATTTTTATGCCGAGCTGGCGTTTTCATTTAAGTTTATTTTTATTCTTTTTGTTGCTGACTGAGGGAAGTAGATATTTTATTTGTTTTTGTGACCTTGTTGTCTTTGGAGGGCCAGTCTGGCTCACCGTGGTCCTCTCGCTGCCTTTGTTAACGTTCCCCAACACACGTACATACACACACACACCCCTAACCCCTACACTGTTTAATCCCATCTCTCTGCACAAGGCTAGTGAGAACCATCGTGAGCTATTAACTGCGTTCCCCCTTGGACACGGGTTAAGTAGAAAGTCGTCACCACCGGAAGTAAGTGGGAGGTGTTCCTGTATACTGTCTCGGGCGGTATTACTTCCGGTAGTGGCGATAGTAGGCTAGATCTATAGGTAGGCTGTTCCGTTTTATTATCAAAGTACAGAGTGTTGCGTTCTCAAGTACTTCCGTTGTGCAGTTTTTCTCTAGTTTGCGGAGTGTCAGTGCCGGGGTCTGCGTTATTTTTGCAACGCAGTGGAGGCCGATCATCTAAGGCTGACTTGTTGTCTTTTTGTAATAGCCCCGGGCTGGCGCAAACCGTAATATATATATATATATATATATATCCCGTTTTTACAGCGCCTCTCTGGATACACGTAATCGTCTAGCATTGTGTTTTGGATCGTATCTATACCGAACACATATATAACCTATATCCTGACACTAAATATTAACTAGTATTTTGGCTTTGTAACATTGTTCCCCAAGTAAACATTAACCCGCCCCATCCCGACCACTTTTCCACCAGTGACTCCCCCCAATCCCGACCATTTTTAGATTTTTTTTTTTTTTTTTGCTCAAACCTCTGCTTTTGGTGAGAAACATCGAAAATTCATAGAGAAATCGCTCACCTGAGATTTAAAATACTCGATGCAGGTAGGAGTACCTCCTTACCTTACTGTGTTTTCTAACAGGCTGGCACCAAAGAAAACGAGTTCTATGGGAGGATAACTATTTCACACCACTCATAAACGGTATTTTTTTATTTACTTGGTACGAATTTATATGTAGTACGAGAGTATATTGGTTTTCAAGCAGTAATATAAGCATTATAAGCATTGTTTCACTCACTAACTGATCATCATACCTGACCTTTTTTTGCCACATAACCTGATCATCATTTCTGACTGTTTCTTCCTCTAATGCTATGTAAAGTTTGTCCTCCACATTGTCATTGATTGGGGAATCACTCTGGCCCTGAATTTCGTACGTGGCATGACATGGCTTTACTGGCCAGGTCACTGATAGCAGGTGAATTGCTGAGACAATGGCGTTCAGGGGAGGGGAGGAGGTCATGCTGGGTAAGGCATTGTCCCTGCCTGGCATCTTGTAGAGGAAGGTGTCAAGTGTATACGTACCAAAAATCACTCACGAAAATTTAAAATTGTGCAAATTAGGGACCTTGCAAATGATTTGTGTTTATGTACATTGACGGGATTGGCAGTGAAAAAACGTGTGGACGTTAAAGAACGTCGACGGGATGCCGCGGGTTAAAAGCAAAGATGTATGGATTATTACCCATCCCCGCCCCAGAGGGGCTCGGGGACGGGTATTATTTTCACTCGGTTCCTCTGATTATCAGTCTGTCTGTCTGTTAACAACTTCATGCGATAACTACTTGTGCGACTGACTAAAATTACAGGGATGATGGGCTATGACCTTCTGGTCGCCTGATTAAAATTTGGGTCAAATTGGGCCAAAGCCTAGTCTGTAGGCCCCCAACATGTAAAAAAAAAAAAAAAAAAAATGCCAATAAGAATTCGTTTTTTTGCAATAACTCCTTTCAAATTTGTTATATCAACATGAAACCAAAAAATAAAGGTGTATCTTTCAAATCTGCATCCTATAACATACCTCATTACATCAGGGGGGGGGGTCACCTCCCAGTTAGCAGTAGGAGGGTCAGTGTCAAGTGGGTCGGGCCTAAAATATCAAATGAACATGAAATCGTCAGTTTTCATTCGATTTACTCCAAATTTGATATGTGACATCTTTAACTAGATATCCTGGTGTGTTTATATGTCAGGACTAAAATGACTGCTGGGGACGGGTTTGCTGTGCCTTGGCACCGCTTCTTGCTAATAAATGATTCAACCTGTGACCAAGGATATCTGCTTGACAAAGTTTTAGTATTACCACACTTCGGGAAATTAAAGTACCATTTAGCTTTAGACAAATCGGGCATGCTACTTTTGAGGAGTACTGACTGAAATAGGAAAATCATAGTTCAAGATAGTAAGTTTATAAATTATTTATACGTGTTACGTCATATAAGATAAAATTCCCCCATAGATAACCTTTTCACCATCGTTTTCATACCCATTCTCTCCAACAGTAGTTTCCTTAATTCCATATTTTCAAAGTTTACGTGGTTTTAGCACCTACTGAGAGGGCCCGTATCTCCGGCAACGACAATGTCATTTATAATTATTGACTGCTGCTAGTTCTTTTTCCTGCCAGACAAATACTTTTACGGTCCCACATAGTCAGGTAAGTCTATGACCTTAATCTGCCCTGCTATGTAATCTCAGAAAGCGCATGGCTTAGCCAACGCCAATAAAATTTACAATTTATTCCTGCATCCAGATCCATATTCCCTTCAAATCTAACCATCTCTTCTTTGACCCACTGCCGACCTATCCAATCCGACAGCTTTCTGAGATGTTTTGTACACTGAGAGACATCTCTGTCCAACTTCGTTAGCGAGTGAAATAAATCTACAGTACATCTTTGCCCGTCCAAGGTGATCGTAAGATTACTGTGGCTTTAATAATGTTCCGCCATCAGATTTTACTTCATATATCACAGCTTATGGATGTGATGTTTCAGTGTCTGGGTCTCTATGCATTTACAATTAGGCACAGACATTTTAAACGTATGTAAACGTCAAACGTGCTAATTTACAAGGTTCTTGGTGACCCCCCACTCTAATACAGTGTGTATTACAGCTTTGGGACGCCGTATCGTTGTAATCTGGCCAGTTTTGAGCATGCACACACACACACACACACACACACAGGAATACATAGGAAGTACAGATCACAGGAAGCCTGTTGGCTTATGGCGAAGTTATCTGTTGGGGGGAAAATAAAGGACCAGTTCTCCGAAGATCTAACGAACATGCAAAAGAGAGGGATAGAAAAAAAAAAAACACTCTGCCCCATCCACCACACCATTCGGTTAAACTGATAGGAAAAAAAAAAAAAAAGCATCCTGCGTGTTAGAAAGAACTTGAATTTAAACTATATAGGAGTGACAGAAAAAGCACGACTACGCACTTTGTTATAGTTACAGAGATGTAAAAGAAAGAGCATACACAGTTGCTAAATTTGCTCACATCTATCCATCTGTCTACATCCAGACGCCTTAATCCTGTAAGGGGTGGCTATACAAACAAATCGCCTCCATGTCGCCCTGTTCCCTGCAAATTTCGTTGCCCTCCACCCAGCTTTTTTTTTTTTCTTTTTTTTGGCCTATCAACCATTGAGGCCGAAGCCCCTGGTCATTAGGGCTGTATATATATATATATTGTTACGGTTTGCGCCAGCCCGGGGCTATTACAAAAAGACAACAAGTCAGCCTTAGATGATCGGCCTCCACTGCGTTGCAAAAATAACACAGACCCCGGCACTGACACTCCGCAAACTAGAGAAAAAACTGCGCAACGGAAAAGTACTTATTTAAGAACGCAACACTCTGTACTTTGGTAATAAAACGGAACAGCCTACCTATAGATCTAGCCTACTATCGTCACTACCGGAAGTAATACCGCCCGAGACAGCCTACAGGAACACCTCCCACTTACTTCCGGTGGTGACGACTTTCTACTTAACCCGTGTCCAAGGGGGAACGCAGTTAGTAGCTCACGATGGTTCGCACTAGCCTT
This sequence comes from Coenobita brevimanus, assembly GCF_032717465.1. Classification (NCBI taxonomy): domain Eukaryota; kingdom Metazoa; phylum Arthropoda; class Malacostraca; order Decapoda; family Coenobitidae; genus Coenobita; species Coenobita brevimanus. The sequence continues at coordinate 24,916,070 of NC_137019.1, read as the reverse complement.
ATGCAAAGAGATGGGATTAACTGTGTAGGGGTTAGGGGTGTGTGTGTATGTACGTGTGTTGGGGAACGTTAACAAAGGCAGCGAGAGGACCACGGTGAGCCAAACTGGCCCTCCAAAGACAACACGGTTACAAAAACAAAATAAAATAACTACTTTCCTCAGTCAACAAACAAATGAGTAAAAATAAACTTAAACAAAAACGCCAGCTCGGCATAAAAATGACTGGGGAGAGAGAAAGAGTGTACAAGCACCCGATACTAAAGCTGGCTGGGAAGATACTGGCTCTGATCAAGGCTCGTGCACGGCCAAGCGCGAACGCATAAATCAAATTAATTAATAAGAACTTAAATTCGTGCCCCTCTCTCTCTACAATAAATTGGTACTTCTAATGCAAGCAAAACATCATTAAATATACTGGTAGCTCACATAAGACAATCAAAATAATCAAATGCATTCTCAACATGGTATGAAATAAAATTGCCCTCAGTGGCAGGAACGAAAGAAACAAAAGAACTTGTAACACTCGCTAATATAAACTCCGCGAATGACACGGATACATACTGCATAACCCCCCTAGCCCAGCTGTAACGGCTGCATCCGTGGGAACGGAAAGGCGGACAGCGTAACACGCCCTTCCCCAAGGGAAAATTTTGAGCCCTGGATCAAAATTTTCGAATCAAGACCCTGACCCCTCCCTGGATAAACAATCAGCAATTACGTTATCATTCCCTTTAATATGCCTAACTTCTAAATTGTACTCTTGCAAAAGCAAACTCCAGCGGGTCAAACGCTGGTTCTTAAATTTAAACTTGTTCAAAAACTGCAGGGGATGATGGTCTGAATAAATCTTGATCACAGGGCCAAAAGGGGGCAGGTAGACAGCAAAGTGTTGCAGGGCCAGGATAATCGCTAATAACTCCTGCTCTATGACGGAATAGTTCTTCTGGGCTCTATTAAATTTCTTTGAGAAGTATGATATGGGATGTTCAACCTGGCCCTCATCCGGCTGCATCAACACTGCTCCTACCCCTACTCGGCTAGCATCAACTGCCAGCACAAAAGATTTGTCAAAATCTGGTGCACGCAATATAGGGTGGTGGCACAGCAGAGACTTAACAGTAGTAAAAGCTTGGTCACACTCGGCTGTCCACTGCCACTTCTTATCCTTGCGCAATAAGTCAGTAAGAGGGGCAAGCACTGTGGAGTAATTCCCAATAAATCGTCTGTAATAGCCGATCATGCCCAAAAATCGCTGGAGGGCACGGCGACACTGGGGTGCTGCAAAGTTGGAAATGGCATCCACCTTAGCCCGAGGTGGAGCCACTTGCCCATGTCCTACAACAAATCCAAAGTACTGGACCTTAGCACGTACGAACTCGCACTTGTCTAAGTTGACTACTAAGCCAGCTTCCTCCAACCGCTTAATGAGCATTTCCACATGATCAAGGTGCTCCTCCCACTTGGTGTCATACACAATGACATCATCGATGTAAACGACACAATTAGGTATGCCATCCACCACTTTATCCATAAGCCTCTGGAAAGTGGCTGGAGCATTCTTCAATCCATAAGGCATCACCTGGCACTGATATACTGCACCACTGACAACAAAGCTAGCCACTTGTTTAGCCCGTTCCGTCAGCGGGACCTGCCAGTATCCTTTTACTAAGTCAAGTTTGGTGATATAAGTGGCATTTCCCACCTTGTCCACGGAGTCATCGACCCGAGGCAAGGGATAAGCATCGGTCTTAGACAGTGAGTTAACCTTCCGGAAGTCCACACACAACCTAACCTTCCCATCTGGCTTCGGCTGCAAGGTAACTGGTGAACTCCACTCACTGAAACTCCTCTTAATCAATCCATGGTCCAACATATACTTGCTCTCATTATCGAGAGCTTTCTGTCTGATAGGGTTGATGCGGTAGGGAGCTAATTTTACAGGCTTACTATCCCCAACATCAATGTCATGAGTAGCCCAAGTTGTCAATCCCGGTGAATCTCCAAAAACTTTCGGATGTTTCCATAATCTGTTGCACAGCTCTTCTCGCTTTACTGGATCAAGGTGTCGCAATTTCTCCACCAGAGCTGCATAACCATTGCCCTCCCATAGGTCAGCTGGTAACATCTCACCACGACTAAGCACTTCCTCCTGCTCCTCCAACTCACTACCAATCGTCAAAACTACAGGAGCGCTCTTATCCCTGGTTCCCTCGACGTCCGCTCCAAAGTCACCTTCCAGGGACTGTGGCTGTAACCTTGGTCCACTAATCACATCACCGGCACCAACAGCTCCCTCCACAGCACGTTCCTTTGATGCCACGTCCTCCTTTCCCCGTCCTTCACATCCCAGGTGAGAGACATCAGCAGTCATCCCACAATGAGAATCAACTGGGCGGTAGTATGGCTTCAACATATTAATGTGGCACAACTGAGTACTCTTCCGCCTGTCTGGGGTAACAATTAGATAGTCAAGTTCCCCAACTTTCTTCTTCACAATATAAGGACCACTGAATCTAGCTGCCAGAGGTTTTCCTTGCATGGGCAGCAGTGCCAAAACTTCATCTCCTTGCTTAAACTCACGACTTCTGACCTTCTTATCATAATGAGCCTTCATTTTCGCTTGAGCCCCGATTAGATGGTCACGGGCAAGCTCTAAAGCGCAATGCAGTCTCTCCCGAGTGCGCCAGACATAGTCAAGCATGGATTCCTGGTTGCCAGATTTGTTGTTACTCCAGGCCTCTCGCACCACATCCAAGGGACCATGAACTCTGTGCCCAAACACTAACTCATTGGGTGAAAACCCTAACGACTCAGTTGGTACCTCTCTCACTGCAAACATAACAAAGGGTACCGCTAGGTCCCAATCCTTTCCACTATCATAGCAGAAGGTGCGCAGCATGGTCTTTAAGGTCTGATGATGCCTCTCCAGGGCACCTTGTGACTGCGGATGGTAGGCACTGGACAAAATGTGTTTGATGCCCAACTCTGTCATTGTCTGCTTAAATAAATTAGATGTAAAATTTACTCCACGGTCTGACTGCAACTCCTTGGGCAGGCCAAAATGAGTAAAGAACAGGATAAGTTGCTTGACTACTGACTTTGCCTGCATGCTTCTGATTGGTATAGCCTCTGGGTATCGCGTTGTAACATCCATTATGGTTAACAAATACTTGTTTCCAGCAGAAGTAGGAGGTAAAGGGCCCACGATATCAATGATTACCCGGGTAAACGGAGGTTCAACTGCAGGAATGGGAGTCAAAGGGGCCACAGGAAGAACTTGATTTGGCTTGCCCACTATCTGACACGTGTGACAGCTCTTGATGTACGCAGCAACTTGTCCCGGCATACTTGGCCACCAAAAGTTATATCTTAAGCGCTGCACTGTCTTTCTGTTTCCCAAGTGACCTGCTAAAGGTCCCTCATGTGCTAACTGTATTAACGGCACCCTATACTGCACAGGCACCACCACCTGCACTAACTCACCCACTCCTCCATCCACCGTGGCGCCAGTGGGCGTCCATCGGCGATGTAAAACATTGTCTTTAATCAGGAACCCCTTACCACACTCCATACTTCTTTCTTCCCCTACTCGAGCAAACAAGGTCTTTAATGTTACATCCTCCTGTTGCTTCACCCTCAATTCTGCTGGCCCAACACCCGCCAGCTCTACTGAGGACTGAGATAAGGGACTGGTCGGGACACTGGATTGCGAAGGGCGATCAATCTCAGCGTCACCTCTAGTACACTCGACAGGGGGAGGAATGTCAGATTCCACACTGACATCATCGCCTCTACCCTCAACAGTGACACTCTGTTCCTCAGGCGCGTTTGACGGAGGTCCTGCATCCTCGCAGTCGACCCCAGCGTCCTGAAATTCTCCTAATTCAGTCGATGGGCTGGGTTCAGTCTCCACACAGACACACTCAACACCACCTCTAGTGTCCTGAGTGGGAAGTGGGGCGGCACCCATGCACACATTCCCACTCTCTTCACCCACTACAGCAACACTCTGCTCACTAGGTTCCTCCATTGGTGGCCCTGCCTCATCACAGTCGACCCCAAGAACCTGTGACTTCACCAGTTCTTCCTCCCGGGCTGCAACCTGTGCCATAGATCATGTAATTGCACAGACTGGGAACATGGCTTCCACTTCTGCATCAACTTCAATACCAATTTCTGGGGCGTCAAAGCACTTCTCTGCCACAACAACTGGTGGGGGAAGAGATGGAAATACTTTCTCCCCAGCCAGGTCGTTCCCCAGCAGAAAATCAACCCCCTTTACTGGCATTACATCAGCAACAGCTACTTGAGCTGCAGCCTGAACAATGGGGCAATCGAGTTCCACATGAACATAATCATAGTATTCATCTGCGTTCATGCCTCTACACAGCACATACTTCCCTGAGTTTACAGGCCCTCCAGTCACGTTTCTGCACACAGACTGTTGTGCACAGGTATCACGAACCACAGTAACTGGATAACTGATCCCATAAATTTTCACTGTGCCGTGACACATAAAAGGTTTACACCAGTCTAGGGACGATTTCTGAGGCAGTTCATCCGGAGGTGGCGTAGCATGTTGGGCAACTTTTTCAGCCTGAGCTGGCAGCGAGCACAACCGGCTGCACTCCAGCTTTCCACAGACTTCTCCCTCACCGTTACCACTCTCCCAACTCCTCTCGTTCACCTGACTCGAACCTACAATTAGTGCCACTGGTTTGGCATTTTGGGAGGCCTTCCACTTAGGGCAGTTAGGCTTGATGTGCCCACTCTGTTTGCAAAAGTTACAAACTAGCTTCGAACTGGATACAGGGCTCTTTCTCCCAGAATTCTTTTTCTCCTCTGAACTTCCCTGGGACTGATTCACGGGAGATTTGTCCCAGGCAGGGCCACTCACAGTCCTCTCCCTGGAATACTGAAAATTAGCATACTTGACCCCCATACTCCGCAAGGCAAACACCCGGTCATCAGCCCACGTCGCTGCTTCCTTCACGGTCTTAAATCTCTTCTCCCTAATTTTAACACCAATTTCTTTGTCAGCCATGTTGGTAAAATGTTCCATCAAAAACAGTTCACGCACCTCGTTATACGAAGTGGCGCTCTCACTCAGCAACCACTCGTCTAACCTCTCCTCCAGATACCTAGCGTAGGCCATATAGGTGTCAGCAGGCCTTTTCCGAGCACCACGGAACAACAACCGATAAGCCTCTGGTCTAAGTTCATATGCCTTCAGGATGGCTGTTTTAAATTCATCATAATCATCTACATCCTCAGGGCTCAACCTATTATACACTTCCAAGGCTTTTCCCTTCAGCACATTAGATACCAACCCCACCCAGCGCTGCCTTGGCCACTCAAACTCCCTAGCCTTCTTTTCAAATCTAACAAACCATTCTGTCACCTTCAACTCATCAAATGCTGGCACTAATTTTAGACTCCTTGAGAACCAACTCTCCCTATCCTCTGCACGGCCTGAGGTTTGGGTATAAGTAGGTCTATTAGCAGTCAGCTCCAAGCGAGTCTTCTCCAGCTCAAATCGCATTTTTTCACGCTGCAACTCCATCTCCCTCTCTTCTTTTGCACGCTGCATTTCCCTCTCTTCTTTTTCACGCTGCATCTCCCTCTCTTCTTTTGCACGCTGCATTTCCATCTCCAACTTTTTCAACTCCAACTGCAACTGAGCCTCCGGTGACAAGGCTCCAGGGTATATGGGAGTGGAATGAACAACTCCAGGGAAAGCACTAGACATACCTGGGGGAACTGCTCTAAACTGGCTCGGCGGCATCATAGATGGTAATAGTGGGGTAGCGAAACGAGGCATTTCAGCACCATAGTCAAACTCAGGGCTCACACGGGGAGTACCTTTGCTATGTGCCTCTAGTTGTTCCATATCCACAGGTGACTCAGCACGTACGCGATCTGGTGTAGACACGCGTGACTCCATGGCGACAAATCAATGGCAGTACTAAATAATGAAATACTAATGCTGACTGAGAAACTACAAAACACATCAACTTCACCTCAAAGCACAGAGAACGCCAAGGTAACGATATCCTAGCAAGAAGAAGGCACTGTTAGGATATCCTGATGCGAGGTCGCCACTGTTACGGTTTGCGCCAGCCCGGGGCTATTACAAAAAAACAACAAGTCAGCCTTAGATGATCGGCCTCCACTGCGTTGCAAAAATAACACAGACCCCGGCACTGACACTCCGCAAACTAGAGAAAAAACTGCGCAACGGAAAAGTACTTATTTAAGAACGCAACACTCTGTACTTTGGTAATAAAACGGAACAGCCTACCTATAGATCTAGCCTACTATCGTCACTACCGGAAGTAATACCGCCCGAGACAGCCTACAGGAACACCTCCCACTTACTTCCGGTGGTGACGACTTTCTACTTAACCCGTGTCCAAGGGGGAACGCAGTTAGTAGCTCACGATGGTTCTCACTAGCCTTATGCAAAGAGATGGGATTAACTGTGTAGGGGTTAGGGGTGTGTGTGTATGTACGTGTGTTGGGGAACGTTAACAAAGGCAGCGAGAGGACCACGGTGAGCCAAACTGGCCCTCCAAAGACAACACGGTTACAAAAACAAAATAAAATAACTACTTTCCTCAGTCAACAAACAAATGAGTAAAAATAAACTTAAACAAAAACGCCAGCTCGGCATAAAAATGACTGGGGAGAGAGAGAGAGAGTGTACAAGCACCCGATACTAAAGCTGGCTGGGAAGATACTGGCTCTGATCAAGGCTCGTGCACGGCCAAGCGCGAACGCATAAATCAAATTAATTAATAAGAACTTAAATTCGTGCCCCTCTCTCTCTACAATAAATTGGTACTTCTAATGCAAGCAAAACATCATTAAATATACTGGTAGCTCACATAAGACAATCAAAATAATCAAATGCATTCTCAGCATGGTATGAAATAAAATTGCCCTCAGTGGCAGGAACGAAAGAAACAAAAGAACTTGTAACACTCGCTAATATAAACTCCGCGAATGACACGGATACATACTGCATAACCCCCCTAGCCCAGCTGTAACGGCTGCATCCGTGGGAACGGAAAGGCGGACAGCGTAACAATATATATATATATATATATATATATATATATATATATATATATATATATATATATATATATATATACACATATACATACATGGAAGCATACATTCCTTTCTCATATCCTTTGACTAACGCAAGAAAGCCTTGGTTTAATCACGCTTGTTCTAATGCTGTCCGCAACAAGGAGAGGGCCTACAAAAGGTACCGGAGCCAACCCACCCCTGAATCACATCATCTTTACGTTTCTGCCCGGAATCGTGCTAAGTCTGTTCTTCGCTCTACTAAAAATAATTTAATCCATACTAAATGCTCTCAACTCTCCAACTCGAATTCTTCCCGCTCCTTCTGGCACCTTGCCAAAAATCTTTCTAACAACTTTACCTCATCATCCTTCCCTCCTCTTTTCTACTGTGATGGTTCTGTAGCTATTTCTTCTACTGATAAAGCAGATCTCTTCGCACAGACTTTCTCCTCCAATTCCACCTTAGACGATTCCGGTGCTGTTCCTCCATCACTTCTCCCCTCTGACTTCCTCATGGCTGATATTAAAATTTCTTCAGTTGATGTATTTTCTGCCATCACTGGCCTCAGTACTAACAAGGCATATGGGCCTGATGGGATCCCTCCTGTTGTTCTCAAGAACTGTGCTTCTGTGCTTACACCCTGCCTAGGCAAACTCTTTTGGCTTTGTCTGTCAACTTGTACCTTTCCTTCTTGCTGGAAGTTTGCTCTCATTCAGCCAGTCCCAAAGAAGGGTGACCACTCCCAACCCTCCAACTATCGTCCAATTGCTTTAACGTCCTGTATTTCAAAAGTTTTCGAGTCAATTCTTAATAGAAAAATTTTAAGGCATCTTTCCTATCACAACCTTCTTTCCGATCGTCAGTATGGGTTCCGTCAGGGACGCTCCACTGGCGATCTTCTCACCTACCTTTCAGACTCCTGGTCATCCTCCTTTCGGGACTTTGGCGAAAGCTTTGCCATTGCACTTGACATCTCAAAGGCTTTCGATCGAGTCTGGCATAAATCTTTAATTTCCAAACTGCCCTCCTACGGTTTCTATCCTTCTATCTGTGCCTTCATCGCTAGCTTCCTTTCTGGTCGTTCTATAGCCGCTGTTGTAGACGGCCATCGTTCTTCTCCTAGATTTATCAACAGTGGTGTTCCTCAGGGCTCTGTCCTATCACCAACTCTCCTCCTTTTATTCATCAATGATCTTCTAAGCTGTACATCTAACCCTATCCACTCATACGCTGATGACTCCACCCTTCACCTTTCCATTCGGTTCCCACAACGCCCATCTCAACAGTTACTTCAAGAAACAAGGGATGAGGCTATGACACACCTAATGTCTGACTTGGCTCGTATCGCTGACTGGGGTAAAAATAATATGGTTGTCTTTAATGCATCTAAGACTCAGTTCTTACACCTATCAACCCGAAAAAATCTTCCACAGGTATACCCATTAATGTTTAATAATATTCAGCTTAATCCTGCATCATCCTTGAACATGCTTGGGGTTTCATTTACTCAAGACTTATCTTGGAAAGATCATATTACATCTCTTGTAAAATCTGCTTCCAAGAGATTGGGTGTGCTAAGCCGACTCCGCTCTTTCTTTACCCCTGCACAATTGTTGGCTCTATACAGAGGTTTTATCCGCCCCTGTGTGGAGTACAACTCTCATGTGTGGGGAGGCTCCCCACATACAGCTCTTCTCAATAGGGTGGAGTCAAAGGCTTTTCGTCTCATTAACTCTCCTCCTCTTACTGACTCCCTTCAACCTCTGTCTCTTCGCCGCACTGTTGCATCTTTATCTCTTTTCTATCGCTACTTTAATGGTCACTGCTCCTCTGAACTGTCTGCTTGCATTCCTCCACCTCTACGACGGGCGCGTAGCACCTGTCTGGCAGCAAACTCTCATCCCTTTTCTGTCCAACTCTCTAATGCAAGAGTTAACCGTTACTCCCAGTCTTTCATTTATGCAACAGGTCAGCTCTGGAACTGTCTCCCTCTGTCTGTATTTCCTGCTGCCTATGATCTCCAGTCTTTCAAACGCAGTGTGTCCAGGCATCTCAAAATGATCGGATCTTGAATTTGGCTCTCTATTGTATTTTGTTTTTCTCTTGGAGGGAACTGTTACTGCGGGCCATGGCCTTTGGTTCCTTCTTCCTCGCATTAAAAAAAAAAAAAAAAAAATTGCAGGAGTAGACTATAGCACCAGTCGAACAGGGCAGTACTCCTAAGGTGGATGGAAAGCTGATGACAGGGAGAGCTGGAGCTCCCGTTTCATCAGCCCTCGGGACAAGGTCCCTACCATCCCCCTTTGCTGAACTTTTTCAGTGTCTCAGTAACACAGAGAGTAGACCAGCATGCTCTCCAATACAAGTTTCTCCACCTATCAACACCAAACTACATGCGCAGTACACACCACACTTCCTTTTCAAAAATTTCAAAAAATGGCGTCGAATAACATAGCCTCGGAGTCCCCAGGAGGGGGGACCATAAATGCCCCCACCTTCAGCCCCTCTCCCGGTGAGGACTCAAGGTGCCTGGAACCACTGTCTGACTCCCTTCTTCTTCAATTCTGCAACATTCGTGGCCTTTCCTCTAACTTTCTCTCTGTTGAGCACCACCTCTCCTTCTCTAAACCTCACCTTCATTTCCTAACTGAGACTCAGCTGTCTGAAGCAACTGACAGCAGACCCTTTTCTGTATCCTCCTACTTTCTCTATAGTCATTTCGAAGCCAAAGGTGGCTGTTGTGTATATATACGCAACATCAAAAATTCTTTGACTATCTTACTTCTATGATGGAACACATTCTATCCATTTCTCCTTTCTCTGAAATCTCCAACCTTGGAGATTTCAATGGTCACCACCACCTTTGGCTTTCCTTTCCTTTCACTGATCCACCTGGTGAACAAGCCTACATCTTTTCTATCCTTAATGACCTAGAGCAGCTTGTACATCACCCTACCTGTATCCCTGACCGCCTTGGAGAGAGCTCCAACATACTTGATCTCTTCCTTACAACTAATCCTTCTGTTTACACTTCTAATCTTTTCTCCCCGTTGGCCTCCTTCGATCACACGCTTATTACCTTAACCTATCCTTTTGCTCCAGTACGGCCTGCGGACCCTCCAAAAAAACGTCGTCTCTGGCATTTTGGAGCTGCTAATTGGGAGGCCCTCAGGCAGTACTTCTTTGATTTTCCCTGGAATGATTATTGCTTCCATGGCTGGGAGCCACCTAGGTGTGCCTTGAGCATTATGGAGGTTATTCTCTCAGGCATGGAAGCATACATTCCTTTCTCATATCCTTTGACTAATGACCGAAAGCCTTGGTTTAATCACGCTTGTTCTAATGCTGTACGCAACAAGGAGAGGGCCTATAAAAGGTACCAGAGCCAACCCACCCCTGAATCACATCTTTTATACATTTCTGCCCAGAATCGTGCTAAGTCTGTTCTTCACTCTGCTAAAAATAATTTCATCCGTACAAAATGCTCTCAACTCTCTAACTCGAACCCTTCCTGCTCCTTCTGGCACCTTGCCAAAAACCTTTCTAACAACTTTACCTCATCATCCTTCCCTCCTCTTTTCTACTCTGATGGCTCTGTAGCTATTTCTTCTACTGATAAAGCAGATCTCTTCACTCAGACTTTCTTCTCCAATTCCACCTCAGACGATTCCGGTGCTGTTCCTCCATCACTTCCCCCCTCTGACTTCCTTATGGCTAACATTAAAATTTCTTGAGCTGATGTATTTTCTGCCATTGCTGGCATCAGTACTAATAAGGCATATGGGCCTGATGGGGTCCCTCCTGTTGTTCTCAAGAACTGTGCTTCTGTGCTTACACCCTGCCTAGGCAAACTCTTTTGGCTTTGTCTGTCAACTTGTACGTTTCCTTCTTGCTGGAAGTTTGCTCTTATTCAGCCAGTCCCAAAGAAGGGTGACCATTGCCAACCCTCTAACTATCGTCCAATTGCTTTAACATCCTGTATCTCAAAAGTTTTTGAGTCTATTCTTAATAGAAAAATTTTAAAGCATCTTTCCTATCACAACCTTCTTTCTGATTGTCAGTATGGGTTCCGTCAGGGACGCTCCACAGACGATCTTCTCACCTACCTTTCAGACTCCTGGTCATCCTCCTTTCGGGACTTTGGCGAAAGCTTTGCCGTTGCACGTGACATCTCAAAGGTTTTCGATCGAGTCTGGCATAAATCTTTAATTTCCAAACTGCCCTCTTACGGTTTCTATCCTTCTATCTGTGCCTTCATCTCTAGTTTCCTTTCTGGTCGTTCTATAACTGCTGTTGTAGACAGCTATCGTTCCTCTCCTAGATCTATCAACAGTGGTGTTCCTCAGGGCTCTGTCCTATCACCAACTCTCTTCCTTTTATTCATCAATGACCTTCTAAGCTGTACATCTTACCCTACCCACTCATACGTTGATGCCTCCACCCTTCACCTTTCCATTTGATTCCCACAACGTCCATCTCAGCAGTTACTTCAACGGGCAATGGATGAGGCTATGGCACACCTAATGTCTGACTTGGCTCGGATCTCTGACTAGGGTAAAAATAATCTGGTTGTTTTTAATGCATCAAAAACTCAGTTTTTGCACCTATCAACCCGACAAAATCTTCCACAGGTATACCCACTTATGTTTAATAATACTCAACTTAATCCTGCATCATCGTTGAACATGCTTGGGGTTTCATTATTTTGCTCGGGACTTGTCTTGGAAAGATCATCTTACACATCTTGTAAAATCTGCTTCCAAGCGATTGGGTGTGCTAAGCCGACTCCGTTCTTTCTTTGCCCCTGCACAATTGTTGACTCTATACAGGGGTTTTATCTGCCCCTGTGTGGAGTACAACTCTCATGTGTGGGGAGGCTCCCCACTTACAGCTCTTCTCAATACGGTGGAGTGAAAGGCTTTTCGTCTCATTAACTCTCCCTCTCTTACTGACTCTTTTCAACCTCTGTCTCTTCGCCGCAATGTTGCATCTTTATCTCTTTTCTATCGCTACTTCAATGGTCACTGTTCCTCTGAACTTTCTGCATGCATTCCTCCACTTCTACGACGGGCGTGTAGCACCCGTCTAGCAGCAAACTCTCACCCCTTTTCTGTCCAACTCTCTAATGCAAGGGTTAACCGTTACTCCCAGTCCTTCATTTATGCAACAGGTCAACTCTGGAACTGTCTCCCTCTGTTTGTATTTCCTGCTTCCTATGATCTCCAGTCTTTCAAACGCAGTGTGTCCAGGCATCTCGAAATGAATGTATCTTGAATTTTGCTCTCTCTTGCATTTTGTTTTTCTCTTGGAAGGAACAGTTTTGCGAGCTCATTGCCTTTGGTTATTTCTTCCTCACATAAAAAAAGATACACACACACACACACACACACACTTTCATGCATACATACAGACACACTTTCATGCACACGTACATATATATATATATATATATATATATATATATATATATATATATATAAAACAATTTTTATTTTATTTATTTTTTGTAATTTTATTATTTTAATTTTTTTTCTTTTTATATTTTTTATACCTTATATTATAAAGCAAAACTAATCTAAAGACCCTAAAACTAATCACCTAATCTACAAATCGGTAACCTATACTTAATCATACAAAGACAAATAGCTAGAGCTACACTAATGGTAAAAATACCTCGACTAATAGAACACCATCGATTGCAGATATGTTATGCCTTTCTACATGACATACCTGCACTCATCACCTGGTGACTGTCAGTCGAGGCACAACCTAAACTAGGGGACATCAATATATGAAAGGGAACCAGACGAGTCAGGAACATTTCCATAATCGTCAGCTGTCGGCCCTAATTAGAACAACTTAAACAAGGTGGTATAAGGTATTTACATAACATGTACAAAAGGTGAAGGACCTCGCCCAACAGACCATCATCGACTGCAACTGCACAATACCTTTCTATATTGCACAATTACACTCATCAGCTGGTGACTGTCAGTCGAGGAATGGGGTTTAACGTAGGGGACATCAATATAAGAAATAGATCAGTGGGAAGGAGGAACTATTTTAAAAATGTCAACTGTCAACCCTAATTAATAGTACAATATATTCATAATTACAATCGATAAAGAACAAAACCGTATAGTAAAAAAGTCACATCACTCTGATTAGTCTGGTCTTTATCAAGAACACCCAGCTCGCACCCTCTCTCTCATATACCTCTACACTCCATTGTTCCATCTCTTCCTCGCTCTCCCCCTCCCTCTCCCTCCTCGTTAGAATCTTGCTCGCCATCCTCTCCACAAGCTCAAATCACCTCAGAGAATTCCTCATAACGCTTTCCATCACAACCATATTCACACCACAACCTACCTTCACTTCCTCATTTGTCAGTCTGTCTCTCCATGTAACTCCACACGCTCCTTTCAGATATATGATCTTTTCCCATGTTATTGTTTCATCTCGCTTTTCGGTTTCATTCCATTATTTCAGTTCAGTATCATTCTATATTTCAAACAGCTTATCATATCTAGCAACGCCAAATTTGCTAAGAGTCAGAAATACTTGTATAAGATCTCTCCTGAGCTTTTATTTTATTTTTTTAACAAAACATATTTACTTCCTTCAGGGTAAATATCGCACGATATGACCATTTTTCTGACTGCATAACACACTCACGAGTCTGTATTTGTCCATATCAAGATTCGGGGAGCCATTACGACACACAGCGTTCTAGATGTGGCCAGACTAACGACTTATAAAGCTTAGAATTACATCGGACGTTTTATAATTAAAGTTCCTTGCAATTAAGCCGAGCATTTTGTTTGACTCGTTACTAGCTGCTGTACACTGCTTTGAGCTTTTGAGGTGGTTACTGATAACAGCTGCTAAATCCTTCTCATCTTTTACATCCGTCAGTTGAGTACTGAACATGCGATATTCGTATCTAGTGTTTTTGTCGCTAAAGTGCATTACCTTATATTAAATGTCATCCACCATTTTTCACTCTAATATATAAATTTATCCAGGTTGTTTTGTATAGACTCACAATCTGCCTTAATAACTATTTAACATTAAATTTTCGTGTCATTTGCAGATTTTGCTACCTTAGAAACGAGTCCGTTTTCTAGATCATTGACATAAACAACAGAAAGAACTGGCTCGATAACTGACCCTTGAGGAACTCCGTTTGTTACTTCTACCTAGTCTGATGATTCACCATTTATCAATACACACTATTTGCAGTTTGTAAACCAATCACCAATCCACGAACATAGTCTGTTAGAAAGGCAAAGGACTTTTTGTTTTTCTGGAAGTTTTAGATGGGGGACCATATCAAACGCTTTCTGGAAATCTAGGTAGATGAGATCCGACGGTATTTTTGTGTCCCAGTTATCGTATGTTTGTAAAAAACTCAAGCAGATTTGCAAGGCATGATCTACTGTTACGATTCGCGTGATTATCTGTTCTAGATAATGCTTATTAAGAAACACGATAATTTTCTTTCTAACAAATTTGTCAAAAATTTGCGTGGTACTGACTTTAGGCTTATTCGGTGGTGATTTGTGACACCTTTTGTTATCGGCCCGTTTAAAGACGGTTGATATATTAGCGAATTTTCATTGCTTAATACTCTACATTCAGTTAAGGATTTACTGGATATTTTAATTATAGGAAAAGGTAACTAACTGTGCTTAACATTCATGCAGTATGCGAGGAGGTATCTTGTCTGGGCCAGTTGATTTATCCAGATAGATTTTTTGAAGATAACACTTAGTGTCCTGTCACTTCGGTCACTGATAACTTATCACTTTCTGGTCCAGAGAAAACCGATTGAGTGATGGGAATGTTTACTCTGTTCTCTTTTGTGAAAGCACTATGTAAGGATTCGTACAGTATTGTTGCTTTCGTTTGGTTATCGTGAACGAGTTCAGCGTGCGAGTTTAATGCAAGGCGTGTGGTATTTTTAACTTTCTTTTCTTACTCAACACTTAATGAAATGATATTGTGGGGTTTGACTTTGCCTCACGAGAAATTTTCGCTTTGTAATCTCGATTACCTTTCCGAAAATTTTTTTATACACTGCCGCTGTGATCTCCCTCTATGAAGCTGAAAAGATGAACGTGTATATCTTGGAAACCAATGGCGATATTAGACTTAAAGTTTTTGTACACACTCCTGGCATCATGGAGAAGGTAATTAGGCATAAATAACTTTAGTCCGTGAACTTGAAAATTTTCGTGTGTTTCTGCTAGAGCATCGATTTTTGTTTCAACAAACCTGCATAGTAATTATTTTTTCAAAGGAAAAAAATCCATGAACCCAAAGTGATCCAATAAAAAAGCGCAAGATTACTTGCTGCTGGAGTTTAGCTAGCAGATCTATGACCGCCGAACTGGATTCTTCGGATTTTATTGCTGCCGGACTTGTCACTTCCGGATTTGTCACTGTTGAATTTTGTCAAAGCCGGATTTGTTGCCGCCGGATTCAGTAAGTATCCTTCTTGAATTCTTTGCCGTTTTGAAAGCATGCACTTCTCAAATTTGTCAAAATCTTCAGATTTCTTAAAGGTACGTTTTGAAAACAATGCAATATTTTCTCATGCATTCACCATGCAACCTCTGCATGTGGCTTAGCACTTACCATTCCAGTCTCATTCTCCCAACCTTTCGACCTGTCACCTAACACATTAATTGCCTCACTGTTTTACCTTATTTCTAAATTACGTCTACTCGCTTACTCACAAAAAAAACAAAAAAAACACGTATACTCACCACCTTCTTTAACCGTGAAGTGTTTTATAAACTTAACACACGCAGCAGGAGAATCGTTGGGCAGGCACCATCTTAGAAAGGGCTTGGGAACAGCTCCGAAAACATGTTTTCTGAGCAGGTCAGTGGGCGCACACACTCACGCACGCAAACACACACACACACACACACACACACACACACACTCACAGTCCATGGTTAACCCTTCACTCACCATTAGAATTCAAGGAATCCTAACTTTATCTCTTAATTAGAGCCATTCACACTTGAGTGCTTCGTATCTCCAATAATGTCGAGTCAGACGAGTATCTCAGGGTATTCAGAAATGAAATGTGGCTCTGCATGGTGTTGTAATAAAATGGTACGAGTATATGCAGCTAAGGAACAATAAAAACAGGTAAAGTAAATCATGTAGCACCTGTATATAGCATGTTATATGTTTTTGCCCTCTGTTTAACCCGAGACGTCCCATCGACGTATGGATACATTGCAGCATTTGCCAGTCCCGTCGACGTACTGGTACGTTTTGCAATTGCAAGTTGCATAATTTCCACAATTTTCAAAATTCTTGCAAGATTTTTGGTACGTAGCGTCGCTCGACCTTCCCCAACCTGCCACCAGGCGGGGACACTCGGTGACCCCACGCGACCCATGCTCACCTGTGGCTCAGTCACTCACCTGTTAGCAACGGTCCTGCTCAGACATGGCGCATAGAGGTCTCTCGGAGGAGGAAATTCAAGCCGCCCTGGATGCCTTTACTGGTGATAGTGATTCGCCACTCAATGACGAGGAGATGGACAAAGATTATGTCCAACCAGAGGATGTGGAAAGCAGCAGCAGTGATGAGGAAGTCCCGTCTCCCAGGAAGCGGCGCTATGTGACTTATTGTGCTGCAGGAGAGGGTCAGGCTGCACAAAAACAACATGCAAGATACTCTAGCCAGCCCCTACGTGATGTGGAGCTCGAATTCGAGGACGAGGATGAGGACAGAGCTGTGGGACGTGCTGCCACGTAGTACAGTCATGAGGTAATTACTCATCATGGCCCAGAGCGTATATCACATCGTTCTAACAGGTATGGGCCTAGTGTTTTGTTTGGGGATGGCGGAAGTTGCGTTGAGGGAGTGGAGAGTGAAAGGGAAAGTGTTGGGAGGAGTGTTGGAAGTGAGAGTGGCGGGAGTGAGTCATCGCTCTCACGTGGTGGTGTGAGGCGGCGGGGCATATCACGTGGGGCAGTGAGGGTGGGTGGTGAATCACGTGGTGTGGTGATGGAGCAGGGAGGTGAGGAGGAGCCATTCCCCAGCACGTCTTATGCTTCCCAATATTCCCGGGCTTCCTCCCCACAGCTCCCTGATGTTCCCCAAGGCCGTAAGGGTAAGGGAAAGGGGAAGGGTAAAGGCCGAGGGAAGAGGAGTGCAAGTGGGGAAGCCCTCAGCACTCCTCCTCCCCAACCTCCCCCACCATCATCTCCCCACCCCAATGAAGGCGACGATGGGGACGATCGGGACGAGGAATTTGTGGCATGGAATTGAGAGGATGGGAGTGATTTTACTTCCATCATTCACCCATTCACTGAGCAGAGGCGTGCTGGCTGCATTGCTCCTGGTATTCACCCTAATTCTACCAGGCTGGATTTTTTCCAACTTTTTTTCAGTGTGGGTTTTGTGGAGGAAATAGTGGATCAAACAAACCGGTTCACTTACCAGCCAGCGCCGTGAGAGTGAAAGACAGGGCACAAGGAGCAGGCATTCTATCATATATGATTACCCAGTCTCCCTTGCAGAAATGTTTTTGTTTTTGGCCCTGGTACTGTTGATGGGTATTGTACGAAAGAATCGAATTCCTGCATACTGGACAAGGGACCCTATTATGCTTACACCAATATTTGGCCAAGTAATGAGCCGTAATCGGTTTCAGCAAATTCTATGCCGCCTCCATTTCTATGATGCTGATGATCCTGCAAATGCTAATGACACAGATAAGATGAGGCGAATTAGGTTGGTTTTTGATCACCTAAGGCAGACATTCCGTTCCTCATTTTATCCCTATAGAGACCTCGTCATAGACGAGAGTCTCGTGTTGTGGAGAGGCAATATTTCATTTCGGCAGTACATACCCAGCAAAAGACACCGTTTTGGGTTCAAGATCTTTGCTATGTGTGACTGTTGGACTGGTTATGTGCAAGACATAGTCTTGTACACCGGTGCACAGACAGACATAATAGAAGATCGGAGTATTGGTCTGTCTGGAGCAGTGGTAAAGGCAATGATAGAAGACTATCTTCATCGTGGTCATGTCCTTTACCTAGACAACTGGTACACTAGCCCTCTTCTCGCTCGTTGTCCACACAGGCATGACATGGGGATCTGTGGGACCTTCAAGGTGAATGGCGTCACATGGTCAAGGTGGGGCGGAAACTTGACAGAAATGAGGTGGTCTTCTTCCAGGCCAACAATATCCTTGCAACAGTGTGGAACCACAATTGAGAAGTCCGCCTCTTGTCCACGGTTCACCGCCCCTTGATGCACAGTACAGAGTCGGTAGATTATCGGAGCGAGAACAGGCGCCATATATGGAAACCTGAGTGTGTGCTTGATTATAACATCAGCATGCGTCTGGTGGACCAGTCAGACTCCATGATATCCACTGTCGTGTGTGCCAGGACCACGATGAAGTGGTACAAAAACTATTCTTTCACCTGCTTGATATTACTGCCCTGACTTGCCACCGCCTTCACGCCATGACAACAGGAGTTCAGGAAACCTTTGAAGGGTTTGTGAGGGAGCTGACACGAGAGATTGTTGCAAGGTATGCGGTTGAAAGGCCCCAACACCGCACCCGCGCAGCCCCAGGTGCCCAACCTCCCCTGAGATTATCCGCCCACCATTTCCCCACTCCTATACATTCCCAAGCAAATAGACCTAGGCCCCAACGCAGGTGTCACGTGTGTAGCAATTCCCTGGTGAGACCCACCACTCAGAGAAAGGACACCCGCCATGAGTGCGTTCAGTGTGACGTGGGTCTGTGTATTCACTCATGTTTCAGTGAGATTCACACGTTCCTGCACTTCTGATAAGGTGTGAATGCTATAGGACGCTGATACTCTGAAATAAATGCAACAAACAGACGCTCAGTGTAATTATAAGGCCCGTAGATCTGTATATAGTAGTATGGAAGTGGAAACGGGTGTAATATAAGTGGAAAATTATTATG
Source organism: Coenobita brevimanus (assembly GCF_032717465.1). Classification (NCBI taxonomy): domain Eukaryota; kingdom Metazoa; phylum Arthropoda; class Malacostraca; order Decapoda; family Coenobitidae; genus Coenobita; species Coenobita brevimanus. The sequence continues at coordinate 24,896,992 of NC_137019.1, read as the reverse complement.
TAAGTGTATGAATATTATCTAAGTGGAAACATACCTTGCGAGGGTATTTTGATGCGATATTCAGACGCTCAGTGGAATAAATAAGGCCCGTAAATTTGTAAATAAGAGTCTACAAGTGGACACGGGTGTAATATAAGTGGCGTATTAGTATGTAAGTGTGTGAGTATTATCTTAGTCGACACATTCATTGCGAGGGTATTTTGGTGTGATATTCTGATGCTCAGTTAAATAAATAAGGCCAATAAATATGTATAGTGCAGAATAGGGCGTAAATGGGTGTAATGTAAGTGGTAAAGTATACTGGGATTGAAGAAATAAAGTAAAAGTGGAAACACGAATGTTAGAGAGTGTGCTTGCTACGTGAATATGCGCTAGCATTTCGTTAAATGCCCTCGTAATGAATGTAAATAATTGAAAACGTTTACAGTGGTGGAGGAAAGGTTCTATGTAAAGAAAAAAATATTATGAAAGTGATAAAACAATATTGTATGTTGAAATACGAGTCATAGCGAGTGCGCTGAGTAAGCAGATGTGCACTATACTTATGCTACATGTCATCGTAATGAATGAAAACAGCTGAAAATTTTTACATACAGTACAAAATGGTAAAATGGCATTGAAACAGTAGTATACAAGTAGAAAAAATATGTTGACTGAAACAAGAAACTTAGCACATAGCGTTTTACCAATCGGACCAAACTCGCTATGCTCGCGCGAAGGTACAATGCTTATTTTTCATATATATGTCATTGAAATTCATTATATTGTTATTCTTATTGTTTATTAGTTCAAATTCAATAAATGTAGAGGTGTTGTTTGTTGTTTCTCCCAAAATTACCTACCATAGAAAACGTGAGTGCCTCACACGTCAATGATAAAATACGATTCCTGGTGCGGTGGACCTCACCTGTTCTGACCAGTTGCGGACCACGGTAAGCATTTTCGTTGTGATTTTCCTTTGTTTCTCAACAAAAGCGAATGTTTTAGAACAAAAAAAAATTGTCCAAAAATGCTCGGGACTGGGGGGTGTCGGAGGTGCGAAAGTGCTCGGGACGTGACGGGTTAAGCATGCAGTTGAAATGACGGTAACGGCTGCCATGCCTCAGGCAGGGCGTACTCTGCGTCAGTGATTTATCGATATTTCAAGAGACTATCTTGCCATACCCATACCGGTATTGAATAAAGTCAGCTACAGATTAAGGAGTATTTGTAATAAAAAAAAATATGCACATACATAGTATAGCTCATGACTACAGTATATAGGCTGTACAGAGTGTATTGGCCATGTCATTTCTCCAAAATAATAAGCTTTTGGTACTGTTTTTCTCTTAAAGAACTAACAACACCTGATGTTTAATTATATTTTTAAATAATGAACCGAGAAAGAATTTCGGCAAGAAGCTTATAGTTTGTCAACCAAGGATGGACTGTATGCCAGCCCACCTCTTGATATCAAGAAGACACGAACCCAGTCCTCCCGGACCTCTAACTCCTCAACCACCATTGCGGGGAAGATCAAATGACGCAATTACATGGCGGGTTACAATTTTTATCTCCAGACTAGACACCACCCAGGACATCTTTGTTCACCGCTCAGCCATCAAGAAGCCTAATCCCAGGAAGGCCAGGAGGTCCCTGACGGATGGGGAGAAAATGGAGTTTACCAACACACAATGAAGGAAAGGACCAGAGGCTGCTTCTGTCACTGGTCCTTCTGGATGCCACGTGGAGGGATCCAGCCATGCCCCAGCCCAACACCGACATCGTCTCTGAGCTACACGTGGCGAGGGGACCATCCTTCAAGCCCAGACCTTTGCCTGTACCCAAGCTGCAGTTGCCATCACAAGAGAAGACTGGACAACCCTCATCAGGATTATCCCTCTACTCCACCATCATAACAAACTGCCCCTCATTTCCATCGCTGAAGAGACAATCACCTCCATTCCTTCTCGTCTGCCTCACACCTTTCCACCATGGGACAGCCGCCCTTACACCAGGCCACCCTGAGATCACCCTAAGCCTAGGCTAGACTACACTCCAACCTTTGCTGCTACCTACTTTGCTCAAGCTCCCATAACAACAGCCGACACCGACAGTGACACCGAACAGCGTCCTGTCTCTCCCCCTGCTTGAACACCGCCAGCTCCCACACCTACAGATGCCATAGATATGGAAAAGTACCCTGCTTCCTTCCATGCTTCACCATCACCTGCTCCTCTGTCGCCATCGGCGAGGAACAAGAAGAAAAAGGGAAAGAAAGTAAAGCATGCACCACCTCCTACTCCAAGAACCACCAATTCTACACCCAAACCACCACCAGATCACTTGCCTGAGCCTCCCGACCCCAAGCGTCGTATTTCCATTATCCCATATTATCCCATCCCCAGACTCAACAACTGCTTCTCACCTTGCAGCCCTCATCGATGGAGACCTCGAGAAAACCCAGAATTATTACTACAACGCCAATTTCTCTACCTTGATTGACGCACCCACACATTCTACAACATGAAGTTCACTCCTGACCACGAAGATTACATCATGAAGACCTCCAGAACCCTCCCTGTTTTAAACTACATTGTAAATAAATTCAGTCCAACACTCCACCCTCGACCTGGCCGTAAGAAGGCCCCGTTCCTTCCCCAAGAGGGGAAAATCTTTAAACTACAGAGAACAATTGACTCGCGGACTTTTATCATGGTCGTGGAGAGTGTGGACATATGCTCACTGGCTCTCTCCTCTGGTTTCGTGTAGGCTAGCTAGCTGTTCATTTTCCTCCCCTCCCAGTTAGTTTGGTACAGGAGGTGTTTGTACCGTTGTACTGAGATTGTCTTTGACTCCTACCCTCGGTGGGTCCCTCCCTCCCCCTCCACTGATGGCTCTGGGGGCGTGATCACATGGTCAGGCCTCCCTGGAGTGGGCTGAGAGGGAAATGTCATCGGTTATGGGTTAGCTATTCTGTCCTGGGCCACTTTCCCTTGCTCGCTTTTCTCTTTTTTACCACTTCCCCTGAGATTGAGAAGTGATTACTATGTCGACACTCCCCTCCAGCCCCTCACTCCCTTAGGGAGGGGAGGTGACTCTGACAACTTGACTGTGACACAGACTGACCCCTGAACTGACTGCCACCAAACTCAAACCCCATTAGATAATAGTGTAAATAATTCAGTTTATGTGCATTGCATCTTCATGTTCTAGGTTCATTCTCTGGCCAGTCTCAATCCTTTCATTATCAGGAAGGTGACTGATGGCTGCACTGGTGAGGTTGAACGCGTAACGAGACTTGCCGGTGATGACCTCCCAGTTAAGACTGTTAATGCCTCACAGGTTAAAGACTAGCTCAAACTGCGTAAATTTCATTGCTGTGACGTCCAGCTGGTGATCTCACAGTCCATGAATTCCTGAAAGGAAGTTATCGCCTGCAGGGACCTCATAGGAATGGAGGGGGAGGACATCATACACGAACTTGCTCAGGAAGATGTTGATGCCAGATTTATCACTCGGTTTTCACAATGACTGACTGTTTGTTGTTTTCACTGCAACAGTACTTACTCCACTTCCTGAACGGATTGTCCCAAGGGGAAGGAGGAGAAAGAGGTCTGCACGGTGATGGCGACAAAGGGCATCTCTTATTACAAAGCTAGGAAGGTCAGGGCGTTGCATGCAACTCACTTGCCGAATATGTCCCATGCTTCTGTGGTAATGTCTTCTCCTGTGATGTGCTGTGTCGAGACATACTGACCCTGTACCTGTTACTCGCGCCTCTCGCTCGGCCACTTCATCTCGGTCTCCTGTCCATTCCAACTCTCTCTCTCTCTCTCTCTCTCTCTCTCTCTCTCTCTCAGACTGCTCCTGCTTTTCAATCAATATGACCGAAACAGAATGACAAATCTGATAAGCTTAATCTTACCACCCTGAAAATGCAGTCACGTCCTCATGTGCTTCCTGCTCCTGCTCGGGCGAGGAAGAGAAAAGTTAGCTATTCTTTGGGGGAGGCTGGGAGCCATGCTGTTGACGATGCTATCAAATTTTCTGTCAGCAAACACTGGGATAGGTCCCCTGGTAGTCGCTTGCCTGGTGGCGGGCGGAATGAAAAGTCTAAGCATGGAGGCCCGTCCTGTAAATCTTAAACCACCACATTCACTGTGTTGCAGCGGGAGTGTAAGACTCTTGGGAATAAATTACACTTAACAAGCTTGTTATCAATACACAGGCCAGACATCATTTGTTTACAGAAGACGCGCTTGGAGGATCACCCTGATCTTCCATAGCTCGAACACAACCGTTTGAATAGAAGATATTATGAATATTATGATGGTTACAGAGTTGCCATTTGCACACACAAACAACACCGACAAACAAGGGTGATTCTATATTCTTCTTTGGAAGCTGTCGCATGCAGAGTAAAATTTAATAACTCATATTTGTCTATTTGCTCTCTCTACTGTCCTCTGCACTGTCCTATTGATATTGGTGCATTAAAATAACTTTTGACCACCTTCCTGAAAATAAGTTAGTTTTGGGCGACTTTAACGCCCATCGTTATCAGCGAGGTAGCTTGAGAATTGATGGTCATGGGAAGCAAGTAGCCGACCTAATAATATAGTCCCTCTGACTCTCGGACGGTGGTAGGGCGACTCGTGTAGATGATCGTACTGGTAATTTTTCGGCCATTGACATGTCTCTGGTTTGTCCAGGTGTACATCGGGATTTCTCATTGGATCCTTATGACGACTTCTAGGCAAGTGATCTTTCTTATTCACGCAACTTTGTTTCAGGCACTCCATTCCCAAAATTTAACTTTAAGAAAGCAGATTGGGGATCCTTCTGTAGGATGGATGATTTAAATATATCTACAGAGACCATAGATAAAAAAGTCCAAAACTTAAATTGATTCCATACTACACTCAGGTGAGGCTGCTATTCCCAAGACTAAGAAATCCCGCAAAGTATCGAGATAAATGGTGGACGCCAGATTGCCGACAAACATTAAGGAAACACAAAACGAGATACAGGGATTATGACCATCTGTCTACTGAGAAAAACTTTCGTTCTTTTTTGGCAGACAAACAGACAAAGACTGAGGCAAGGAGAACAATTAGAAAAGCTAAATGTGACTCATGGCGTTCTTTTGAGTCACCAGTGAATCTCTATACCCCTTTGAATAAACTCTGGTCCACTCCTGTATTATAATAAAAGCCCATACATCCCTGTGGCCATTCTATAGGTGAATAATACCATCTATGATAAGGTGACCAGAGTCCCGCTTTTAGGCGGGACAGTCCCGTTTTTTGACGTCTGTCCCGCTTTTTAAAATGTGACTAAAATATCTCGTTTTTTGAACAAATTATCTTAAATGTCCCGCTTTTAGAAAATTACTATTACATTAGATATAAAATGACCTTCTTTTATGAAATTATGATGAATTTGCAGATTTATGCATAATCCAAACCAAATGAAATACCGAATTGTTAATATATGTAATACTCACTAACCGGTAACTTTGGTCGGCCCATTCACCGTACCGTACTAGAGACCTTATAGGGTCTCCATACCGTACGGTATGTTCGCATTGTTCGTTTGAGATGTTAGTTTTTGATTGGCAGCCTCACGGTGGGGTGCAACGCTATATATATTAAACTTTAAGTATATCATGTTAATGATTTTTTTAATGTCCAGCTATTAGCTCCAGTAAATCTGGTCACCTTAATCTATGACGATGCCGTGGACATGGCTAACATCCCTGCCAGGAGTTTCTCTCATGTGAGTTGCTCAGCCAATTACGATCAGCGTTTCCAAGACTATAAACGCACGGCTGAAGTACAAAAATTAGACTTTGTCACAGAAGACGTGGACTCCTCATGCAACCCAGAGTACACAATGAATGAACTTCTTGCCCTAAAATCCTGTAAAGACACCAGTCCTGGAACAGCCCTAAAATCCTGTAAAGACACCAGTCCTGGAACAGACACCATCACGTACGGTATGATCCAGCATTATAATCAGGACAACCTGATATTGTGCAATGAGGTTTGGGCGTCCTGAACTTTCCTGGACTCATGGCACTTCGCGCACGTCAAACCGATACCCAAACAGCCTGGTTATATTATGAATCCAATTTTATTTCGTCCTATTGTGTCGACCTCTTGTCTGTGTAAAATCATGGACCGAATGGTTAATATATATATATATATATATATATATATATATATATATATATATATATAAATATATATATATATATATAAGCAACGTTGGGTTTGGTTAGTACTTGGATGGGTGACCGCCTGGGAACACCAGATGCCGTTGGCATCCCTACGTGTCAAATAGGGTTGGTGGAGGATTAGTGCCCCTCCCTGTAAAACAATGAACTCTAAGCCCTTGGCCACCCCGTCTGGGATACATGGCGTCTGGCAATGAATGAACGAATGAAATATATATATATATATATATATATATATATATATATATATATATATATATATATATCATCATCATCATCATCATCATCATCATCATCAGCCATTATAAGTCCACTGCTGAACAAAGGCCTCCCCCAACCTTCTCCACGAATTCCTTGGCTGAGCCAATCTTTGCCACGTTTTCCCTGCAAATTTCTCTATCTCATCTCTCCACCTCCTATCTGGCCTTCATCTGCTACGCTTACCATGTCTTGGTGTCCAGTCAGTGAACCTCTTGCTCCATCGATTATCCCTTGTTCTTGCTACATGGCCTGCCCACCTCCATTTCTGTTCTTTTATAACTTTTATAATATCTTTGACTTTAGTCTGCTCTCTCACCCAAGTTGATCTTTTCCTGTCCCTTACAGATATTCCCAACATTGACCTTTCCATTGCTCTCTGAGAACAGATTAATTTATTTTCCATCGATTTTGTCAGTTTCCAAGTCTCACAACCATAAGTCATAGCTGGAATTATACATTCGTTATATACTTTTCGTTTCATACAAACTGGCAAGCTACTTTTCATAATGTCTCTATGTTTACCGAAAGCTTTCCATCCAATTGTAATGCGTCTTTTTATTTCGCTATCATTATCTTTCGTTAATTTTAGTATTTGTCCCAGGTAATTGTACTCCTCAACTTCTTCAAGAATTTCTCCACTTATTCTGATGACGCTCTTTGGTGTTTGAGGATTAAACATTACTTTAGTTTTACTCCGGTTCATCTTTAGCCCTACTTTGTGACTTTCTCTGTTCAGGTCATTTAACATTTCTTGCAACGTCTCTGCTTTTTCTGAGATTAGGACAATGTCATCTGCAAATCTTAAATGGTTTAGCTTTTCTCCATCTATGTTTACTCCTTTGTTTTACCAGTCTAGCTTTCTGAAAATACTTTCTAGGCATGCCGTAAATAACTTTGGTGAAATTGTATCTCCCTGACGCACGCCCTTCTCAATCTTAATTTTCTCTGAGTCCTTATGTAATATAACTGTAGCAGTTCCCTCTTTATATATGTTTTCGAGCAGTTTTACAATGTTCTCATTCACTCCTTGTTCTTGTTCTCGCAATGAATTTATAATTGCTATGTGCTCCACTGAGTCGAAAGCCTTTTCGTAATCAACAAAACCTAAGCACAGTGGTTTATTATATTCTGTAGTTTTCTCAATTAGCTGATCCATTGTGTGCAGATGATCAGTGGTCGAATACCCGCATCGGACTCCTGCCTGTTCACGAGGTTGGTTTTCCTCCAAATTTGTAGCTATTCTGTTTGTAAGGCCTTTAGTGAAAAGTTTGTAAATGACTGATAGTAAGCTAATGGGTCGATAGTTACTAAGGTCTTTTGAGTCGCCTTTTTTATAAAGTAGAATAACAATTGCATTACACCATGTTTTGGGAATTTTCTTCTGTTTTATACATTGGGTAAATAAATGAGCAAGCCTATTTTGTACTTCTGCTCCTGCATCCAACAGTAAATCTGCTACTATTCCATCTTCTCCCGGAGCCTTCCCTCTTTTTATATTTTTAAGAGAAATATTTACTTCGTCTGGTGTTATCTCAAGTATTTCACTTGTGTCAACAGAAAAGTTAGCTATTGGTACTACTGTCTTTGATGCATACAGTTCTTTGTAAAATTCTTCAACTCGCTTCAGCATCATATCTCTGCATTTAACGGCTTCACCGTTTTTGTCTTTTAGTGATGTAATTTGTTGCTTTCCAAGTGCCATTTTATTTCGAACTTGTTTCAGACTTTTTCTTTTTTTTGATGGTTTCTTTGATTTGATCCATGTTTCTCTTTCTTTTTTCTTCTCTTTGTCTTTTGTTGATAAGCTTATTTAATTCTGCTCGTTCTATTTCATCTTTCTTTGTTTTTACTTTCATTACCTTTCTTATTTTCATAAGCTCAAGTGTCTTCTCCGAATACTTCCCGGCTTTGGTTATAATAGGTTTTCCTACTACCTCCGCTGATTCTTTTGGGACTTTTGTTAGTCTGTCATTCAACTCATCAATGTCACATTCAGCATAACTGAGAGCCTGAAATCTGTTCCTTGTTTCCAACTGAAAAGCTCCTTTGTTTTTGCTGACTTTTATTGGGCATATCTTTTTGTCTTTAATCATCTTCTTTTTTTCACTTTTGAAATTGAATCTTGCTGTGCAACCCACCATTCTATGGTCACTTCCAATACTTACTTTGTTGATAACTGTGACGTTTGTGATTGTGTTATTCTTATTTGCTATAATGAAGTCGATTTCATTCTTTGTTTCTCCATTTGGGCTTCTCCAGGTCCACTTTCTCACTGTTCTTTTGAGAAAGAATGTGTTCATTATTCTCATGTTAAAAATTTCTGCAAAGTTTACCAACATTTCTCCTCTTTCGTTCCTTTCTCCCACTCCAAATTTTCCCATACATGCTTCTCCATTTTATGATTTTCCAACTTTTGCATTGAAGTCTCCCATGAGTATAGTATAGGTGGTCTTTTCTTCTTCCATAATCTGGGAGATGTCATCATAGAATGTTTCAATTTCTTCATCTGAGCTCTGAGAAGTTGGTGCATATACTTGTATCACTTTCAGGGCATATTTTTTGCACAGTCTAATTACAACCACTGCTGCTCTGTCAGATGCGCTGCTGAATTTAACAATGTTTTCTGCAAGATTTCTGTTAACTGGAAATCCTACACCACTGACTCTTTCATTTTCCCTTCCTCTGTGGTAAAATAGGTGGCCACTGTCATTTAGCTGAATTACTTTTTGTTCTTTTCTGTGGGTCTCACTTGAACCTACAATATCCCAACTAATGTTTTCCAGTTCAGCCATTAAGTTAGCAAGTTTGTAATCTTCAGCGAGGCTTCTTACATTGTATGCATACATCTTCATTGATTTAAAAGTGTTTAATATCCCAGTCTCTATCTTGTCAACACAGTGCATACTCACTTTCGGTGGCACACTGCCCATAAGCACAGGAGGCAGTGCGGTTGGACCTTTAATAGATGATGATTCAACAGGAACGCCCGTCAAATACTTTGCAATAGAACTCATGTTTGGTTGGGAGGATTGTGGCAAATAATCTCACCTCCCTGCCACATAGTTTCTGGTGAGATGTACTTTTTTCTGCCACCTTATTCGTTATATTCGGTGGAGCCCTATATATCTATAGGGGGTCCCATGGTCCGTGCCGTCTAAGACGGTACCTTGTATATCTACAAGGCCTTCTCCTATCCACCACCCGGGGACGCGCCAGGTAGCAGTGGGATCCTGCCCCTGGATATATATATATATATATATATATATATATATATATATATATATATAATTATATATTATATATATATATATATATATATACTACTACTACTCTGCGGCCAGGTTGCGTTAGGAAGAATACTGCCACCGTATTCCCTGCGTGTCGTAAAAGGCGACTAAAAGGGGCGGGGTGAGGGGACTAGGGACCCCCTCCTCTGTTTTTTAGTTCCTAAAAAGAGACAGGCCAGAGAAAGGGATGGGGGATGGAGTTATCCCCGTACCCTGAAGATTGGGTCTATGAATGTGCGTGGATGTAGTACGGTTGAGGTTAAAAGGGAGGAGATTGGGAGAATGTTTGTGAGAAGAAAGTTGGATGTGTTAGCTTTGAGTGAAACGATGATGAAAGGGAAGGGGGAATCTATGTTTGGAAGTGTGAATGAAAGATTGTCAGGTGTTGATAGAGGAAGGGCAAGAGAAGGTGTGGCCTTGTTAGTGAGTCCGGAAGTACAGCAATGTGTGACTGAAAGGAAGGAGGTGTCATCGAGACTGATGTGGGTGAAAGCGAAATTTGAACGTGAGTTGTGGGTGTTTGTGAGTGCATATGGGCCTGGTAGTGAAAGGGATGAAGAAGAGAGGGAGTCTTTCTGGAATGATGTTGATGAGTGTCTGCAGAGTTTTGGAGCGAATGTGAATGAGGTAATGATGGGAGATCTGAATGCTAGAGTGGGAAATGTAGCAACTGAAGGCGTAGTTCGTATGCATGGTGTGCCTGGAAGAAATGAAAATGGGGAACGAATGATAGCGATGTGTGTTGAGCGAGAGATGGTGATTGGGAATACGCTGTTTGAGAAGAAAGATATTTATATGTATACATGGGTGAGACAGGAGGGTGGAAGAGTTGTTGATAGAGCTTTGATGGACTATGTGGTTGTGTCTAGGAATGTAATAGGAAGATTGTTGGATGTGAGAGTTCTGAGAGGGGAGGGTGGAGGTATGTCTGACCACTACCTGGTGGAGGGAAAGTTAAGAGTAGGTAAGAGATGGGTGAGAGCTAGGAGGGTTAGGTGTGGCAGGGAGGTTTTGCAAGTGAGTGAGTTGGATAAAAGAGAGAAAAAGATAGAGTATCACGAGAAATTGAAAGATGAGTGGAACACAGTGAAAGATCGGGAAAATGGCAGCGTGGAGGAGGAATGGCAGTTGTTTAAGAGTGCTGTGGTGGGGCATGCAGAAGAGGTGTGTGGTGTGAAACGTGTGGGTGGTGGTGTAAGAAAAGGAAGCGAATGGTGGTGCGAGGAAGTAAGTATGGCTGTGGCTGAGAAGAAACGTGCATATGAAGTGTGGCTTCAGAGGAAGGATGAGATGTCATATGAAAGGTATAAGGAAAAGAGGAATAGAGCGAGAAGGGCTGTGCGTGATGCTAAAGTGGCAGCAGATGAGAGGTGGGGTAGGCGGCTGACAGAGAATTTTCAACAGAATAAGAAAATGTTTTGGAAGGAGGTGAAAAGGGTGCGAAAGGGAGAGTCTGGGAAGGAAGAACGAGTAAAAGCAGAGGATGGAAGGATGTTAATTGAGATGGATGCAGTAAGGAAGAGATGGGCAGAGTATTTTGAAAGACTGTTAAATGTAGAGGAGGAAAGGGTGACTGAGATTGTGGCGGATGGAAGGTGGAAGGAATAAATGTGTTGGGAGAGTTGAATGATTCTTTGATCACGAAGGAGGAAGTGGAGAAGGCAGTAAAGGAGATGAAAACAGGGAAAGCTGCAGGTATGGATGGGTGTGCTGTGGAATGCCTGAAGGGTGGTGGAGTGACTATTGTTGACTGGTTAGTAAGATTGTTGAATGTGTGCTTTGAGAAAGGTATGGTGCCAACTGACTGGCCAAGTGCTTGTGTGGTCCCTTTGTATAAAGGCAAGGGTGATAAGTATGAATGTACTAGCTTTAGGGGTATAAGTCTGTTGAGTGTTGTAGGTAAGGTGTATGGTAGAGTGTTAATTATGAGAGTTAGAGAGGGTACAGAGGGAGTGATTAGTGATGAACAGTGTGGCTTTAGGAGAGGGAGGGGATGCGTTGATCAGGAGTTTGCTGTGAGACAAGTGTGTGAAAAGTATTTAGCGAAAGGCAAGGATGTGTTTTGGGCATTTATGGATTTAGAGAAAGCGTATGATAGAATTGATAGGGAGGCTTTGTGGACTGTTTTAAGATTGTATGGACTTGATGGTAGGTTACTAAAAGGGTTGAAAAGTTTTTATGTAAATAGTAGAGCGTGTGTAAGAGTGGGAAATGCTGTGAGTGATTGGTTTCCCGTGAGAGTAGGGCTGCGACAGGGATGTGTGATGTCGCCTTGGTTGTTTAATATTTACATGGATGGTGTTGTAAGGGAGGTGAATGCAAGAGTTTTAGGTGGTCTGAGTCTGGTAAATGTTGATGGTGGAGAGTGGAATCTGAAGCAGCTGCTGTTTGCAGATGATACTGCACTGGTGACTGATTCAGAGGAGAGATTGAGACAGTTGGTAGAGGAGTTTGGAAGGGTGTGTGAAAGGAGGAAATTGAAAGTAAATGAGAATAAGAGTAAAGTGATGAAGTGTACGAGGTTGATAGATGGTAGGGGGATGAATATAGTTTTGAATGGTGAGTTGCTTGAGGAGGTGGATTGTTTTAAATATCTAGGGTCACATGTTGCTGTGGATGGAAGAATAGATGCAGAAGTGAAGTTTAGAATAAATGAAGTAGGAAAGGTGCTGGGAGGAATGAAAAAAGTGTTTAAATGTCATTCGCTTAGAATGGATGTAAAGAGAAGGCTGTATGAGGGTGTTGTGGTACGACTGCATTATATGGGGCTGAAACATGGAATATGGGTGTAGAAGAGAGGAAAAGTTTGAATGTAATGGAGATGAGGTGTCTGAGGAGTATATATGTGTGGAGTGACGCGTATGGATCGGGTGCGAAATGATGAAGTGTGAAGGAGAACTGGAGTTGTTCGGGAGATGGCTGGTAGAGTTGAGCAGAGGGTGTTGCGATGGTTTGGGCATATGGAGAGAATGGATAATGAGCGATTGGTGAAAAAGATAACTAGATCTGATGTGAGAGGTGTAAGGCTGAGAGGAAGACCACGAATAGGATGGATGGACAGTGTGAAGAGAGCGCTGGATGCGAAAGGGATGTCTGTTGAGCAAGGAAGAGTGGCTGTGCGTGACAGAAATAAATGGAGAGAAATTGTGAATGAATAAGTGATGACGCAGCCCTGAGGGGATATTCTCCCGCATTTGGTCTGATCAGCTAGTCAGGTCAGGTGCGGGTAAGGGGATGGGTCTGTTATGATGTGGCAGGGGTAAACCAGTTCTGCTGTCGGACCCTGCTGCAGATGTCACTGATTGCATTACGCAGTTGACCCTTGTGCGGTGTGGTGCGGTGAGGATCTGTCAGTTCTCCCCTTTGGGGCTAAGATGCGAATGAATGTGTTTGAATGGATGAGTAAATGGGGAGTGTGTCGTCCTGTCTCGGCTACCTCCCTTTCCTTGGGGGAAGCAGCCTAGGTATATATATATATATATATATATATATATATATATATATATATATATATATATAAACACGAGCTGAAGACTTTGTTAAGTGATCAACAATATGGCTTCCGTAAACACTGAAGTACACAGGAACTTTTAATGAATTTGGACCACTACATTTCGGAAGCATTGCCTAAAAAATATTTCATGATAGGAGTGTTCTTGGATGTCCATAGAGCCTATGACATGATGTCGCGACACGGTATACTAATGAAGCTCAATGCTTATGATTCAAAGGGTAATTTGCCTCTATTTATTTCCATTTTTTTGAAGGACATGACTTTCTTTGTCAGATTGCTACGTAATGTAACATCTAATGAATTTGTGCAAGAAAACGGGGTACCCAAGGGCAGAGTGCCTAGTGCCACTTTATGTGGTATTATGATCAATGATATTCTGCCACTAGCTCCCATCTCGGGGAATTTTAAATACCGTACCTGCTATGTTCTAATTATTGTGCAATATGGCACTCCTCCCGTAATGCACAATTTTGGCTGAGCGTATTCTAGCAGCCCTTGATTCCTTCCATCAATGGGCCGTGCTGTGGGGATCTAAGTTTTCCATCCTTAACTGTACGACTGCAAGTTTTACCACCCATAACCTCCTTGGCTTGCATTTGACTTTGGGTAATCACCTGGTGCTTTATCAAAATTCTATCAAATTATGGGGCTTACATTTTCATCTGAGATTAAACTTTAAGTATATCATGTTAATTACTTTATTGCTCGTTGTGAATAACCATTAAATGTTCTTAAGTACCTAGCGGGTACTATTCTGGGAGCCAACAGGAAGATTTCATTCATGTTGTATAGATCCCTTATTAAATCTAAGCTTCCTATGGCTCACAGGTGTATAGGTCGGCATCTGATGCCACAATGAGGAGGTTGGATGTATTGCAGAATAAATATTTGGGAATGTGTCTTGGAGCCTTGTGGTGTTCGCAAGTAGCTCGCATGGAGGTTTCGTTTCGTTTCGTTTCGTTTCGTTTATGAAGGCTCCAATATGCTTGAATGCGCATGCCTTGGTCATCGAATGGCGGCTCTCCATGCTGCTTGATCTCTGCCAGCATCCCTATCCAGTCCCTTATCCCTGAGGTCACACTCAATGATCTCGTCCCAAGGCCTTGTCGGTCTGCCGCTCGCAACCCTACCACCAGTGTTCACCCTTCTCACTTCCTGTAGCCAGCTGTCACTCCCTATCCTCTCCACATGCCCAGACTATTTCAATCTACCTCTCCTCATCAAAACATCAATACACTCCATTCCCATCCTTCCTCTTAATTCTTTCATCATAAACCTAGCCCCCCTCCCCCCAGGCCCAGCATTCTAGGACGCACTGCACATCCATCTAATCATTGCCAATTCTGTACATTTGAGCCTGCAGATATCCTCTTTAGTGCCCAGATCTTACTACCATACAGCACTGAACTAACATGTCGCATACAAATATCCCTAAGAACATAAGGAGAGTCCTGTCAGTGTCAGGTGAGGCAACAACCCCCTAAACGCCTTCCAAGCACTCCTAACTCTAGCCACAGACCTAACTCCTACCCCACCTCCAGCAGATAACAGATCTCCCAAGCAACGGAACTCTTCCACACACTCAAGAGACTTACCAGCAAGATTAATCCTATCACACGTGACAATCTCCACATGCGTTCCCGACACACCACAAACATGAAATCAGCATTATCTCGCAGTCTGCTTCTAACACCACTACATATCTTATCCAAGAATTACAAACACTGTACAAGATTAAATTACTTCCCATGCCCTTGTGGTAAACCGTACATGGCCACTCTCCCTCTTCTTTGACAGTATACCTTTGCATTATCCGTATATACTCTCAAGCCCTATTGCCCCATGCCATCTCTCTACTTCCTAAATCTTTCCTTTGCTCCTCTTTCATTCTCTGCAGTCAACACCAAATCATCGACATACAACATCTCCCATGGCAGCCCATTTCTGAAATCACGTGAGAAGGCATCAAACAATAAGGGGCTCAAAGTGACACCTCTGACCATTAATGCTCAACCACATTCACGTAAAACTCATCACTCAAATCTCCATTTACTCTCACCTGGGTGCAAGCACCCACTTACATAGCCATTAACACTCTAACAAGTTATTCCTCGATTCCAAGCTTTCTCACTGTCCTC
The DNA here is from genome assembly GCF_032717465.1 of Coenobita brevimanus. Taxonomy (NCBI): domain Eukaryota; kingdom Metazoa; phylum Arthropoda; class Malacostraca; order Decapoda; family Coenobitidae; genus Coenobita; species Coenobita brevimanus. The sequence continues at coordinate 24,881,572 of NC_137019.1, read as the reverse complement.
CTCACCGGCCTCCCTAGGGACTCTGTCAAAGGCCTTCTTCAAATCAAGAAAAACAAAGTCCAGCTCCCCTTTCTTTCCTATATATATTTTTTGAGGCTGTCGAACAGTGAATAAGGTATCAGTGGTCCCTTTGCCTGGCATAAACCCAAACCTCATCTCATTAATATTCACTCTTCCTCTAATCATATGCTCCAGAGCTCTCCCCATTACCATGATTATCTGGTCTAAAAGTTTCCTGCCTGTATAATTTCCTCTTTCCAGGGTACCACCCTTTCCCTTATACACATTTACAACCATACTCTTCAGCCAATCATCTGGGACAACACACTCTTATATAATCGTATTTGTCAAATCAATAACTAACACCATTCCTGTACTTCCTGAGGTCTTCAGCATTTCAGCAGTCAGCCCAGACACACCTGCTGCCTTCTCCATCTGCATCCCGCCTATTCCCCTGCTCAGAGTAGCAGCGTCAATCAAAGGACAAGGACCAAACTCGGATATGCTGACTCCAAACCATCCTTGTTCCAGTCAAGCTCCTCATTCAGCAACTTGTAATAATGCTCTCTCCATGCATCTTTCGCATCCTCATTTCACCACTACCTTTCATTCATCATTCCTCATACACTGCTCACATATGATATCCCTGCTTTCCTTTTTCATCTGATTTTCCATCTTAAATATCATATCCTTCCTTTCGTCACTATTTAGGTTACGTAGTAAAAGTCTCCCTGACTCTGATTTTGCAGTGTATACCTATTTTCTAGCCATACGCTTGGCAGCTAAGGGTTCTTCATTGTTACCACCTTTTTTCTACACCCTCATCCCACCACCATGTTACTTTATGTCTTCGGGGAACCCTTGTTCATCCACACACTGAATCAGTAACTTAAAGGAGATTGTTCGTGAGAGCTCTGTACTGTTTCTTAACAGTTCTGCCAACAGCTCCCTTTTTAGCCACCGCTCTAATCATCTCACTATAGAAGGCATCCATCACTGTTTGGTTCTTCAACTTCCACATTTTCCTCCTAAGGGGCTAGGTCCTCTTCTTCACCACCTGCTCCTTAAACACCAAGTCACATATCAGTAAATTGTGTTGCTGCACACACTCTTCGTCCCCTATAGCTTTATCATAGCTCCAACTTCCTGTCAGCCCACCTGACCAGGAAATAGTCTCTCTGGCTGCTATGTCCCCCAGACTAGTATGTAATCAACCTACTCTCTCTTTTCCTAAAACGTTTATTACACACAATCATGTTCATTGCCTCCCCAAACTCGAATAATCTTTCCTCTCCCACACTCCTTGTACTTTATTGCTTATCCATCATATACCCCTTCATATCCTTGAGATGTTTCACCCACAAGACCAATCAAGTCCTTTGCCTAAACTACAGTCTCTTCATCCCCCATACCACATACCACATGTATTTAGTCATCCCAGAATCCATTTTCTTCCACATCAGCTGCAGCCTTTGGAGTATATGCTGATATAAAGGAAACTGTCAGCTACTGATCAAAATTTTCACTACTATAATCTTTCAGTTCGCTTTCATTACGTTCATAACTTATTCCACATATTTTTCCTTTACCAGCACACCCATACCACCATATCCAACTGCCTTTCCTTGCCAAAATATATTATATCGATAGTCCCTCCCGGCAGTCATTCTGGCTGATCCTCCCGTAAACCTAACCTCCTGTACACAGCCAACCTCCACCCACATCCTACTCATTGCCTCGACCACTTCCCCAGCTTTACCCTTCAAACTACCCACATATCCAAGATGCCACTCTGATGCCAGTATGTGATTTTGTATCGTTATCATCAGGCTTTCTAATGTTCTCATTCTTGGTCATGTCATTAAAAATAAATACCTGGTAGGGGGAGAGACAGACCACAGACCCTGCCCACCTGCAGAAACCTGAAATCCTAAGCCCACCAGCCGTGACCAGTGGCTTAGGCAGAGGCCTCTGGGCACCCTGCCAGGACAGCTACATGGATATCCTCCAAGTGCGACCTGGCACTGCAACTTCCTGCCATTATACACCCACTGATAGGGCAGCCTCCAGAGGCGCTACTCCCAGGTTCGGGCCCGTCTCTGTTGGGTGGAAGCGGTAGCCTGGGAGCTGCAATACCCTGTACTCTCTAGCACAGATCCGATTCCCATCCCATTCCGTTTCCCACAACTATGCTGGCAGAGCCTGCGTTACGCCTCCCCTCAATAGGTCCGCCACTAGGTAATGGGGGCAAATTTTTCTTGCTGCACACACTAGCTGGTGCCAGCTCCTGTGACGTAGTGGGGTACATTGCGTGATATGTAAAGAACATGTAGAGTAATGCATGAGCTAGTTAGAGAAAAGTGTTTGGGAGAGTATGCTGGTCTACTCTGCATGTAGTGTCACAATGAAAAGATCAGCAAAGTGGGATGGCCAGGATATTCTGATGGCTAGTGAGACATGAATTCAGCTCTCCCAGTCACCAGCATTCCCATTTTCCTTGGGAGCATCACCCTGATTGGCTGCTTCTGTCGAGCTGCATTAGGACTGTACGGAAATGTGAGATTGGCAAGTGACCGGTACCTCCCTATATCAACACCAGCCTCTTGTGTAGGGAGGGGGAGGGGTCATTGGCCACTTGCCATACGCCTTCACTTAGTGACTCAAGAGCTTGGTTTGCACCTCAGTGACTGTGAAAAGTTGGTGTTTAAAACTATAGTGCTCTGGGGGCCACCCAGCTTTATCATTGACTGTTCAATGGCTCTCAGCACCGAAGATCAAGGCGCCGGAGGCGGAGGTCCACCGATTATTCGGTAACATCATCAGAAGTCGCTTGGGGTTCTACCAACTGTACACTGATGGCTTCAGATTGAGTGAATGTGTGGGTGCTAGTGGTCGACTGAATGTTCCCTGAGGTTTCAGTTGCCGACTTATCCATCTCTGTTTACGTCTGAACTTCTTTCTATTGACAAAGCAATGAGCTGTGTTCTAAATTCTGGACATTGGTCATATTTCAAACTTTGCTTCAGCCCTTCAGGCAACTGCTTCTTGCAGTACTGATTCTACTGAAATCCAGGGCCACATCATTAAAAAAATGCATTCTTCTAACAAATCTTTCACTGTGATATGGGAGCCTGATCACTGTCGTAGCCTATATACGGCAGTAAGCAGGCTGACTTACTTGCGAAGTCAGCTGTAGAGCTCGAAGAGACTTCGGACGTTCCTCGTGATCTATGGTCGAGTCTCTCCCTGGGATGGAAATCAATACGTTCTCGTGATCTATGGTCGAGTCTCTCCCTGGAAAGGAAATCATTACGTTCCTCGTGATCTATGGTCAAGTCTCTCCCTGGGAATGAAATCAATAAATCTTTAGCTGCAAAGTTAGTGGACCGCCCTAAATATTTCTGCATTCAAGCCACTCCTTGGCGATTAGGATGCTGCACGTCCTCCCAGTCGCCTGGAAGAGTGAATATTGGGAAGCCTGCAAATGGACTACTCACTGTTTACTCATATGATGCCACATATTGAGAGACGATTTCCACTGCACTGTGACATCTATGGTGGCGTGTTATCTATCGGTCATAACATCCTGGGCTGTAACCGATTTAGTCATGAATGTGCTTCATTTATAAATTCTGCGGCATAGCGGACGTCCCCACCACTTTCCACCATCCTGGGTGATGGGGATATTGTTATGACTGATAAATTGATGGCTTTCTTGAGGGAGACCGGACTGATAAGAGTGTTGTGACTTTTGTACTGTATGGTTGTGGTTTTTTACTTGTATCCATGTATATATATATATATATATATATATATATATATATATATATATATATATATATATATATATATTCCATTAGGGTTGGTAGATGACGTTTATGAAGTAGTTCCTGCTTTCGATAGTACTGTTTCCTATAATGATGCCCCCCCCCCCCAATATTAAACCTGGTGCCTCGCCTGGCAGTCATCAGTTGATGAGTGCAAACGTGCACTATAGAAAGGAATTGGGCATTTGCAGTCTATGATGTTCTGCTGGGCGAGGGATTAAACTTTTTGTACATGTGTAATTATTTTCCATCCGTTTGTTTATGTTTTCTTAATTGGGATTGTCAGTGAACTTATATCGAATAATTCTTGTCTAATATAAATCTCTTGTATATATTGATGCTCCCTATATTAATGCATGTGCCTCGCCTGCATTCGGTAGGTGATGAATTTATGTGTGTAATGAAGGGAGACATTACACATCCGCAGTTGACTGTGTTCTGTTGGACGAGGTATTTTACCAATTAGCATAAGCCCTCTGTGAATCATTAGTTGGTTTAGCTAATGGTCTCTTTAGTTCTCAGTGTACAATAGCGATTTGTCTGTTAGGTTTATTGATTTTAGGGTCATAGCATAGGAATATTTTGATGCTTTGAACAAGTAAGTGTTCTTTTGTTTCTGTTCACTTTATTTATTCATTCCTTTTTTTGGTGTGTCCGACTCTGGGCAAAGGCTTCAGGGCCTATGTCCGGGCATATCCCCAAGGCCCAATAGTCCTCCTACATCTCCACATGTCACCACTTGGGCGCTAACACCCTCCATCAATATTCATTACATGCTAGGGCTGATAACATACAAGACTGGTGTACTAGTATCAGCAGGGGTGTTTTTACATGTCGAAGGGTCTTCTGGTAGATCAGTAAAGTCTCCTTCTTAGGAAATGCAAATCCATAAAATGTTCCCTGCCCCAGCAGGGATTTGAACCAGGGTCCATTAGGACTGCAGGCCACCTCTGGGTCCATTAGGATTGCAAGTCACCCCTCTACTGATTGAGCCACCGGGTCCATTAGGAATGCAGGTCACCTCTCTACTGATTGACCCACTGCCTCCCCCCATTTTGGACAAAACATATAAAATTGTATGTATACAAAAAATGATATAGTTAGACATAAAAAAGTGAAAATGAATTTTGTTAAAAATACGAAAAAAAAAAAAAAAAGACAATGAGTAAAATACCCAGGGCCCCAACATGGCAAGTCGAAAGATCTACCACAGTTCTGGCTCAAAAGGGGGCAGGAGAAAATGGGTGCAGCTACCCACGAGTTGCTGAGATACAAGTGTTCATCAAGAAGGACACAGGAAGCAAGTGCACCCCCACGGCCGGAAGTCCCGGAACTGCCACACAGTCCATATCGCCGATCGAGCCAACAGTACCAGCAGCGACGAGGGCTAGTCAGCTTAGTGCTTGCTAGAGGCAGTACAACCGGGCTTGCTAGATGTGGCTTGGCAATGCAAAAGGAGTTCCAGTGTTCCAGTTGTTGTTGGTAGATGCAGCACCCTTGAGCTTGCTAGAAGCTGCTTGGCAACACAGACGAATTTCCAGTATTCTAAGTGTGCTTGCCAGATTTGGAACCCAAAAATGGCCAAAAAACGTAAAAAAAAAAAAATCCGAATTTTTTTCAACCGTGCTTTGAAATTGGCGTGCAGCGCCAACCAGCTGTGTTTACGCTTGCTGTTTCCCTCCCCCATCCCTCCCGGCCTCCCCAGTTACCACCTAACTACCATCCTGGCTAGATGCTTATTCAATCGATGCTGCAAGTGCTCGTTTTTGTGAATAATCAGTGAATAAACTGCAATACCTCGCCATGAGACCACATGGAAATTTACAGTGTTGTGCAGTGTTATGAAATTAGAATTCAGAGTGGAAAGTTTAAGTACAGAGTGTAAACTGGCGGTTGAAACTGGCGTGGTGCAATCAAGAACAGCATGTGCAGTGTTAAACAATTGTAACTCATTGTGCAAAGGGTTAAGTGCAGCACAACATTGGATTACTGTATGTGCTTCAAGAGCATTTTCACCACTGCCAGAGCCTAAGAGAAGGCATGTTAACCTTCGTAACGAACGGCCACGGACGTGTTGTAAGTACTCTATACACTGCTAACTATTTTCCATACTTCTAATTCCTCATTCTCTGGTTCCTTTTCATTTATTTCGTACTTTCTGTCCCTTATTTGTGTGAATAGGGTCTTAAACTAGGTGCTATGCATGTCCGGTAGAGAGTTATGTAGGTACCAGTCCAGGAGGCAGAGGCCCACTATCCGGATGGACCCACTTTCCAGACATGCTCTTGGCTCTATTACATCGGCTAGTGGAGGGATTACTGTAAATGTGTCACCTTTCTGGTGAATGTATTCAAAATTGCTATGTGCTACAAGACCATCATTGTACCCAGCACATACTTCACAGTAGAGTCTTGTGTTGGAAGAGGCCATAACTAGCAGGACAGAGTGACTGATTTGCTGTTAATGAGTATGAAGATCGCTGCAGTAATATTGAAGCTGACACTGGGCTGTTCCTAAGCACGTCAGCAATAACATTAACTCGTCAGAAAAGCGACATTTTCTTGATTGGTCCTAGTAACTTTTTACCGCTATGGCTGAAGCAACTTCCCACAATTAGACATGTACTGCACAGGTTCCACTATCACATGCAGGAAGTAAAGTCTGTCAGAAATGCTAATCATATGACAACTGAGGAGTTGATGGTCCTTTGGCATGAAGCCGCCATTCCTACTATCCTTGAAAAACAAGTAACTGAGAAGTTAGAAAAATTCCATACCACCTGGTTGCTGCTGGAGGAAAACAGAAGATGCTCTGAAACTCAAAGAAATAGAGAGAGGGAGTGTGCTGCAACTTTCGCTTCTCTATTTGACATTGCTCATTCTGATGCACTAACTATGACCATGATCAAAGAAGATAAAGAATTCCTCGCTGATCGAAGACAAGACCGGAAAATTTACATGAGTACAGAAGACAAGGAACTGACCAAAAAGAAAGAAAGAACCCCCAAACGAACAAATGTTGATGAAAATCATCAACAAAAGGCTATTGCTGCAGCCACCTCAACAGCAAACAGTGTTTACATAACTGGTGAAGCTGACACCTCAGATGATACAAATGATTCAGATGTTGATTTTGCACCTAGCCGTTCTTCAAAACTGGCAATTAACTATGTGGATGCCAAACCAAAGAACCAGCAGATTCCAACATCCCAGGTATATACCATACATGTGATTGGAGCTTTGGACAGAAACAAAACATCTGATTGAGAGGTGGTTCGTTTAATGGCTCCACTTGCAGCTGCTCTTGGTAATGATGCCTCTTCTCTTCCCATTTCCCTTAGCACCATCCACAGAGTCAGAAAGAAAGCAAGACAAGATCATGCAGAATTAGCAAGAGCAGAGTTTGAGCCGGAATATCCTCTAGTCATACACTGAGATAGCAAGTTTCTGCCTCAAATTGCTGGAATAGGAAAAGTTGACAGCCTACCTGCACTGGTGTCTGGAGATGGAATAGATAAGCTTCTTGGAGTGCCAAAGATATCCCTGGCAAGGCAGAATATGAAGCCAAAGCCATTTATGATCTTCTGGTGCAGTGGAACCTGGTAAACAAAGTGCAGGCAATGAGCTTTGACATCACATCTGCAAATACTTGTCGAATCAATGGAGTATGTACTCGTCTTGAGAATATACTTGGTAGAGAACTACACTGGTTTGCCTGTCGCCATCATGTTATGGAACTGGTTCTTGCAAAAGCATTTTCCTTATGTTTTGGACCATCAGGCTCACCAGATATTCCTCTCTCCAAAATGTTCAAATCTTGTTGATCAAATCTCAACCATGAAAACTTTCAGGCCTTGGAGCTAAATGATGAGTCGACAGCTTTGTGTAGTTGTTCTCAAAGATGTGACTGGCCAGGAAGTGCTCATCAGGGATGATTACCAAGAACTGGTTGAACTGACGATGATTGTGCTCGGAAGTCCACCCCAGAAAATTCACTGGCAAACACCAGGGTCTATCCACCATGCAAGGTGGACGGCTAAGCTGCTTTACGCCATCAAAATATATCTCTTGCAAAATCAGCAAGACGTCTTTCATCTGACAAAGAAAGAACAACGTCAGCTTCAGTGATTTGTACACTTTGGTGCACTCCTTTACACTAGAGCATGGATAGAAACCCCTCTTGCAGCTGAGGCACTTGCTGGAGATTTGGCATTCTGGGCTGATCTTGACATATACTAAGACACTGATGGTGAGATTGCCGCTGCTGTAATGAAAGTCCTGGAGCACCACTTGTGGTACCTGTCAGATGAGCTTGTGGGTCTCACATTTTTCTCGTCAGAGTTCCGGCAACAGAGAAAGCCAAGATAGTGAAGGCTATGAGCAGAGAACATGGAATACGCCATGTGAGAGGTGTTCCGACCACTCTAGCAAAAGAAACAAGTTTGGGAGATTTAGCAAGCAAGCGGACCATCACCAAATTAGAGAGTCTTTTCTTATGCTTCCACCAGATTCATGACACACAAATGAGGATTATCTGCAGGGAAAAGAGTGAATAAGAAAGTTGAGGGTGGTGAAGACATTGCTGAATGTGCCATAAAGCTCTTTGAAGAATATAACTGTCTTATTACCAATGATGAGGAAGAAAAGCAGTTTCTCCAGCAAGCTGTTGAAGCAAATCTACATAGGCGTCTGTTATTGCTGCTGTTATGAAATACTGACTGGTATTAAGAATTCTGGTTTGATAAATGTACGAGACTTATGCTCACTGAAATTTTTATTACTGATATTATTATTCCATATTATTCTGCTGTACTTTCATTGTAAGTTTCGTTTTACTGGAGTAAACATCTATCTCACCAACATCACGTTTGATAGTAATACATATCACCATAATTCTGATACTGTATGGTTCTTGAGCACTGTCTTCTAGATGCAGTGGAAAGGTAAAATTTTGGCAATAGTATACCGGTGACAAACCTAACAAAATGAGGGGGTGCCCTGACTTGTACCATGAAGTTCATTTTTTGCCATATACTGTACATGTGGGCCACCCTAGTGTGCTTGCTAGAAGCGGCACCCCCGAGCTTGCTAGAGTCGGCTTGGCAACGCAGAAGGAGTTCCAGTGTTCCAGTGTGTTTGCTAGATGCGGCACCCCGAGATTGCTAGAGGCGGCTTGGCAACGCCGAAAGAGCTCCTGTGCTTTAGTGTGCTTGCCAGATGCAGCACCCCCGAGCTTACTAGAGGCAGCTTGGTAACCTAGGAGTTCCAGACAATGCACTCCCCGGATTCGGGCAGGCTTCCCCAACGTGACGCTGAAGCTGGAGCAAGTCCCCCCCCGACTCACACACATCCCCTCCCAGAGGTAGAGAGTGCCCTTCTTCCCCTGGAAAAGGAATCCCGAGCTTGGTAACATAAACTTGTTGTCCCTACTGTCTCGGGTCCCTTCTAACTTAACCGCTAGAGCCACTCTGGGCACAAATCACACAATCCTATCGTCAGACTAAGAGGAAGAAAGAGCCAGACATTGGGCCTTCACATTTCTGGAGCCAGAGTCGTAGCCTATCTTCCCCTCAGCCTTATTGCCATTAATTCACCACACTACAATACCCGTACAGACGTAGGGTTAAACCCCGGCCCCCTTCCTCTTTCAAAGAATACCTCGGTGACGAGTGTAAGTGCCATATCCGGGACATCTCCCTTCAAATTTCCCCTCCCCAGTTCCCGTTCCCCCCAACTGACCATTTCCTACAGTTAGATCGCACGATCTCGGATGTAAGTTGTGTATAAAGGCTAGGGAAATAATAGATCTTTCACCTTGCCAAATAGAGTTTCTGTGTTTACCGTAACCTTAAGGTGTATCGAGTCCTGCTTTGGTGTTCCTTCCTGTTTAGAACCCAGTGGACTAGAAAAAGCCTAGTACAACAATGACCTTGGCCCCCGAGCGTTTGGTTGATCCCCCCCTCCCCCCTAAAAAAAAGGATGATACAGGTGAGGATGTTTCAGTCCACTTTTTGTTTTATATACTCTACTCGCTTAAAGGCCGCTTTTGGCGGCCTCCGCTCGATACCAAACCACTTCCTATCTTCAGAAATGAGTCATAACTCGGGAACTGGTGGCCTGATTAGATTGACTTTTTTTTTTTTTTTTTTTTTTTGTCACGTTGGAGCATTTTAACGGCAGCTTGTTCAAACAAGAATTTGCGCTACATGCGCCGTTTTTGCTGTTAATGTACCAAACAAACAGACATGCAGAAATCGGATCATCATAATAAAGACAGATTTTGTTCCAGTGAATTAGCAGGGATGGTTGGTTGTAACACTAGTGAAAAAGAAGAGGTTGCTAGTCTCAGCGAGGAAATAATTATGTGAATTGTAATGGTTTAGAATGCTATATTTTCTGAAAATATTAAATGAGAACAAGAAACCAAACAAATTTAGCTTTATAAAGTAAGGTAAGTAACATTGAAAACACATACGTGAAGAGTACACTTAGGAGCAAAACATTACCAAAATCAGCAAGAAAATGAGGACCACACAGATTTAAGTGTGGCTTAATGAGAGTATACAGTGAGGTGTTGGGGTGGGAGCCGGGTGGTTTTAACAGCTGCACTGTAGGGAAGAGAGTGGTAATGCTTGTGTTTACTGTTGGAGAGCATATAGATTGTCGAGATTTCCGCCAGTCATAAATAAGAGTTTGGTTCTTTTACTTCTCAAACTATCTTTTTTACTGAATAAACTTGCTTTGTGATAGCCAGAATGAAATACTAATACAGTGTAATCGGGCTAAAAGATTCAACAAATAGACCTTTCCGCTATTTTGATGAATGATCCCATAGTTGGAAAATCGTCAGGCGTTATTTAAAGCAAAATACTTCAATAATGCATGGCATAGTTATTCATTGGGTCAGTAGTGCATAATGATGAGCAGCTTTCATAAGCCCTTTTATTCTTTGTACAAACCATGCCAAAAATCTGCGTCCATAATGACTGAAACTAATTCAGAGGATCAGTATATAGACACTGAGAACAGTACTGTTGTGCCGGTAGGATTTGTTTAGTGTCTGGAGATGTGAGGAACATTCCAGAAATGTAGTGTTGCGCCGGCAAAATTAAGTTAATGTATATATATCTGGAGATTGAGGAACATTCTAGAAATGAACTGTTGCTCTGTAGGATTAGGTTAACGTTTTATATCTGGAGATTTCAACATGTCTGCTTTCTTTACTTTCCCTCATACCTTAGGAATTTTTGTTATTTTTGTTAATGTATGTTGTTAAGTGCATTATTGCGTGAGAAAATGTGAGTTCTCTACTAGATTCTAGAATATTCTGGGCTGTGCTAGTAGGGGGAGCCGGAGGGGGGTATATTAAGGCAGCGCCAAAGAGCTAAGGAAGAGTTTTTTCAACTCGGTTTCAGACCCCACCTCGCGCGGTCACCTGTGATTGGCCGAGAACCGGTTATGTGACATATGGGCACCATATTGCATCCTTACCTCACCTTCTCACTACCCTGACTGCCATAAGAAAGCACAGAGATCAAAGGGGACGCTACACTTTCTATGGCCATATCACCTGCTGTATACCTATATTTGACCAAGAGATGTTCTAACCACACATGTATGGGTAAGATACTGCAAAGGTTTCCTAGAGATCACACAAGCAGAAAAGAATGGGAAATTAAAATCCGCCGGAAAGACTGGACACCACACAACAATTTCTATTTGTGTTCTGTGTGTAAATCTGTTCTCATTCTCTCTAAGTTTTTTGTTCCGTCTGTGTACTGTCTCGTAAGATCCCTGTCCGTTCTAACTATTGCAGTAGACTGTGACGTAATAAACTTATTAGATAAGCTGATAGTTACTTATCTGTTTTCAGTTCGGTTTCACGTAAACTATGGAATATATATATATATATATATATATATATATATATATATATATATATATATATATATATATGTGTGTGTGTGTGTGTGTGTGTGTGTGTGTGTGTGTGTGTGTGTGTGTGTGTGGGGCATTAGGAAGAAATAGGTGAAGAGATTATTCACTGTAAGGCTTCATATCTACGTCACAAAACATTCGCAAAAATAAGGCTCAACGGTATAAGTCTGGAGGTGAATTAGGAAGCAAAAGCATGGCTATAAGATTCGCTGTAAAGAAGTATAAGTAAAAACTCTTCAACGAACACTAAGGCTGTATATTGTAGTATGTCCTGTATATAAATATTTTTACTCCATATATAGATAAGTGTTATAATAACGTATAAATGAAGTGGTGGGAAAGCAAATGAAAACATTCAAGCACCTAGCAGCTTTTGTACAGGATTTTCAAGCTAAAACAATGTTATTAAATACTTGTTGTTAGGCGGGTATAGAGATGCCTTGGTTAGGTTTTCATTTGCTTTCCTCCTGTTATTATACATTGAAAACGTTCTGTCATGATCATCAGCCATATATGTATGTATGTATGTATTTATGTATGTATGTATATATATTAATATATACCCTAGATAGATAGATAGATAGATAGGTAGATATATATATATATATATATATATATATATATATATATATATATATATATATATGCAATAGATTCACCATGGGGGAAGCGTAGTCTCAATATGAAGATAAACACCAACGTAATCAGGAACATCTTTAATATATTGATGTTTCGACAACTCGTTTGTCATTTTCAAACCTATAGGAAATACAATAAAATCAAAGTAAACACCATGTCTATGATAAAAATACGAAAACTAAAGTAAAAAACCAAAGTAAAACACCATGTCTTCACTTGTATTTTATTAGACATGATGTTTTACTTTGTTTTTTTACTTTAGTTTTCGTATTTTTATCATAGACATGGTGTTTACTTTGATTTTATTGTATTTCCTATAGTTTTGAAAATGACAAACGAGTTGTCGAAACGTCACCAGTTTATTAAAGATGTTCCTGATTACGTTGGTGTTTATATATATATATATATATATATATATATATATATATATATATATATATATATATATAGATATATATATATATATATATATATATAGAAGACCTGTACCGAAATAAAAGGCTAGGGGGTTGATATTTGTACTTTTAGTATTTTCATACTCTCGGTCGGTGACGTTTAGATGCAAGGTGGCGCCCAGTGCAGCGGTTGACCAAACTCTTCCTACTCTATGGCGCTGTATGAAGGGGCCCGCACAGCTTGCTAGCAGAGTGGGCCACACAGTTCAGTTCTGTGAGTTCGTCAGAGAGCAACAAATGGAGCATGTTGTGTCTGTATGCATGGCAATTCAGTTCAATTTAGTTAGTGAGACAGGGAGTAGTGTGCGACTGCGAGTCAGAGCCAGCCAGACAGTGAGAGTCAGAGTCAGTATTGGGCATGTAGTGAACAGTGAGTCAGTGTCGGATGGACAGTGATACTGGGTCAGTGACAGGCAGTGACAAAGACAGTGAGAGCTAATCAGTGAAGCACAAGAACAGTCACTCAGAGAGTCAGTGAGAGTCATTTCAGTCAGTAAACAAACAGTGATTAGAGTGAGGTAGCGAGGGAGAGAGAATACTATGTGTTTTACCAGTGTACATACACACTTCACCACAACTTATGTTCCTACATTGAGAATACATAGTGTAATTTGATACATAGTTGTGGTAGATCTTCTAATGTGGTTTCGGAGAAACCTATTATATCAATTTTTATATTTATGCAGTCAACATCTTGCACTAAAAAGTTGTTAAGGTTGGATGGAATACTTCGAGTATTCATAAATATGACTGATAATAAGGAACCTTGGGCGTGTGGTTCATATGAGAGCCCGCCCGACTCAAAAACAGTACTGAGATTCAGGAACAGAGGTTAAATGGTTCAGAACAGAATCCGGATCATAATCTTTACCAGAGTTATTCTGCACTGGCCACAAATGACATTGAAGCTCATTATCATTTAATACATGGAATGGAAAAATATTGTCATGATTGTGAGTAAATATCATTGCGGTTAATTATAATTGAGATAATATAAAAGGGAATTAGAATAAAGAGATCATTAGTGGACAGTGGAATTATTTACTAGTGTCTGGAGGGCGGAGAGTCATCTTGCCTGCATTATTATGTGCTTTAGGTGTAACTTGGTTAGTAGCAGAATGAGATTTTTGTTGGCGTGAGAATGTGCTGGTGTAACTCTCAGATGCCATAGCGGAGGCGGGGGAAGTGGTGGTGGGGGAAGGTGGGGTGCTGGTAGATGTTACCCACAGAGGTGGTGATGGGGGCTTGGCAGCATTGGTAGTCAAGGTCGGGGCGCTGATTGAGGTGGTAGCAGTCATTACATCCATGTCTGAAGCAGTGGTGATAGCCACGGTTGAAAAAGATGAAGAGATAGCTGTGCTTACTGGTGTGATGCTGGTTGATTCCACTTCCGTCACTATGATAGTAGTAGTTGCAGTATTAGTAGCTGTAGTAGTGGTAGTCTGCTTTGAGTGGACAGATGTAACAGAAGCCGAGCTGAAGGGAGTTTGCCGAGATGAAGATTCTGCAGCATCTTTCTTGGGTGCTGTGGTTGAATCTTTCTCTCGCACTACCAGGTTCGATCCAATAAACTAGGCCAACTTGTCAGTTCTCTAGCCTTCTTCAGTTCTGGAATTCGGTTCCTCTTTGTTTGCTGAGAATTTGGGCAGAGGTCTTCGTTGATATATATTTGTGTTCCACGCAAGCTGCCTACATTTCTCAGGACAGCATCCCTATCACTATAGCAAGTGAACCGCACAAGAATGGGTCTACAGTACAGTAGGTCGACCTACTCGATGGGACCCCATGCGATGAGCTTGCTGCACGGACACATCAGACATATCCATTTTCTCATTTAGGAAGTTCTTTACTTTTACGCAGGTTTGCTCCCATGTCTTCCACACATCTTCTGGCAGACCATCAATTTTCATATTGTTTTGCCTAGAATTATATATTTCGTCGCATCATGTAGTGAGATGGTTTGACTGATTTCATATAGCAGTTATCTCTTCTTGAAGTGTTCGAAACTGACATTGATCTTCAGAAGATTTTGTTGCAGATTCTTTATAATGGCTTTTAAATCGTCAACTTCAGCCTGACTGAACCCTAAGCTTGTTTTCAGAGATTCATTTGTCTTGGTTAGATTGTCAAATTTGGTACTCACTGATCCATTATTAATTTCAGCGAACTCCCATAGGTCTTGCGTTTCAGTTAATATGGCTTCACGATCCATTGTGAATCAAAAGCAGTCAGTGACATCACAGTTTGTTTTCTTTGATAGCCCCCACGCCCGCGCAGTAGGAAGCAGAGCGACTCATTTAATTGCTCCAAAAGTCACTAATGCAAATATAACACGAAGTCACTATATCACTCCAATGTTCACTAGGCACTCACAAAGTTTGTAGAGAATATCCAGTTCAGCAGTTGATTCGGTGATGTTAATATTTGCGAAAAACTGGGAACAACTTTTTCCCTGGTGAGAGAAAGAAAACATGAGAAAGTAAATATTTTAGCTCAATTATTCTTTTGTTATTGTTCATTTACTTCATCAGCAATGTTGAAAGTTTACACCAAGATGAAATTACGATTATAGGTGTTAACCTGAGGCATCCCATCGACATATGGGTACATTGCAACATTTTGCATTTGCCAGTCCTGTCGACGTACTGGTATGTCACGCAATTGCTAGGTTCATAATTTGCACAATTTTTAATTTTCGCGCATGATTTTTCGTACGTATACACGGGACACCTTCCTCTATTCATCTACAAGATGCCAAGCAGGGACAATGCCTTACACCGCATAACCTCCCCACTCCCTGCAAGCCATTGTCTCGGCAATTCACATGTTACCAGTGACCTGGCCAATAAAGACATTCAGGGCCAGAGTGATTCCCCAATCGATGACAATGTGGAGGACAAAGTTTACATGGCATTAGAGGAAGAAACGGTCAGAAATGATGATCAGGTAATGTGGCAAAAGAAGGTCAGGTATGGTGATGAGTTAGTGAGTGAAACAATGCTTATAATGCCTATATTACTGTTTGAAAACCAATATACTCTCGTACTACATATAAATTCGTACCAAGTAAATAAATAAATACCGTTTATGAGTGGTCTGAAATAGTTACCCTCCCATAGAACTCGTTTTCATTGGTGCAACCCTGTTAGAAAACCCAGTCAGGTAAGGAGGTACTTCTACCTGCATCGAGTATTTTAAACCTCGGGTGAGCGATTTCTCTATGAAATTTTCGATGTTTCTCACCAAAAGTGGAGGTTTTAGCCCAAATTTTTTTTTTCGAAAATACCTCGGGATTGGGGGGTGTCGGAGGTGCGAAATAGCTCGGGACATGACGGGTTAAATGCTTGTTCACCCAGCACGTGCTCACAAAGTGCACTTTACTGGTAAGAATGCATTTGATTCAGTTGAAAGCCATTTCAGTGCTCATATTAGAAGTCGACTTAATAAGTATAGAACTTCTAATTTCAAGTTTAAAACGTTCACGGTGTGTAAGAAAATGATTATTCATTCCAGACTAGGTCACTGGGGATACGAGGCCTGCACCATACTGTTATGGTCTTAATGTCAGCTTTCATGTAAACGTTAAGGTTAAGATAATGTTTATTAACGTTTCGTTCATCATTTCCTTGGCATTTTCCATGACAGTTCCAATACTGCATGGTGGTTCTTCCTCCCAGATTCCTGCAGAAGAAATTGATGGACAGTGGAGTTTTTTTTTTCTTGTCTTAGATTTCTAGAAATACTGTTTCGAAAGACCCAATGAGTATATAGCACTTTTTGTTTTCCTCTGTTTGCTACACCTGAATAAACAAATAAAACTATTTGAATTAAGCACACCAATAAACGATACTGAACTTAATACCTAACGATCGGTAAAAGAAACCTCTGATCTAGTACCTGCCATATTCGACGGGGTTATGTTGGAGATGCAGCAGGAGCCGGGCCAGGTCCTTTGGGTGATAGTGACGAGCATTGAT
Source organism: Coenobita brevimanus (assembly GCF_032717465.1). Taxonomy (NCBI): domain Eukaryota; kingdom Metazoa; phylum Arthropoda; class Malacostraca; order Decapoda; family Coenobitidae; genus Coenobita; species Coenobita brevimanus. The sequence goes on along the minus strand of NC_137019.1, from coordinate 24,864,737 downwards.
ATAGGAGTGGGGAGGCAGGTACATATCGTAGTCAGAACCTGTAGATAAAGGAGGAAGGTATAGCCTACTCATGTTGTGGATCAGAATCAAACGTGAATGCACTCATCCCTCAGCACACACACACACACACACACACACACACACACACACAGTACTAACCTCCCCACACAACAGGGACCAGATTGAAGACGAGAGGGTTGTAGAGCTTTTCAGTGATGTAGTCGTCACAGATGCTGTTCTCCATTGACAGATAGAACGAGTAGTTAGTGCTCAATACATTCCTCCAGCATGGCTCATTTAAGGGCCCTGCAGGTCGGCACACTTGTGTCCCACATCTCCCATACCTGTGGGGGAGCGAAACGTTTAGAGAACAAAAATAATTAAAAATGCCAGGTCTCCAATCCACCTACACTCCAAGTACTGGGTTCCGAGCATTAAAGCACAGCAGGGAAAAGTCAACAATTATATACCTATCTGAAGTAAAAATGTTGCAAATACACAATTCGAGAATGAACATCGTCAAGGAGGACCCAGATATTGATGGGGTGGGTGGGGGGGGGGGGCTGGAGCACCATGATTTCTTGCCATGAGTGTTTGAGACAAAGAAAAACACACAATCAAACAAAATAATTATATTTATCACTATACCTTTCCCTCTTCCACAGACTGGACAGAAAAACAAGCTCCTTATTAAGTGTGTACAAGTATATGAACAAGAGATGGGATTCGGACAAACCATCCCATCTTGAGAATCCCCTCACGAGTAGCACACACCTGAAGGAAACCCAACAGATTTGTTGACAAAATTGGCTGTCATGTTCAAACCTTTAACCACTGAAGCATCTGTAACGAGCTGGGATGACACCATTGAAATTCCTCTACAGTTGTTGCAAACAATGGCTCTTCTCCATTCCACTGGTATTGCTCCCGCGTCCAAAGCATCATTTATAATTTCTCTCAATCAAACTATTCCAGTCTCTCCAAGAGCCTTAATAATTTCCACTGGCGACCCATCCTTTCCCTTCACTTTGCCATGTTTCATTTTACCAATAGCACTTCTTACCTCCTCAACACTTATGTCATCTTCATACTCCTGTAGGTTTTGTTCTTGGATTTCTTCCGTATCCTCATTATCATTTAAATCCCCTGCATTTAGCAATCTTGACAATGACTTCTCCATCTCTCCGATATATCTTCTGATCTTGTTAATAGATTAGTTCCTTGTTCACTTTTTACTGCATATGTAACTTCGGTATTTCATTTTCTATAGTTCCTTGCTGTGCTGTATAATAGTTTTCTTGTCTCTTTCACATCTCTACTCAGGTCTTCCCCTATACGTTGCCAGACTTCTGTTTTTGTGCTCCTCTATATTTTCAGCCTGATTTCTTAGCTCTACATAGTTAAGCCTGTCTTCTTGCAGTCCTGTTTTCTTCCTCTTCCAAAAAGCTTTCATCTTTGCTTTCACTGCTTGGTCCACTTCATCTGTCCACCAGGCAGTGCTTTTCTTTACAGTGTTTCCACTAACTTTAGCCTGTATCACTTCCTCAGCAGTCATTTTAAAAGCATCTTTTAAAGTTTTTCCATTTGCTCTTGATGTTACTATTTCCTTCGTTTTTTATTTTTTATTTAACTTTGCATCTAAGTTGTTCGACATATTCTCTATTTTTAAGGTTTTCGAGTATAAACCTCCTTCTTTTCTTTTTACTTTCAATTTTTGGTACCTGTACACTTATTTTCACCAGTGCAAGAAATAATTCGTATGTGGACGAAAAGTTAAATGTCGTCACTTTTTACCTTTTTTCCTCCCTCCAGTATTCTGCTTCCCAACCTTCCTGCCATTTTCCTTAACTTTCGGAAAAGTCAGAAAAAAAAAAAAAAAACAGCCCTGGATATCTACCTTACAAGACAAAAACAGATGGGAAAAAATAGCGATGGAAACAGAAAATGTGCCATAAAATTTAGGGAAAAAAAAAAAAAAAAAAAAGGAAAGAGGGCCAAATACAAACACATATCAACCACACTAGTTTTATTGTCTAATATTATAACCCCAATTAAATCCCTTTAAATTACAGGATAGAAGTATTGTCACCACTTGGATCCTCTGACCACAATCTCAGCAAAGCCTCATTAGTTAGCCCTCCAAACCTTCCAATTCTGAACCGTTAGGGTGACCCGATGGCATTTTGTTAGGGCAAACTCGGATGGATTTAGAAATTATCTTGCTGAAATTCCATGGCAGTCTTTCTTCTCTAGTGATTTCAATTGTACCCGGTCCCACATTAATTACTTTATATTAACCGGTATGGATTTATTCATACCAAGTCAACAGTTCACCAAAAGATCGAACTCTTCAAAATGGTTTGATAGCTCTTGCGCCAGAGTAACGGCCCAAAAAGTCATTATCATATAATTTTTACTTAAAAAAAAAAAAATGAATCACTCCGTCAATTTAAAAGTGCTAGAAACCCTGCAAAAACTTTAATAAATCTCGCTAATTGAAACTTTCTTCAAAACTAAGAATCAAAACTACTTAACAATCCGAAAGACAACAGAAATTCTGGTCAACTCTCAATTCTTTCAATAATACCCTTAACAAGTCATCATCCATTCACCCACTAAAATCTTCAGACGGTAACATTACTGTACAAATGGTAAAGCGAATATACTTGCCAGTACATTTGCCGGAAGTCAGCCAGAACGTCCCAGTACTAGAAATTGACTCTCCTGAAATTGTTCCCTTAAAATTCTGACTAGATACGTAATATCCATCCTAGACAATTTATCAACCAACAAAGCTCCAGGCCCAGATGGAATTCCTCCAATTCCTCTGAAAAAGTGCTCCCCAGAGCTTGCCTCTGTTCTGGCTAAATTATTCAGACTATGCATACGTACTTCTTCATTCCCCGATTCATTGAAAGAAACCAATATCCACCCAATTCCAAAGAAAGGAAGAGCCTCTAACCCCTCTGATAATTAGGCCTATAGATCAATAACTATAACATCTTCCTTTGGTAAAGTATTTGAAATTGTAATCAATAGGCACATAGACACCTTCAGTCCAACAAAATTATTGGTAGAGAACATGATATTCACCACGAAAGTTACACCATTGATATACTCAATCTCATGACTCATACCATCCATCAATTAATTGACCAACACGGAGACACTCATGCAGTAGCCCTTGATATTTCTAAAGCTTTCAACAGAGTGTGGCACAGTTTCCTGCCATCCAAGCTCCCTTGCTATGGACTAACGTCTTTTCTTCACTGTCTTCCTCATATCTCAGTGACAGAAAAATAAGAGTAAAAGTAGATTATGTATATTCCAATTTCCACCCAATTAACGCCAGCATGCCACAAGGACCAGTTCTGGCGCCAACCTTATTCGTAGTTCATATTAATGAACTCTTGTCTGTCACCCACAATCCCATCCATTCAGAGGCAGATGACTCAACACCTCACAGTTCAATCACGCTCAAACACCTTTTTACAAAGTTTAATATCTCTTAACTTTCAACTCAGTGCAACCATCTCCATAAATCAAGACTCATGGGGACAAAATAGACTAGTCTCATTTAATGCTAGTAAAACCAAGTATATACAATTTACTAATAGACAGATATTGCCAGATTCGTATATTACCTTCAGTGCTACTAATATTCCCATCTCCAAAAGTGTTGAAATTCTCGGTGTTTCACTTAACAATGCCCTCAACTGGACCTTTCATGTCAGATCACTTGCTAAAACCACCTCAAAGAAACTTGGATTATTGTACAGAGTCCTTAACTTCTTCACTGAAGAGCAGTTAGCTATAATTTATCAGTCATGTGCACTCTCAGCTAGAATATTGCTCACCCTTGTGTAATGGATGTGGAGAGGTTGCACTAAAACAACTAGACAAATTTCAGAACAAAGCTGTTGGAATTATTAATAACCCTGCTATTACTAGTAAACTACCTCCCCTACAAGTAAGAAGTAATGTTGCCTTCCTTGCATTATTTTACAGATACTTTTGTGGTAAATGCTCAGACGAAGTTGCGTCTATCGTGCCACTTCCCCATGCCTTCCCTTATGTTACACAGGTATCTGGTAGCGCTCATGACTGGAATGTCACACACCCATGTTGCAGAACTTCTATCGGAATTCTTTTATTCCCCGAACTGCATCTCTCTGGAACTCGCTTTCACGGAGTTGTTTCCCCCCAAACTTCAACCTACAGCTGTTCAAGTCCAACTGTGACAGATTTTTTATGAATGGAAGACGCCAGTAATGTGGTGTATGGATTATTTTTTTAATTCATTTGTTTTTCCTTGCTGTGTTTTATATACGATATATATATATATATATATATATATATATATATATATATATATATATATATATATATATAGAGAGAGAGAGAGAGAGAGAGAGAGAGAGATAGAGATCAAGCATGTTAATAAGTGAATAAGTATGTGATGTTCATTCATTGATTCATTGCCAGACGCCATGTATCCCAAACGGGGTGGCCAAGGGCTTAGAGTTAATTGTTTTACAGGGAGGGGCACTAATCCTCCACCAACCCCACTTGACACGTAGGGAGAACGTTATGCCAACAGCATCTGGTGTTCCCAGGCGGTCACCCATCCAAGTACTAACCAGACCCAACACTGTAACAACTTGCTAGATTCAACCACACTCAAGTTGGGAATATTACACACACACACACACACACACACACACACTCTGAATGCAGAAAATCACACATGTACACCTAATTGCACACGAACATTTGTTTTCACAAATTTCCATAACAGCATTTTAGTGTAGTACATCACATATGTAAGCAACGTATGTGATGTACTACACTAAAAGGCTGTTATGGAAATTTGTGAAAACAAATGTTCGTGTGCAATTAGGTGTACATGTGTGTGTGTGTGTGTGTGTGTGTGTGTGTGTGTGTGTGTGTGTGTGTCTATTATTCCCAACTTGAGTGTGGTTGAATCTAGCAAGTTGTTACAGTGTTTAATGTATTGTTGAAAAGCGAGATTTGCTCGTTAGGAAGTACTGGAAGGTTCTCAGTAATTCTCGTAGTTCAGTTATGAGTCAGAGTTGCCAGTTAACATGCTGTTTGGGAGCGGAGGTATTTTGTAAGTTGTACTATAATTTCTGTGCTCTTTTTCTCCATAATGTTTTATTTATGTGATTGTTAAAATCTGTAATTTCATCTCAGTGTGTATGCTAAATAATTTAGACTTATGCAGCGTAAGAAAACTATGGATATTTGGGATGTCTCCAAGCTGGTAACTGTTGTTTCTCCGAGAACGTAGTAGATCATTCTATTATATAGGAAGCTTATATAAGGTTAGGGAATGGACTAGAGGAGTTTTAGTTCAGTTTGAGTTTAATTCAGTGACTGTACAGTGTCTGTCCAGTGTCGGTGTAGATTATATACCTCCAGTACTTGTGAAAAGAGTGAAGTGTACTTGGCAAGCATTAAATGTAACTATTTGGTAAATAAAGACAATGAACGTGCGAAGCCCGTGTTTGTTTACGACACCTGAGCTGATCTTGTGTACTGTACATTTAAAGGCAGACCCTGCGAAGAACGACTCACTGGGTGACGTCCTTCCTAGAACTACCTCTGTTGGAGCCCGTGGCAGTGTCGAACAGGGACGTAACAAGTGGTGTCAGGAATTGGGACAGAAAGTGCTGCAGGGAATATAATTTTCGACATGAAAGTGAAAGGTGTACAGACGAGAAGCTAATCTAGGCAGGAGGAGGTGTCATTGGCTGCAATCATGAAGTTTCTGCAAGCAGAAAGTAAACAACTACGAGAACAAATTCAAGGACAGAAAGAACTCAGTGTACAACTACAGGGACAAAGTGTACAACAACAAGCACAGAATGAAGGACAGAAAGAACTCAAAGAACAATTACAAGCACAGAATGAAGGACAGAAAGAACTCAAAGAACAATTACAAGCACAGAATGAAGGACAGAAAGAACTCAAAGAACAATTACAAGCACAGAATGAAGGACAGAAAGAACTCAAAGGATAACTAGGCTAGGCCTATCTATCTATCTATTGCCAGACGCCTTAATCCCGTACGGGGTGGCCACAAAAAAATCGCCTCCACGTCGCCTTGGCCCCAGCCATTTCACTGCACTGCTCCCAACTCACCCCCCCCCCTCTCATATACCTCTCCACTCCATCCCTCCATCTCATCCTCGGCCTCCCCCTCCCTCTCCCCCCTCCACCTCACTCACATACACTCTCCTCGTCGATCTCTCACTCTCCAAACTCTTTACATGGCCAAACCACCTCAGTGTGTTCCTCCTAACGCTTCCTATCACATCCACATCCACACCACAACGCTTCTTTCTATCCTCATTTGTCACCCTGTCTCTCCATATGACTCCACAGGCTTCTCTCAAATAACTCATTTCCACTGCTCTCACTCTTGACTTGTGTCTATCCAACAACGTCCAAGCTTCACTTCCACACGTTAGACTTGGTATCACAATACTGTCATATAGTAACTTTTTCACTTCCATGCTCACTTCCCTGTTTCTTATCACTGCTTTCAAGGAACCAGCAACCTTTCTTCCTTGTTGTACCCTTTCAAGCACTTCACCCTCCAAACTTCTATCCTTACTCATCACACTCCCCAAGTACTTAAACGTACTCACATTTTCCATTTCCTCACCATCCAACCTCACTGTACATTCACTGACTACACTTCTCTCAAAGACCATCACTTTACTCTTCCCTACATTCACTTTTAGATTCCGTTTCTTACACACTCTCCCAAACTTAACCACCAAGCCTTGCAGCTCCCCTTCGTCTTCACTCAACAACACAGTATCATCTGCAAACAACAGTACAGGGAGTTTCCAAACACTATCCTCTCTCACTAGGGCCACTCCAACATCCATTGCCCTAACTTGTATCTCTTTTATTACCCCATCCATGTACAGATTGAACAACCATGGAGATATGACACATCCCTGTTTCAACCCAACCTTCAAAGAGAAAAATTCACTCAGTTCACCATCCACATGCATTGCAGCCTTAGCACCAATATACATACTCTTCACAGCATTCAACAACTTCCTATCTACTCCATTATATTCTTAATACTTTTCACAGTCCTTGTCTATCCACCTACAGGGACAAAATGGACAGAAAAAAAATCAGAGAACAATTGCAAGCACAGAATAAGCAACGAGAGGCACAAAGTGAAGAACAAAAAGAACGATATGAACAACTTCAAGAGGTCTTACAGGAGCGACAGAGGGAATTACAACTGAGGATGCAAGGACAGCTAAATGCTTTCATGGGGGAAATGAAGAAACAACAGCAACAGTTGATGGAGGAAGTATACGCTGCTATAGCTATAGTAGTAGAAGAATGAGGTAAGCAATAATGTGATGGAGTGCAGACGGTGTGCAGACAACATGCTGAAGATTAGTGAGGGAATAATGACGGAATGCAGACAGCATGTAGACGACCAACTCAAGCATATAAATGACCAGCTGAAGCACGTAGACAGCCATTTGTAGATAATTAGTAAGAGAATTGAGGCTGTAGAGAAATACTGCTCCGCTGAGCCTGAGATTAGTGTACAGGGAGCATATGAAAAAATAGGACAGTGTATGGCAATCTTGACGAATCCCAAGCATCCTAAGGTAGCATTACAGGATTGAATAATCGGAATGTAGGAGTCTTGTTTCCTGGACTTAATCATAATGACCCAGTTTTTTGGCCCCGAGCCAGTGAAGTGCCTGACTATAATGGGGGTCCAGTTAAAAAGAAACCTCAGGAATTTGATGGCAAACAATCTTGGGAGGCTTACTATGCACAGTCTGAGTTACCTACTGACCAGAATGGTTGGGATGATAGGCAGAGGGCAGTGCAGCTTGCTACTAGCCTTAAGGGTGCTGCATTGGAAATTCTGGGCCAAATGTCAGCAGACGTGAGGAACAGTTATCAGTACTTAGTACAAGTACTGGAGAGCAGATTTTTTTTTTTTTTCTTAATGCAAGGAAGAAAGAAGCAAAGGCCAGGAGCCCGAAAACCGTTCCTTAGAAAAAACAAAACAAAAAAAAAACATTCAAGAATTGTTCATTTCGAGATGCCTGAACACACTGCATTTGAAAGACTGGAGATCAAAGGATGTAGGAAATACAGACAGAGGGAGACAGTTCCAGTGATGACCTGTTCCATAAATGAAGGACTGGGAGTAACGGTTAACTCTTGCATTAGATAGCTGGACAGAAAAAGGATGAGAGTTTGTTGCTACACAGGTGATACGTGCCCGTCGTAGAGGTGGAGGGATGCAGGCAGAAAGTTCAGAGCAGCAGTGACCACTGAAGTAGCAATAGAAATGAGATAAAGATGCAACTGTGCGGTGACGAGACAGAGGTTGAAGGAAGCCAGTAAGAGAAGGAGAGTTGATGAGATGAAAAGCCTTTGACTCCACCCTATTGAAAAGAGCTGTATGTGTGGAGCCTCCCCACACATGAGAGTTGTACTCTACACAGGGGCGAATAAAACTTGTGTATAAAGTCAACTGTGCAGGGGTAAAGAAGGTACAGAGTCAGCTTAGCACACCTAATCTCTTCAAAGCAGATTTTACAAGAGGTGTAATGTGATCTTTCCAAGATAAGTCCCGAGCGAATAAAACCCCAAGCATGTTCAAGGATGACGCAGGATTGAGCTGGATATTATTAAACAATAGTGTGTTTTCCTGTGGAAGATTGTGTCGGGTTGATAGGTGTAAGAACTGAGTCTTTGATGCATTAAAAACAAGATTGTTTTTACCCAAGTCAGAGATACGAACCAAGTCAGATACTAGGTATGCCATAGCCTCATCCTTTGTTCATTGAAGTAACTGCTGAGATGGACGTTGCAGGAACCGAATGGAAAGGTGAAGGGTGGAATCATCAGCATAAGAGTGGATAGGGTTAGATGTACAGCTTAGAAGGTCATTGATGAATAAAAGGAAGAGAGCTGGTGATAGGACAGAGCCCTGAGGAACACCACTGTTGATAGATCTAGGAGAAGAATGACGGCCGTCTACAACAGCAGCTATAGAACAACCAGAAGGGAAGCTATAGATGAAGGCACAGATAGAGGATAGGAACCGTAAGAGGGCAGTTTGAAATTTCAAGATTTATGCCAGACTCGATCGAAATTCTTTGAGATATCAGGTGCAGTAGCAAAGCTTTCGGCAAAGTCCCGAAAGGAGGATGACCAGGAGTCTGAGAGGTAGGTGAGAAGATCGCCAGTGGAGCGTCCCTGACGGAACCCATACCGACGATCAGAAAGAAGATTGTGATAGGAAAGATGCTTTAAAATTTTTCTGTGAAGAATAGATTCAAAAACTTTTGAGACACAGGATGTTAAAGCAAGTGGACGATAGTTAGAGGGTTGGGAACGGTCACCCTTCTTGGGACTGGCTGATTGAGAGCAAACTTCCAGGAAGGAGGATAGATACAAGTTGATAGACAAAGGCGAAAGAGTTTACCTAGGCACGGTGTAAGGACAGAAACACAGTTCTTGAGGACAACAGGAGGGACTTCATCAGGCCCATATGCCTTGTTAGTATTGAGGCCAGTGATGGCAGAAAATACATCAGCTGAAGAAATTTTAATGTCAGCCATGAGGAAGTCAGAGGAGGGGAAGTGATGGGGGAACAGCACCAGTATCGTTTAAGATGGAATTGGAGGAGAAAGTCTGAGCGATGAGATATGGGGCCATGTACCAGACTGAGGTTGAAAGAGCGAGATTCCAGAGCCATGTATGGGCTCGAGGTAAATCCCAACAGCAGTTTGTTCATGACTTGAAGAGTATGGCACACAAGGCATGCCCTGGAGCAGCACCTTAATCTGTTGGCTATTCTTCTGAGAGACCAGTTCATCGATGCTCTTGATGGTGCAGAGTTGAAAGCGCAAGTGACGCAGGCACAACCAAGAAGCACGCAAGAAGCACTAGCCAGGGCTCTAGAATTTGAGTCCTATGTCAGGTCCAGTACGTCCACTTTTCAGGCAGGTCATAGTGCAGGATTCAAGGCATGAATGGGGCAGGTACGTGAAGTGGAAAAGTTTGAAGGAAGTTGCAAGTACTATGAAAAGCCAGGACATAGGAAAGAGGAATGCTACAGGTACAAGAGAGAACAGAAGACCAGAGGAGGTTGCTGGTTCTGAAGTAAGCCAAGACACAATAAAAACGATTGTTAAAAATGGAAGAAGGAGAAAGAACAGAGCAGAAAGTGTGCTGGACATGTGGTGAGGTGGAACACTGCAGTTATGATTGTCCAAATGAGGACTGCAAGAAGAAGACTGCAGAAGATGAAAAGGATGAGGGCGAATTAGTAAAGGCTGTGACAAGATGCAACAACCAGCCAGTTTTTGCAAAGAAGACCCATTACTGAGGAAATGCAAGAGAACCTTGATTGATAGTGTGCAAGAAAATGGAAGAACAGATGGCAAGGAGTGTAGTAAGAATAGGAATTTTAGCAAGAAATGCCACTGCACTGTAGTGCTAGAGTGGCTGCAGTGGAGTACAGTGAGACCATTTCAGGAAGAGGTTTCCAGATTCAGACCTGTGACTAAGAGCTACTGGAGCCAGTGGGACCTTCTTCGTTTGAACAACGGACTACTGGAGCATCAGTGGAAGACTCCCAATGGCCTCAGCAAGTATTGGCAACTGATGGTTTCAAAGAAAATGAGGTCTGAGACCTTGGATGAGTCCCATTACCAGATTATTAGTGAGCACCTAGGAGTGATGAAAACTGTAAGTCAGCAGCAACAGAGGTTCTCCTGGACTGGCATGCAGCAGGATGCTGAAGAGTGGTGTCGGGCCTGTGATGTATGCTGTGCCAAGAAGAGACTCAAGAAACGTAGTTGCGCCCCTCTTCAGCTGTACCAAGTGGATGCACCGATGGACAGGGTCACGGATGACATTGCTGGCCCTCTGCCACACACTGAAATTTAAACCGGTATATATGTGTCACCATGGACTACTTCACAAAGTGGCCAGAAGCCTATGCCATCTCTGATCAAGAGGCTTAGGCCGTTGCTCAGGTGTTGGTTGACTAGTTCTTCTGTTGTTTTGGGATGTCACAAGAGCTGTGTTCAGACCAAGATAGAAACTTTGAGTCTGCTGTGCCCTGTGAGTGCTGCAAGTTACTGGGTATCAGGAAGACCAGGATTACCCCACTAAGGCCACAGTCAGATGGGATGGTGGAGAGAGTCAACTGGACCCTGGGATAAGAACTGGCCAAGTACTGCATAGAGGGATAAGCCGAATGGGATCAGAAATTACCAGTATTGCTGATGGCATATCAGTCTGCATCTCGTAAGTCTACCAGCTACACCCCTGCAAAACTGATGCTGGGCCATCAGTTACATTTACCCGTCAACTTGCTAATGGAAAGGCCACCTGGTGAAGAGCTACCAACAGACACCTCCAGCTATGTGAAGCATCTTCAGGAAAGGCTGGCTGAAGTACATCATCAAGTGCAACAAACTCTAAAGTTTTCAAGCTAAGTGATGAAGTGCAAGTATGATGCCGAGGCAAGTGAGGTGAGCTTCAAGGATGGTGACAAAGTTTGGTTATACAATCCTGAGCGGAAGAAGGGACAGTCACTGAAGCTGCATAGCCCGTGGGACGGGTCGTACACTGTGTTGGATCGCCTATCAGACGTGAAGTGCCATATTCGGTGGGGGGCAGGAAATCTCGCCCAAAGTGGTACACGTGAATCATCTGTGGCAGTGCTATGGGCCAGGACAATACAGCTGGGGTGTCTCCGAGGAATCGTGCTCTCCTGCAGCCGAGGATGTTGAGGAGAAACAAGTAGCTGAAGTGCAAGAGAATGGTGACAGTTTCCCCAAGAGAAGAAGTGCATCAAGAAGTGGACCAAGACATTCCAGGAGGAGTGGACTGTGTGGAGGAGCAGGGACGTCTCTGGATGCGGCATAGGAGAAGGCCTGATAGATTGAAGGATTATTTTGTGTGTATTTAAATGTTTAGTTTGCATTAACCCATACTGCATTGGTCAAAAAAGACGACTGATACCCCTCTATTGTGGCCAATTTTGTTTTTATTTCTTATTTTTGGCTAAATGGGCTTAATACTTCACAGTAATATCCCTGGCACTAATAAAATAAATGACTAAAGCCAGAAAGTTGGTTGAATCGAGTCAGGTTGGTGCCACTCTACAAGTGAAATCTTCGAGGTTACTGAGAGAGCAGAACGGCTGCGAGCTTGTGACCCGATTTTGGATTTTTTTTTCCTGGCTAAATGGGCTTCATACATCAATATAAGATCCCTGGCACTGATAAAAATAATCAAAGCCAGAAAGTTGGTTGAATCGAGTCAGGTTGGTGCTGTTCTACCCCTGAAATCTTCGAGGTTACTGAGAGTTGAGCGTCTGTGAACTTGTGAATCGATTTTGGATTATTTTGTAGGTAAATGGGCTTAATACATCAATAGGAGATTCCTGGCACTAATAAAAGCAATCCCCAAAGTCAGAAAGTAGGTTGAATCAAGTAAGGTTGGTGCCCCTCGACCTCTGAAACGTCAAGGTTACTGAGAGAGCACAGCAATTGTCAGCCTGTGAAGACTCCCTACCTCCCTCACTCCTAAATCGGTGTTGTAAGCGTAGTGGAGAAATGTCTGGAGTTAGCGAGATACGTTATTACCTTCTAATTTACTTCGGTTGCTTGCAATGACTTCTCATTGCTGCAGGACATAGATCTACAGTATGTCACCGGCATTTTTGAAGGGGATATAGATTTACGTCGCTAGCGTGGTATGGGTTAAGGGTTATGTTTGTATACATTGTGTACTTTTGTCGGGATAACCAAGGAGAAGGGCGAGGGTAGTGTTGAGAGGTGGGATTTGCTAGTTAGGCAGTACTGGAAGGTTTTCATTAATTCTCGTAGTTTGGTTACGAGTCAGATTTGGCAGTTAGCCTGCTATTTGGGAGGGGAGATATTTTGTAAGTTGTACGTTAATATTATTTTTGTGCTCTTTTCTTCTAGAATGTTTTATTTATGTGACTGTGAAATTATATAATTTATCTCAGTTTGTATGCTAAATAATTTAGAGTGCTAAGCAGCGTATGAAAACTTTGGATATTTGGGATATCTCTGAGCTGATAACTGTACCTTCACCGAGAACGTAGTATATCACTCTAGTATACAGTATAGGAAGCTTATATAAGGATGAAGGAAGGACTAGAGGAGTTTTAGTTCTGTTTGGTTTTAGTTCAGTGTCAGTTCAGTTTCAGTGCAAATTGTATAGCTCCAGTATTTTTGAAAACAGTGAAATGCAGTTGGCAAGCATTAGGTGTAATAATCTGGTAAATAAAGACAACGAACGTGAGAAGCCTTTGTTTGTTTAAGACGCCTGAGCTGCTCATGTGTACTGTACATTTAAAGGCAGACCCTATGAAGAACGACTCACTGGGTGACATCCTTCCTATACTGAACTACTGCTGTTGAAGCCTGTGGCAGTGTGGAACGAGGAAGTAACAGTATTTTTTACTCATTATGTTCGTTTGTCCCCACGATTCTGGGTTTCTATACGAGTACAACAGCGGAAAAGTGTTTGTAATTCCTCAACTGAAGCGTCTGAAAGGATGTTCTTATTATAAGATAATTAATAATGTGTGTGTATTATATATATATATATATATATATATATATATATATATATATATATATATATATATGGGTGAAAATAGGGGAGAGAGGAAGGAAGAAGAGAGAAAAGAGGAAGGAAGGTGGAGTGGATAGATGTTGGGCTGACCACCTTGTACTTTTTAATTTTTTAATTTTAATTTTATTTTTTTTTTCCTTTGCTTGCTAGTTAGGTTATAGTCTTTGTGTTCATTTTGGGAGGAGGTTCGACATGCACAATGTTTAATAAATGGGGTTAGGGAAGGTCATAATTTTTAGGCTGCTTGGGAACCATTTGTGGAAGGAGAGGTTCCCTTCGTCGATATTACTTTTAAGGTTGGTGTACATATCTATGTTTTGTTCTTCGATTTTTTGCCATATCTTTTTTGCTTGAGTATGTAGCCTAATGTTCAAGGCTTTAGTTTTGGTGTTTTCGTGTACTTGCTCGATGGTTAATGTGTAGGGGCAGTGTTGGTTCGTGGCAAATCTGAGTGCCTTGTTTTGTACTCTCTGGAGATTCTTTAGCTGGGTGTGGCTGAAGGCGTTTGTTGAGATGGGGGGATATTCTAGGATGGGGAGGACCAGAGCTTTAACAAGGCGCGTTTTCATTTGTGTAGGCTTGTTTTTAATTGGTGAAGTCGGCATAATGCTCCTGTTGCCTTTTGTATCCTGTCTTTTGTAATAGCAAGATATCCCCTAGTGTTATTTTTAAGCCCTAGGGTTTTTCCGTCCTCTTTGAATTCCACTATTTCTTGAGACCTCATGGCTTCCTTCTCGTGTTGGCTAGTTGTATTACCGAGACTTTGTTAATATTTGTTCGAATTTTCCATTTTAATTCTTGGAAGTTTATTTTCTCGACATCGAGTTTGGTTCTGGTGTTCATGATGTTCCTTGATTGGCCAGGGTATTGTATAACTTGGGTTATGTCGTCAGCATAGCTGATGTTGATGCCATGTGTAGCTTGAGAGGTGTCGCTTGTGAAGATGGTGAAGAGGGTAGGAGACAGGACACTACCCTGTGGGACACCACAGCCCGAGGCAAAACTGGCGCAAGTGTAGTTTTTTACCTTTATTTTAGCTCTATTGTCGTCTAGAAAGTCACATAAAAGTTGTTCGGTAATAATAGGAAGGTTGAGGTCGAGCATTTTGTATTTCAGGCCTTGATGCCAAACCTTGTCAAAGGCTTTTATGATGTCTCTGAGGACTACATGACACTGGCCTTTGTTTGATTTATTGATAGCAATGTGTTCGGTTGCGATGGCGATTGCATGGGTAGTGCTTCTAGAGAATCGGAATGCATATTGGTTATCGTTGTATAGGTTGTTGTTTTCTAGGTGTAATTGGAGTCTTTTGCTGATTATCCTCTCTAGAATCTTCCCGGGAACTTCCAAGAGTGAGATGGTTCTGTAATTTTCTGCAAGATGAGTGTTTTTATTCTTTGTTGGGATTAATTTTATCGTGGCTTCCTTAAACCTGTCATGGAAGTATCCTGCGGAGACAGACTCATTGAATATTTGTCCTAGGGTTTTTATGGCTGTACTGGGGAGGTTGGACAAAACGGTCTTGTTAAAGACGCTTTCACCTGGGCAAGTCTTTTTCATGTTTTTTATGATGGAAGCAATTTCACCTTTCACAATGGCGGAGGTGATGATTGAATTAGAGTCAAGTCTGGCAGGGTTTGCTAAGTGGTATGGAGTGATTCCGTCCAGGTTGTCATATATAAATTCTCTGATGTTATATTCTTGAATTAGGTTGTTTGGCTCTTCCTCATGCTCTTGGAAGACGGATCTCAGTGTTGCCTATGGGTAGCTACTTTTTCTTTGGAGGAATGTTGTCTGTTGCCCCGAGAGTCTAGTATATAGTGTGGGTCAGGATTAGGGTTACCTGTGAGGAGTTTAATTTTACGCCAGAAGGTGGCGGGGTCTCTGTATATGTTGGCAGTATTTGTAATGGTGAAGAGAGAACCTGTATTTATTACACAGGAAAAATCATCAGAGAAATTACCAATATGCCGGGAATCGAACCCGAGACTCTCAGGTGAGAGCCAGGCAGCATACCACTACACCACGACCAGGTAAAAGTTAACTCACGTTGTCACAATCTTGTAACCAACGGCCCTCCGCCCCCACTGTGGGCATGAAGAGGATGAGTTAACCCCCTGGCACTCGGGCAAGTAGATGAGAGTCTCGGGTTCGATTCCCGGCATATTGGTAATTTCTCTGATTTGTAATGGTGCTGGACCAGTGTGTGTGTTGTGTTCTGTCAGAAAGGATGTGTGTAGTTGGGCCTGGAGTGTTTTGTATTGTCTGAAGTGTGCACGAGTCCAGCCATGTGTTTGGGAGTGAGTTCTAAGAGCATTGTACAGGTTGATTAGGATCTGTGTGTCTCTGCTGTGTCTGGGGTCTGTAATTGTCCTGTGTGTGGTCGTGGAGATATTGTTTCTAATGGCAGATTGGATAATGGTGTACCAGCTCTCTAGGGATTGATCGATTTCCTCCAGGGTACCATTTTCTGGGATGAGAAGGTTTGCAAAAGATATGTCTAGTTCACGTTTGAAGTTGTCCCAAATGGCCTTGGAGAAGTTGGGTCTGGGTGGGATGGGGACGTTTAATGGGGCAGTGGAGATGGAGGCTATAATAGGGATGTGGTTGCTAGTAGTAAGGGGTCCAAGGGCAAAGAGGATGCTGTGGTATGCCGCCAAGTTGCTACGTGCTATGTCTGGGGTGGTGGTGGAGTTGTGTGAGTAGTATGTGGGGATGTGGGGTACTATAAATCTTAATGTAGTGTCAGTGATCAATCTTGCCAGTTGTTTCCCTACAGTGCTCGAGTTTCTGTTCCCTAAGAGGTGGTGTTTAGCATTAAGATCTCCGTTGAAAATATACAGGGGTATTTCTCCTGAAAAGGTTAACAAAGTCTGGGGTTGGTTGGTATTGTCGACTAGGGGGAAGGTATGCTGTTGCTATAATAATTTTGCCTGTATGTGTTTGCATTTCAGCAGTGATCATGTCTGACATGAAGTGATCTAGTATTTTGTATTGTATGTTATTCTTCACTGCTATAGCTGTTCTGTCCATGGGAAGGTTGAGATAATTTCTTTTGTGGGTTGAATAGCCAGGGTTATGTAAAGGGATTTGTGTTGTCGTGCCATGGCTATTTATTAAGATGATGTCTGGGCCTAGGTTTCTGTAAGTGTTAATCAGGCCGAACCTCCTTCCAGGCCAGTTCAGTACATTATGTTGTAGTATTTTCATGTTTGTGTCTCTTGGGTCTAGAGTGGGTGGGCTGTGATGTCCAGGCATGGGGAACCTGACTTTGTTGAAGGTATCTTTCTTCCGTGATATTTAAGGGTCTGATCAGGGGTTGGAAGTTCTCGTATTTTTCAGTGATTATCCTTATTTCAGTGAGTGCTGTGTCTGGGTTCATTATCTGGTTCTGTTTTTAACTAATGCTTTGTTATCCTTGAGGGCTTTGATTAGTTCTCTAGGTTTAAAGTCTTTGTTGAGTTTCCAAATTGTGGGGAGGACTGCCACCTCCACATCCAGGTGAGATTCTTGGTCATCCTCATCATTAACGTCTTCTGAGGGGGTTTGGTGTTTGAGTCACTATCTTCGTCACAATATGTTCTTTCGTTGTTGATTTCGTGTTAATTTTCCTCCTCTAAAACGCGGGCGTCTGATTCGAGGGAGAAAATGGGCAGTGCTGTTGCACCTTCCTGTTCTTCTGTGGGGGTGGTAGCTCTATTGTTCGGTTCTGAGGGACTCGGATTTGAGTTGGTAGGAGGAGAAAGCATTTTTTTTTTCTTTGTTCCTGTTGGAAGAATGGCTTGGATTATTTTGTCTGAAGGGGGGTTGGGAGGCAGTTTCAGTATGGGGAGACCATTTAGAGAACAACTCGCTTCTAGGTTCGAGTTAAAGTTGCCTGGGACTGCAAGTTCAAGTATGTGTGCGTTCATAATTAGCATCGTGTAGTCAGAGAATTTGTCTGTGTTGGGTGTGTGTTATTTGCTTGTGTTGAGTGGATTGGGGCGCTTGTTTGCTTAACAGCTTGTGCAAAATTTGTTCCAGGGCGAACTGTGGCAGGAGTTGTTTTTATGAAATTGTTGTTTTTTACTATTATTCTTTTCTTTTGGGGCATCTCACTGCAGTGGTGCGGTGGTCTCCATTACAGTTGAGGCATATAGTGTGTGTGTGTGTGTGTGTGTGTTGGATCTACATTTCTTCCATGAGTGCTCGGTGGAAGAGCACTCAGAACAGATCGTGTAATCTGTAGGTTTAGGACAGCTGTTCTTTGTGTATGTGTCCAGTGCACAGCATCTCATGCACATGACAACATCGATGAATTTTTCTGTTTCAGTTTGATGTTTGCTAATGCATAAATGTAATAGTTTTAGCCCTTCCAAGGCCTATTGTGCCCCTTTTAGCATCTTCAAATTAATTTTTTTAGGTTGTTTTTCTTGCCGAATTTGTGATCTTGATAACTTTGGCCCAGCTGTTTTTTGTCATTAGCTCCTGTTGAATTTCATCTGAGTGGCAATAAATTATTTCAACAACTTTGGAGCAAATAATGCTTCTGTTTGCATTCATTTCTGGTGGTAACACCGGAATGAAGGCATTTTCGTGGAGGGATTTTTTTTATTTTCGAAGAAAGTAGTTTCTCGGTATCTTCCTACGTGGCAGTGTTGACGATGATGAATTCATTTGATGCCTGTAGTCCATTGATCTTGATGTTGTATGGAGCTACTATTTCTAGGAGCTTAAGTTTGGTTTGGGTTTCTTGGGGGAATCTGTGTTTTATTTTAAGCCTACCCGTTTTTGTTAGTCGTTTGAGCTCTAATAGGCCTTCTGATTGTCCGTCCTACCTAAGCACTTAGGCTTGTACCCTATGCTCCCCCCCTCCCCCCTCTAAAGGGGGTGACCAATTGCAAGGCCGAAGGAGTACCTAAGATCCCTATTCCTATTGGAGTAAAATCCACCCTGGTGATTTCTATATCACCCCCGAATGGGGTCCCCTAGTGCATATAGCCTCGGGGTTCGGCATCGTCCTCACCAGAGCATCTACTGGGCGGGCCTATGAACCAAAGTAGTCTAGGGGAGTTGCCAGATTAGGCAAAGATTGATGGGGCGCAACGATACAGGTTCAGTGTACAGTGAGTTTCTCTTTCAGAATACGAAAGTAAAAAACTCTGAGGGTTAGGGGCAGTGTTTCACTACTACTTGAGAGCAGAGAGCAGTGTGATGTGCTCGGTGCGGTAGCTAGCCGAAGAGTGATGAGTTCATATATATATATATATATATATATATATATATATATATATCAGCTGACATAATAGTAATATGTAATAGCTGACCTGAGAGTTATTACTGCCATAAGAAGCATGGGGCGACGACAAGTGTTGGTACATTAGCTCAGCTGTAAACAACGGATTATTTGTGCTTGAAGAGGTTTTGAATGATTGGAGAGTTTTTATTTGTTTTTCCATACTTTTTATAACCCATATTTTTATTTCATAGATAAGAAAAACAAATCCAAGAGAATATATATATATATATATATATACATTGCGTCATAGCAATTACACCTGTACACAAACAGCCGACATCCTAGGAACACGTTGTGTAAAGAAACTGTGTTGAAGTTTCCTGAATCATGTAAAGTCTTCATGTTATGCACTGATGCTTCCCAAGATGGAGCAGGTTCTGTGCTGATGCAGGAATTCCAGGGTAGGATTTTCCCAGTTGCATATCACAGCTGTAAAAACCCTCCGAGAGTAACAACATCATAGTTGGGACGGAACTTTGAGTGACATGTACTACTTGTAAGGAACAACGTTTATCATGGAGGCTGACCATACGTCACCAACTAGTCTGAGGACTACCAAGACCGCTAATGCAGTCTTATCATAGGCATTGTGCCTATAGTGGATTAACTTTATCTTTAACGAATAAAGGGCAGTGACAATGTAGGAGCTGACCTGACGCGTTGTCAGTTAGCCGATGACTAAACGAAGCATAGGCACATCTGTGAAGTACGGGTTCTGCAGGACATTCCGTACATGTCCCAGATCTACAAAGAAAGGAGAGACCTAAAACCTTGCAAAGGCATACCGAGACTGCATCCAGTATACTTTGTGATGGTAGGCTATTGCTGAAGACAGTCAAGTACAGGACTTTTCACTCCCTTACCGACAGACTTTGTTGCGTCATGTATGAGTCAGGTGTCGAAGTGTGACCTGCCCGAGTTTTGTATTGAGACGCTTTAGTTTTGCATTTATTAGTTTCAAAGTATTAAATGTAGAACTAGGCTTAGGTATTTGATTAGTTCATTAGAAAGTATGAATCATGGCGACCTCAGCATATTGCTTAGTGGAGACCTTACTAGTAGACAGGCCCAGACTATTTGCGGTAATTCCAGTAGTCCTTTAGACTCTCTCTCTCTCTCTCTCTCTCTCTCTCTCTCTCTCTCTCTCCTCCCCCCTCCGACTGCTTACTTTAAATCCAGCATTCTGTTAGCTTTAACGGTACTATAAGGTTTGTGCTGACAGTCATGAGAGAGAGAGAAATAATGTATTGTTACTCTGAGATACTGATGCCACTGATACTTTCCCAGTATATGTTTTCAGTTACAGTTGGCGGAAGTAGCCGTTCCATTTCCTCGTTTCCAATATTAAGCTGCCTGTTGCCGCTGGTACTTCACCTCATCCTCGTCCCTTCGTCGACATATGATCATACCCTCGCTCGCGAAACGAGAGCAAGTACAGTGTTATCCTTACCACGTGTGTGTGTGTGTGTGTGTGTGTGTGTGTGTGTGTGTGTGTTTTCGTTCGTTTTTACTTAATTATATCTTTACTGGAATGAGTCAAGCTCGTACTGTCCCTTGTATTAGACCATTTTTATCATACATATCCTGAAATTAATGAATAGTATTGGGACACACTATTTCATTCGGTAGTGCATTCCACTGATCAATTGCCCTTTTTGGGAAACTGAATTCCCTTACGTCTTTATCGCCTCTTTGTGTGTGTGTGTGTGTGTGTGTGTGTGTGTGTGTGTGTGTAGTTTTTTGCAGTGTCCTCTTGCTGATGCTTCTCCCATAGGTTATGAATTATATTCTTTTATGTTTGTTTTCTCTTTCCCTGAGATGCATTTATATAGAATAATCATGTCTCGTCTTTTCCTTCGCTCTTGTAATGTTGATAGAGTCAATTTCTTAGTCTTTCTTCATAGCTTAGATCTCTTAACCTTGGTACCCATTTCGTACTGGCCCTTTGTACTTTTTTAATCTTATCTACGTGTTTTTTTGAGATGAGGATTCCAGACTACTGATGCATACTCAAGGGTTGGTCTGATGAAAGGTGTTATTATCTATCTCAGCATGTATTCATTTATATATGTGAAAGCAGTGATAAGAAACAGGGACGTGAGCATGGAAGTGAAAAAGTTACTACATGACAGTATTGTGATACCAACTCTAACGTATGGAAGTGAAGCTTGGACGTTGTTGGAAGGACACAAGTCAAGAGCGAGAGCAGTGGAAATGAGTTATTTAAGAGAAGCCTGTGGAGTCACATGGAGAGACAGACTGACAAATGAGGATACAAAGGAGCGTTGTGGTGTGGATGTGGATGTGATAGGAAGCGTTAGGAGAAATACACTGAGGTGGTTTGGCCATGTGGAGAGGATGGAGTGTGAAAGACTGACGAAGAGAGTGTATGTGAGTGAGGTGGAGGGGGGGAAAGGGAGGGGGAGGCCGAGGATGAGATGGAGGGATGGGGTGGAGAGGTATATGAGAGAGAGGGCTGTGAGTTGGGAGCAGGGCAGTGAAATGGCGGGGGACAGGGCGACGTGGAGGCGATTTGTTTGTGGCTACCCCGAACGGGATTGAGGCGTCTGGCAATAGATAGATAGATAGCTATTCTCATATTAGCAAGCAGTGTATACATGTTACATACCTTATCACTGATATGGTCACTCCTAGATCCTTCTCCCTTTCTGATATGTGTAGGGTTGAACTTCCTAACTTACTGTATAATCCCAATCTGGTCGTTTTTCATTTTTACCAAACCTGAATGACACTTGTCCACAATAAATTGCATTTGCCATTTATTGGTCCATTCATGAAGTTTATTTCATTCTTCTGGTACGTCTCTGCATGTATCTGTGTTAGTAATTTTCCTTTGTATTTTTGCATCATCATCAAACATATTTAGATAGCTTCCATTTCCAATGTTACTGTTTATGTCATTTATATATACTACAAACATAACCGGTGCCATCATTGAGCCCTGTGGAACTCCGCTAATCACTTCCCTCCATGATGAGTAATTTCCCCTTAGTACTGTTCTCATTTCCCTTTTTCTGAGAAAATCTTGCATCCAACAGTACAGGTTGCCTTGAATACCTCTTTGACGGTACCGTTTCCACAAAAGTCTTGTGCGGTACTCTGTCAAATGCTTTTTTGAAATCTAAATAGATATTGTCCACCCATCCTTCCCTTTTCTGGAATGTTTCTGTAACTCTATCATAGTAGCTTAATAGTTTAATAACACATGATTTTCCTTTTCTAAAACCGGACTGCCTTTCTGTTATCCTACTGTGTTCTTCTAGATGGTTTACCCAAACTTTTCTTATCAGCTTTTCTGTTATCTTACAACACTGGTCAGGGATACTTGTCGGTAGTTGAGTGGATTCTGTTTATTCCCTTTTTTGAATAGGGGAAGAATATTTGCTTTCTTCCAAATATCAGGTAGTTTTACTTGACCTAAGGATTCCTTGAATATTAAATATAACAGTCTGCTTAACTCTTTTGCAATTTCATGCAGCACCCAACCTGAAATTTCATCAGGACCATATGCCTTTCCTTTGTCTCCTTTACATAAGTCTTCCTGTGCTTCCTTTTCAGATATTTGTATATCTGGTAATATGTGTGGGCATGCATGTTCCATGTCACTTCTTTCAAAATTATTTTTTCTGTAAAAACTGATAGAAAATTTTTACTTAATGCTTCGCAAATGTCTTTCTCTTGTGTATAGATGATCCCCTCGTCTGTAATGGGCTATATTTTATCTTTAACTTTGTTATTGCTTCTGATGTAGCTGTAAAATAGCCTGGGTTGATCACAACTTTTATTTATAACGTCTTCCTCAGACTGTCTTTGAGCTTCCCTCCTTATCCCTGTATAATCATTTCTTGCCATGTTTATAGTTGTTATATGCCCTTTCACTAATGTGTCTTCTGTATCTATTCCGTGACACATCTCTTTTTTCTTTTGATTTTTTACATTCTGTATTAAACCATTTGTTTATTTTCATTTCTGTATTTTTGTGCTAAGGGATGTAATTCTGGACTCATATTTCATTAAAAAAATAACAATTTTCTATATATAATATTTAAGTCTTGTCCTCTAAGCTCCTTTTCCCAATCTCTTTCTAAGAAGTACTTCTTCAGGTCATGGTAGTTGCCCTTTTTGTAGTTTAGGCTCTTTTAGTAACTCTTATTACTGTTAACTATGCCATATGCAATCTTGCAGTTGTAATTTAATGCTCTATGGTCGCTTTTTACCAAATGGAAGGTGATACATTATGTTGTCAATATCATTTTCTGGCCTAGTAAATATTAGATCTAGTATTGATGGATCATCAAGTCCCTTTTTTCTTGTGTTTTCCTTTTTATGCTGTGTTAGGAAAAGCTCCTGCACAAGATCCAGGAGCTTTTGATCCCAACAGCTTCCATGCCTTCTTATATCTAGAGTGTTCCAATTTATATTTGTATTGAAATCTCCAGTCAACATAATTCTTTTAGATTCCTGTTCCATTCTGTGTAGGAGTGTTCTTAAACTCTGAACTGTAACTTCTGCCAGGTCTTCATACTCGCCTCTCTCCCAGGTGTTTGTTTTGGGTGGCATGTATAAATTTGCAACAATTGCTTTCCCTTCAGATGTGTTAATCTCTAATGCAATCATTTCTTCTTGTGAGGGTATATCTAGTTCTAGTTCTTTGACTTGTAGATTTTTCTTTGTTAAGATTATAATACCTCCTTTTCTTAAATTTCTTTCTCTTCTCCATATATTGGATTCCTCTAAGTTTAGGGTATCGTTTGATATCTCGTGGGTTGATTTTGTTTCAGTTAGGCAAATAATATGTGGTTCCATTTCTTTGGTATAATCTTTCATCTTTAATGATTTAGACATCATTCCATCTACATTTGAGTACATCAGCTTAATCATGTTGTTTACATACTTGCCATTGCTTGAGTCTACTGTCATCCTTCTTTTTATTTCATGTTTTTTATGTAACACTTTCGTACCTTTAATCGAATTACTTATTTTAAAAAATCACTCTTCTATTCCTCTGATCTTTCCCTATTCTTTATTTTTGCTTCCTTCCTCTTCACCTTTAGTATTCCCAATTCCTCTTTAGTTAGGAATTTTTTTATCCATACTTTTTAAAATTCCTCTTTTTCCATGAGTTTGTTTGCATTTTTTTAGTATTTCTTCCACAGAGTTCACACTCTGGAAGGTTACTCTCAGGGGCGTTGACTTATTTCTCTCATACTTCCCTAGCACTTTGTGTTCCTCTCTCTCTTTATCACAGATTTCCTCTGATACTTCTTTCAACATATTCATTATAATTATCTGCTATCTCCTTTTTGTCTCTCGAAATTTTGTTTCTTATTTCTTCTTCATCTATACTGGTGATTATTATACATTTGTTGATATCTGCTGAATCTTTGACCCGTTTAGGGTTGTTTTTAACGATTTCTTTCACTTCCTTTCTATTTTTTTTTCTTCAACTTTTTTTTCTCTTTCCTTACTTTCGTCATTTCAGCATAATTAGTTTCTACTTCGTCTTTGCGAATTCTCATTAGTTCGTTCACTTGGGTTATCTTCTTCAATATCACTTGGTCTATTAGACTGCTTGCTTGCCTAATTGCCTCTGTATAATTTCTGAACTCTTCAATAATACTATTACGGTTGACAACTGTAACTGCCATTTCACTAATTTTCCTTCCAGGCGCACCTACCTCAATTGACAGCTCAACTATTGTTGTGTCTCCTTTACTGATTTTTCATTTTCTTCCTTCTGCATGCGTAAGTGCTTTTTAATTCCGTCTATTGATCTTTGAAAAGTTTTCTCCAGTTTATTCACTTTCTCTACTAATTTATTATACTGTATGTTTCCGTTTCAACCACTTCCGGGTAGAAATCATCATCCTGTTTTCTACCTTTATCCCTTTTCTTAACTCCTTCCATATTCACTTTACTAAAGATGGTGCTCATTTTATGATAATTCTTACTTACAAAGATAGCTTCTACGTACAAGTTTGCATCTCCCAACTACCCGCCTTGTGACAGACGACACCCAGGTGATGATGCATTGTATCAGCGGATTCTTGCACTAATTGGATGTATTTTATTATCTGGACAATACTTTGGTTATACTTCCTCTGCTGTGTTAGAACATCACGTAGTTTAACCTAGTAAGAGCCTGACACATATAGGCTAGAGATACTGTTTAGGTTGGCCATTTGTGGCCAATGGTGGCCAGTGTGATGCGAGGTGATGTGACATGCTGCCTCTTCTAGTGTGTGTGTGTGTGTGTGTGTGTGTGTGTGTGTGTGTGTGTGTGTGTGTGTGTGTGTGTGTGTGTGTGTGTGTGTGTGTGTGTGTGTGAACAAAATAACTAAAAAAAGTTATAAGATATTATCTAGATTTGGTGGAGGGGTAGAGGGGGAGCCAAGGATTTGACCTATTGCATTTTAGAACAATAAGTCAAAGGTAAGGATCATACAAAAAGATCAAAGTTTCACCTGGCAAGGTCAACGTAAGCAGATTTCATTCAGTTTAGACCAAACGTGGTGGAAGGGTTGAGGGTAAAGTAAGAACGAAACGGTGTATTATACAGTCAAAGGGAAAGGTCGCAAGGCAAGGTCAGTGTTCGACATGTGTGTGTTTGTGTTAACAAAATAATTAAAATACTTTTGCTCTGGTTCCGAACAAACGATGGAAAAGCTGAGAGTTAGCCACAGGGTTGATGAATAGTTTTAGAGAACGAGGTTGGAGGTCAAGGTCACCTGGAAGTTCAGCTTAAATAGTTATTATCTGATTTAGAGTAAACTTTACGGAAAGGTTCAGGGTAAAGACAGAATAAAGGCATGGCCGTGCACACGGGGGAGGGGGTTGGGGGTTTAACCCCCCATTGGAAAAGAATGAAAAATTCGAATCAAGATAATACTGAAAACGCGACTCATTAAATTAATTAAATCATGCAAAGAATGTTACGAGACAGAAAAAAATAGAAAACGTTTAAAAGTTCTACAGAATACAAGAACGAACTAATTAAACTGTTTCACAAAGGTCCTAGAATGTTTTGTTACTGAAGACAATAAATGCAAAGGTCATGGAAGGTTACTGAAAAAAAAAAAAAGTTTGTAGAACGCTGTGGAAACTTCTAGACTGTTTCATAACGGTATATAAACGGCACTTCTGTTCAGAGTGTATTTGTTACTGTCAGAAATCACCGAGTGAAGAAGTGTTTTCTCTTACTTTTTTTTTTTTTTTTTTTTTTAAATTAGTGAAGGTGTCAAGTAAACGACCGAATTCTTTGTATCACTTCCAAGATTCTGTAAATTCAGCATGTAAATTATAGTGAGTTTGTTTCCTTTCAGCACTTCAGTCTGTTACAGTACCTAAGTTTGCCTTACTGCGCTACATAGTTTAGTGGGTAATTAAGGCACTCCAACCGGATTGAGCCTGTGCAAGCTTACATCCAAAGAATGGTTAGGGTTTATTCCTCATGTAATGCCACTCAAGGATGAGTGAGGCTGGTTTCTCATCTAACTTGCCTAGCTCCGGGCTCCAACGCTTCTCATGGGGCAACACAGGATTAGATGATGAATGAATTAATTAATGAAATAAAAATGAATAAACTGTGTTATGACAATACTTTTTCTTAACCCCCCCCCTTTCAAAAATCCTGCACACGGCCCTGAATAAAATAATTCGATTATGAAGACAATCACTTACATTTCAAGGTCGCAGGGAAAGGTCAAGGTCATGGTCAAATGGCAGGGTCAACTTAAACAGCTTTGATCCGATTTAGATCAAACCTTGTGGAAGGGATTCGATTATGAAAATAATCGGTAGAAGGTCAAGATCACAAGTCATAGTCAAATTTTAGGCTCTCAGAGCACTTGGTGGACGAGTGAGTATAGCACACACTAAATGCTGTTTCTTGTTATTGCTGTATATTATAAGGTATAATTTTTATATTTAGGCCCTTTTACATAATACCTGTCCTACTTACACCGTGTATCACAGTTACCACGTTAAGCAACAGTGCTTTGTGTTAACGTGAATACAATCATCTTTTCACTCAGATGACCCCTCGTACAAAATTTTTCACCATCGTCACTGAGTGTCTTCCTCTAGCTTGCAGTTCTTAACATAAATACTGGCTTTTAACGCTAATTTACTCCAGGGATTTTCTCCTGTAGCAGGACAGTGCATTCACCACAGTGTGAATCTTGTGTGCCTGAGTTACAATGCTTTATTTTTGGTAAAATTTTTCAGAAGAAGAAAAAAATAAAAGTTTTGTGGGCGTGTAATGTAACGAGTTGACATCGCTTCACGATCTTTTCAAAAGCAAAAGTAAAGTACAACAATAGAAGGAATGGTTTTAACGAAAGAAAACTTAGCGGTAATAACATTAGTTTACCACACGCGACCAGTAGCGTCAGTAGTTGACAGACTCATTTCAAAAGCACTAGTAAGAAGAAACGATACTGCTCCTTTATTTAATGAACGTAATTTCTCTGTTAGTTTAATTCAAATCCGGGGACCGCCCGGAGGGAGGGTCAGAGAGGAAAAGATGGTGGTGGGTGTTGGGCAAGGCGGGATAGTTACGTACACCTAGTGAAGATCAGCACTGTATGAAGGGCGGCATGGGAAGAGAGAACATAATTATTTCTCTTGCAAGTATGGTGCTGCCGTAGAAAACGAGTGAGACTGCTGGAAAGCAGTGGTAAATTTAGGTGTGGATGGTGGTCGGGAATGGGGCATAGTGGATGTAATACACTCTACGAAGGTAGACGTTGTTAACTTGATCATTACAGAAGTGGCAATGGCATTTTTCAACATTTCTACAAGACCAAGACGAAGAAGAAGAAAAAACACATAACCCTATCTTATTATCTTAGTATCTATTGTTTCACGAGGCAGGTAAACAGAGGCATTATTTGCAAAACTTTCGAAGAGTATAGATTTGGCAGCAGTTTAATAGCTAATTTATTTCCATATTTACTGTAAAGTTTCCCAAGGGATCATGTTTAAAATAGGCGTCTGTTCAATTCTATTATACTATTAAATTATTCCAGCCAGAAACTGTTATCCCAAACAATTATGAACCAATACTATTTGATAATCATAAAAGACAGACTTTCAGCTGTAATTTAACAGTAATTCTTGGACAGGGGGAGGCGGCTTCATTTCTCAGCGGGAAATAAACCCCTACTAGTAGTTATCACGAGCATTAGAGGTGAATCTCACAGCCCTTCAGTACCCCAATCTTTCAATACAGGTGACCTGACAATGTTCCTTACATCCTTTTGGAGATGAGTCCTCAAAGTACAGGTAAATGATGCCGTTCTTATCAGAGGAGTCGGCAATTTCTTCTCTTCCGCCCCCCCCCCCCAACAGGATTTCTAAGGCAGCTTAGGAATGGTGAATTGGAGGGCATTGTGAGGTCCATGTCTATATTTTGGTTAATTACCGAACAGATCCTGCCAATCATTTGTCGTTGCTGGGAGGGACATAGGATGGAGAGAGTGGGGAAAGGTGAGGTTGATTTTTAAGTGCGGTACGGGTTTCTACATTGCTGTACAAACGCAGATGATTTTCACGTGATTATCAATCACACAGAGAAGAAACTACACACTCCACATACAAGTATGTCACATTTAGCTAGCAAAGGCAAGTTCCATTTCCAGCCAAAGACTACTCTGTCTTCAGCCCACATGATTCCTTCCTACAGAAGCTCCCATTCCAGAACTTCCAAGAGAAACACTCACCTCATCCAAACATTCAGTCCCCATCACAAATGTCATTATATTTACCTCACTCATCTCCTCCCCTACCACCTTACCAATCATTCAAACATCAAGCTTCCCCTCCACCAATGCCGTCGAGGCTAAACGCACCGTCATCACAGACATCAGGATCAACACTATCTCTCCATCTACTGTACATCAACGCACAACCAGTCTCTCCTTCCTCAAACCATGGCCACTGACCTAAATCACTCCATCACTTCTCCCCAGCCTCAGTCTCAGTCACCTTCCCCATAACCAAACCCACAATTCCAGCAACCTCACACCGATGTCCAACCCGTCTTTCCTGCATCGCACCATGGCTCTAGTGACCTTCACCTCCATTTCTACAATTTCACTCAAAACTTCATCCTTCTCTTCTCCTACAGCAGGCTTTTCTTGCCCTCTTCCCTGGAGCCTGGCAACAGTTACGTTATCCACAACTGGGCTAAACTCTTAATGTGTCCTTGTCATGGTAATAGTTTTAAAGAGGCCTCAGACCATGTCCATAACTATTACTGTGCTCGAGGAAACAGTGTATAACTGAAGCGGAGGAGCCTATCAGATTATGCTGGTAATGAGGCACAACATATGTCGGAGATGGGAGGGATCTGAATGTACTGTATCAGAGGAAAAAATAGATTACCTCTCAAGTTGCACCAGTAACCGGCATACGATCATATCCTCACAGCCCGATCCCATTTATATACTCAGACACACTCCTTATACCTGATACATACCCTGGCCTACCCCACTTTTGCTTGACCACACACAGTGAAGGGACACCTAACAGTGCGGAAATACCTAATACAATGACCTAACTTAACCTGACCTACCTCAGTGAGGAGGGACTAACACAGTGAGGGGATACTTACTTGGCCACTGGCAAGTACTTCTGTAGCTCTTTGACGTACTGTTCCCGCCTGGAGCTAGTAGGACAGTGGCTGGACATCCAGGCCACAACATGAGGCCTGTTGACGAAGGAGGACCAGGCAGGGCCCATCACGTCCTGCAGTGTGTGTCCTGCCTTCAGTGCCGCCAGGTACTTCTTCATGGCCTTCCCATGACTGGACATAAGGTTGGGTCGCAGCGGCCTGCAATACATATACTGTACCACCAAATGAATGTGTTCCTCCTTCAGAGGCTTACGTGGCACCAGCCAGAGGACACACACACACACACACACACACACACACACACACGCACGCGCACGCACGCACGCGCGCGCACACACACACACACACACACACACACACACACACACACACACACACACACACACACACACACACACACACACACAGTCTCTTCGCCGCACTGTTGCATCTTTATTTCATTTCCATCGCTACTTCAATGGTCACTGCTCCTCTGAACTGTCTGCTTGCATCCCTTCACCTCTACGACGGGCGCGTAGCACCCGTCCTACAACAAACTCTCATCTCTTTTCTGTCCAGCTCTCTAATACAAGAGTTAACCGTTACTCCCAGTCCTTCATTTATGCAACAGGTCAACTCTGGAACTGTCTCCCTCTGTATTTCCTACTTCCTATGATCTCCAGTCTTTCAAACGCAGTGTGTCCAGGCATCTCGAAATGAACAGATCTTAAATTTGGCTCTTTTTTTGTATTGTTTTTGTTTTTTTCTTGGAAGGAAAGGCTTGCCGGCCCCTGGCCTTTGGTTCCTTCTTCCTTGCATAAAAAAAAGCACACACACACACACACACACACACACACACACACACACACACACACACTGAATTCTTGTCTCCCATTTTTTCTGAAAGCATTAAATATAACAGTGATAAAATTTTCTAGTCTTGAAACAACATTTACAAATGACTGCTGGTTTGATATTTCTCAGTGTAAAACATTTAGACAGGGCTGTAACTTTCCCTCTGTAGGCCTCCTTAAATAGACTGACCTTACTGAGGCTCCCAGAGACAGAAAATACCCGTAGTTGGCAAGAACATCTGACTCTCTGTGGAAAGTCATGGTCCAGTTTATTAATGGATCCATATGATGCACATTTATGCTGTGAACGCGTGACTGGCTGATGGGGCTGGACTGGGATTCCCCATGGACCCACACCCATCTCTGGTGCCACGGACGGGGCGGTGGCGGAAGATTTCGGGGTGAGAAGCTGGAAATGGCAATACTCCTAATCAGATAAATTAAACAGACGTCTGGGAAGAGTAATTATGCAAAAGTAATTGATTTCTCCTGACAAAATGATTTTCGGTCTCTCTCTCTCTCTCTCTCTCTCTCCCTCTCTCTCTCTCTCTCTCTCTCTCTCTCTCTTTCTCATGTATACACGGAAGAAGTGGTAGTCAAGTGATTTGAGAAGTACTTTGTTTTCTGATAGGACGCGAGTTCGATCCCAGGTTGTAACTTTCCCTTTGTAGGCCTCCTTAAATACGACTGACCTTACTGAGGCTCCCAGAGACAGAAAATACCCGTAGTTGGCAAGAACATCTGACTCTCTGTGGAAAGTCATTTCATGATGTGATTTTCGTTAAAACCGACTTTACTGAGCTCTCGGAAGACCCACCGACACACAAACACCCCATTTAATTATATTGAGAAAGCCATAGCGTATCTTGGACATGAACGGTGGGTGTTAGTGCCAATGTAGTGGCATGTGAAGATACAATCGACTCCACTTACAAGCTCTACAAGCGGTGGTGTGTTGGAAGTCAAAGTGATTCAGTACAAGGTCTCCGTTAACCACGCGCGTCTACTGAGCTGGTGCAGTCCCATTATACTGGTCATAATAGGACGACTCCTACTTGTATATCTACAGCCTTCATACTTGGAGATTAATAAGTCATATATAACGTCAGTACATGTGTGTGCATCTTTGCTCACAGTAACGGCTTTGGGGAGGGTGTGGATGTAGAGTGACAGAGGCATGTGGGCCCTGGTTAAATCTCAGTTTAATGAGCCAACCACGAGACTGTCTAGTCACACTGTGATCGAGTATATAATTTACTTTGTATAATACTGTTATCATGTTATAAGCGGTAACACTTTGATATTATTTTCCATAATTACCTCCACCAAGCAGGTTATGTTTTACCTCGCGTTGGTTTGTTTGTCCGTCTATCTGTCTGTCTGTTAGCAGGATTACTCAAAAAGTTAAGAACTGAGTTTGGTTAAATATTGTGGAAGGGTGGGCCTTGAGCCAAGGAATAAATGATTGAAGTTTGGGCAGGATCTGGCTCAGGATCCAGAGTATCCCGCACAATACCTCCAAACGCTCTCAGTGAATTTCAATGAAACTGTTTGAAAAGGGGCACCATGGACCAAGAAAGAAATGATCGAATTATGGGGTTGATCCGGATCCTACATCCACGGAATTACTCAAAAAGTTATGATCGAATTTTGATGAAATTTTGTGGAAGGGTGAGCCATGGGCAAAGGAACACATTATCAAAATCTGGGCCGGATCCGGATCCGGAGTATCCCGCACAATATCTCCAGAATTTCTCGATGAATTTCAATGAAATCTTGTGGAAAGGTGGGCCATGGATCAAGAAAGGATTGATTAAATTTTGGAGTGGATCCAGAACCAGATCCTGATCCTATATCCACAAATCTGGATCCTTTTTAATGGCAATGGCATTGGTGGAGGTATTCACTGATTGAAGGCTTTCTAGTATATTCGTATAATTCTGCCACTGTGGTTGTGCAGTCACTGGTGAGGGGATTGCATTTTATTGTATTGAATTTGTTTAAGCGTGGTGTTCGAAAAATGGAAAAAACTAATCATCTATATCTATCTATCTATGGTGAATCTATATCTATCTGTCTATCTGTATACTGGCATCCAATAATTACGTTCAGTAGTAGCCTACATGATTATATATCAAAATATTTGGATTTTTTACAAGACCATTACACAGAGAGCAAAGAAGTAATATCAGTTTAATTAATTCAATATTTGCTTCTATTCAAATGAAAGTTTTATATAAAAGGTGTGATAAAGAATAATATGATGAAATTTGTTTCTTTCGTGTCCCACAGCAGTCAAATTATGTTAATTATCAAGCACTGTAGCTTTTGAATTAGTGAGAAAATGGTATACCAGCTGTCAAAGATACTGTTTGTCTGACCCTGAAATCCTGATGTAAGCCTTGTGATCACAGCAAGAGAAGAGCTGTTTTCTCTGAATGGACCACCGGCTGTTTTCCTGCTTAAATTTCTATTATGAAAATATAATATGCCATTGCTGATCTTTATACACAACTTGGCAGGTTTTCTGGGTACCGGTATATATTGTCTAAAGGGACGCTTGCCCATTAAAGATGCAAACATCCCATCAATAAATTTCATAATCTCTGAGG
This sequence comes from Coenobita brevimanus, assembly GCF_032717465.1. NCBI lineage: Eukaryota > Metazoa > Arthropoda > Malacostraca > Decapoda > Coenobitidae > Coenobita > Coenobita brevimanus. The sequence continues at coordinate 24,831,644 of NC_137019.1, read as the reverse complement.
GAATATTGCCCCCTTTACAATTTTCAACAAAAATCTCAAACAGGTCTTTGACTGGGTTACACTTATCCAGCAGCTTTCTTGAAGGACGTTTTATTTCGTCATCAAATCGAATGCAACCAGTTTCAGGAGGGATGAACAGTGACCGTGCATTTAGGACTGGCCCTATTGTTCCTTTTCTCATACTGAAGAATTTATGTGAAGGGGTGGGAATGTTCATATTAGCACTTATTCAAGATAAACAGAAAACAAAATGATGAATCAAATATAGATATTTCTGGTTAGTACCATGGGGTGTACGGTTGAAATGCACCGTATACTGAAAATTTCACATATTAGAAATCATTGAATCAATGAAAATAAATGTGTATGGTCGACATCTCACTCTATCGTTGTCATTTACAGTACTTCCCCATTATTGACTGTCATTTTAAAAAAGACTTTTGGTCAAAGAAAGATAATAGATCTTTTAACGTACTGTGCTAGGTATCACCCCATTTGAATAATTGTGGGATTAGCAGCCTTACTGAGCTCGTCCACCTGCTGACCTCCATAAAATTTGACGGTTCAGAAAATCTGCTCCTTGTTCTGGAGAATGTTCCTCACTGTCGGTTCAAGTAAGCCAAGTTCACGTCTAGTGTTTGAGTTACTTTTACCTTGCTTTTTTAAACTATAATTTCATTTATCAGCTTAAGAGTGATCCTATTATTCTTTGATTTATGCGGTAGGCCCATGATGTAACAGGTAAGCAAGAGCGGGTCTTATACAATGCAAAAAACACCAAAATATGCGAGCGCGGAGAGGGCAGACACAGATTTAGTCTTGAGACTTGAGAGATGCCGTGAGGTAGGGAAAGGGCAAGGAAACCGATCAACCATCTGATGGTGGCTTCGGGTACTAATATTTTAAGCGGAAACACAGTTTTCCCCTTGCTTTAAGACGACAGATTCACATTTTAGAATCACATTTCGCATATACAAATTTTTTTCCTGAGTTGAGTTCGCATAATAGGTGTTTCGCATATTGAGATCCCCCATATTATATTGGGAGACCCCACTGTAATGGTATCCCCATCGGGCAAATTGCCTCTATCTCTTACACTGACTGAGATTGAAATGTAGGATTCACAGTGTTTGCACTCCTCACAGATGCAGGAAGGTGCAGTTGCGACAGTAAGAAACGGACAGGGTTAATATTAAAAGTTTTGCCAACAGAGGGCAGGCTAATGGCACAAGCTCACCTCCCACCTTCCCCCTCCAGAGCACTGGTTAGACTGTCGGTAGGATCCAAGGTTTCATGCCTGGCCAGGTGTTCCATTTGTCCTACTTTAATGTGCAGGAGCAAAATTTAATTGACCGTTCCTAACGAAATAATATTGTTACTTCCCCATCCCACACTGATACAGGCTCCAACAACAGATGTTCAGTATAGGAAGGACGTTGCCCAGTGAGTTGTTCTTCCTATGGTTAGCCTTTCGGTGTACAGCATACAAGAGCAGCTCAGGCGTCATAAATAAATACTGTCTTCTTAAGTTCATTGTCCTTATTTTCCAAGTATTTACACTTAATGCTTTCAAACTTCACTGTTTTCACAGTTACCGAAAGTATACAAACTGTAGTAACACTTCACTGACATTCAAATTCAATTGAAAACCGACTAAACTTGCTCTTGTCTCTTCCCAGTCCTTATATAAGCTTCAATTGTTCAAGAATGATCTACATTCTACAAGAGCAATAGTTGCCAACTCAGAGATATCCAAACATGCTTGAGTTTCTTACACTGCACAACACTCTAAATTAATTAGCATACAAACCCAATTTAAATAATATAATTATACAATCACACAAATAAAACATCATAAAGAAACAGAGCACAAAAATTTATGCATAACTTACAACACAGCTACTCTCACAAACAGCAGGCAAACTGGCAACTCTGACTCATAACGGTAAAATACCAGGAACAACGGGAAACGTCGAGAAGTTCCTCAACTACCTAACTGTCAAATCTCGCTTCTTAACGCTACCCCTCCCTATAGTCCTTCCAAAATTTCGAGATCGTTTGGGCGTTGTCCCTCACGGGAATTCCCCTTCGTGCGACGCTGACCAAAACACACCTCTCTGTCTCATGTCAGCTAGTTACCACTTCTAAATGAAATTTATTTACAATATATATATATATAATTCTCTAATAAGAATGTATATTGTAAGAAAATGTCTATTGTTTTTAATAACAACAATGACTTTTTATAAATACCTCAACACTTGGCAACGTTGCTTTCCAACACTGTCACGCTTGTGGGTGAGTCAGTGAGGGTAGGTCAGGTGTCAATCAGCAGGTCACTTCCACCCTGACTGCCATCAAAGATGGAAGCTCCTAACCCTACTACTCGCCCTCGTCTGCTCCACAGTTGAGAAAAAGAACTTATTTACATCGTAAATAAGTATATTTTAGAAGAGAAGGCAAACAAAGGACCTATAATTCATCCCTCAAAAGCTGTTGCTCGAACAGCAAAAAAAAGTATAGACTTTTGATAGAAATAAATCTCCATAATGCAGAGAGAGAGAGAGACAGAGAGACAGACAGAGAGACAGAGAGACAGAGAGACAGACAGACAGACGGACAGACAGACAGACAGACAGAGTCAGGAGGTTTTTCCTCAAATTCTATTAAGTCATAAAACCGTATAGACTTTTTATAGAAATAAATCGCCATAAAATGTTGATTATATGTGCAGAGAGAGAGAGAGAGAGAGAGAGAGAGGTAGTGAGCTGGGAGTGAGGGTTGTCCCATGAGGTTTGTCTCTAATCCGATATTTGGCCCAGTAGAAACTGCGGCAATGTCGCACTTAGGGGAATTTCCATGAGGGACAACGCCTAAACAACCTTGATATTTTGGAAGGACTATATAGTCCTTTGTCGTCCTGACAACACTACACAATATATACAGACATAAACCTTGATCCTAATGGAACATCTAACTATACACAAAATAATCCTTCAACTTATCAGGTCTTCTTCTATGCCACTTCCGATGACGTCCTTGCTCCTCCACACAGTCCATTCCTCCGGGAAGGTCTTGGTCCTCTTAATCACTTCTTCCCTTGGTAACCTGTCACCATCCTCTTACACTTAAGCTCCTTGGTCCTCCTCAACATCCTCGGCTGGGGGAGAGCACGATTCCTCGGAGACATCCCAGCTGTACTGTCCTGGTCCATGGTACTGCCACGGGTGGTTCATGTGTACCACCTTTGGGCAAGACTTCCTGCCTCTCCGAATCCGATACATTATGTTGATAGGCGGTCCAACACAGTGTAAGGCCCGTCCCATAAGCTCTACAGCTTCGGTGACTGTCCTTTCTTTCACTGAGGATTTTATAACCAGACTTGGTCATCATCCTTGAAGTTCACCTCACTTGCCTTGGCATCATATTTGCACTTCAACATCTCTCCGGAAAACTTGAGGGCTCCTCGCACTTATTGATGTACTTCAGCCAGCCTTTCCTGAAAATACTTTGCATAGCTGGAGGTATCTGTAGGCAGCTTTCCACCAGGTGGTCATCCCATTAACAAGTCAATGGGTAACCATAACTCGTGGCTCAACATCAGTTTTTGCAGAGGTGTAGCCGGTAGACTCATGGAATGCAGACCAATATGCCATCAGCAACGCAGGTAATTTCTGGTCCCACTGTTTGTCCCTCTATGCAGTACTTGGCCCGTTCTTGTTCCAGGGTCCAGTTGAATTTCTCCACCATCACATCTGACTGTGGCCTCAGGGGGATTGTCCTAGTCTTCTTGATCCCCAGTAACCTGCAGCACTCACGGAACACAACAGACTCGAAGTTTCTACCCTGGTCTGAATGTAGCTCTCGTGTCAACCCAACATAACAGAAAAACTTGTCAACCAACAGCTGAGCAACAGTTGCAGCCTCTTGATCAGGGATGGCATAGGCTTCTGGCTTTGTGAAGTAGTCCATGGTAATACATATATACCAGTTTCCTCTTTCAGTGAGAGGAAGAGGTCCAGCAATGTCCACTGCGACTCTCCATTGATGCACCCACTTGGTACAGCTGGAGAGGGACGCAACCACGTTTCTTGGGTCCTTTCTTGGCACAACATACATCACAGGTCCGACATCACTCTTCAACATCCTGACGCATGCCAATCCGGTAGAATCTCTGTCGCAGCTGGCCTAGGGTTTCTTCACTCCCAGGTACCCACTAGTGATCTGGGTATGAGACTCATCCAAGATATCGGACCTCATCTTCTTCGGAACCACCAGTTGCCAATATTTGCTGAGGCCATTGGCTATCTCCCACTGATGCTCCAGTTGGCCATTGTTCAAACAAAGAAGGTCCCACTGACCCCATTAGCTCTTGGTTGCAGGGCCTAACCTGGAAGCTTCTTCTCAAGATGGTCGCACTGTACTCTGCTGCAACCAGTCTAGCATCTTCCATCTGCATCTTCTTTATGTTTGCTTCATCCAACGTTGGCCCTGTCACTGCAGTACAGCTGCATTTCTTAGTATGATCGTTTTTACAACACTGCCAGCACTCTGGATCACAAGGCCGATGACTCAGGCTGTCAGCATTGCCATGTACCTGCCCAGAACGGTGCTGCACCTCATAATTGTGCTGGTCTAGCTTCACAAGCCAGCGTGCCAGTTGTCCTTCCAAATTCTTTAGCTTTTTCAGCCACTTGTTGCCACATAGTCTGTCCTGATGATGAAGTTTTACCCATACAGGTAGGGATGGAAGAAATCAAGGCTCTTCATCACTGCCAAGAGCTCCTTATGGGTCACACAGTAGTTCTGCTGTGGTGTGCTGAGCTTCTTCCTGTAATATGCTACCACATACTCTTTTTCAGTCTTCTTCTGACACAGGGCTCCACCAATACCATAGTCACTAGCATCACAGTCCAAGATAAATGGCTGACTCTCATAAGGGTACGGCAATACTGGAGAGCTTGTCAATGCATGCCTGAGTTCTTTGAAGGCCTTCTGAGTCTCTGCAGTCAATGCAAACCTTTGCCTTTTCCCCAACAGCTTGTGTAGAGGTGTAGCTATTGTCACAAAGTCCTTGACAAAACGCTGGTAATAGATACACAAGCCAAGAAAACTCCTTAGCTCCTTCACACAAGTTGGAACTGGCAAGTCTTCCTCAGCTGCCACCTTTTCCAGGTCAGTACGAACGCTGCTTTCGCCTATAATGTGTCCCAGGTACTTTACTTCCTTCTGAAACAATGGCACTTCTTGGGGTTCAGCTTGAGGTGCGCTGCGCAGATTCTGTTGAACACCTCTGACAGCCTATCTAATTCCTGGTCGAAAGTCTGTCCAAACATAAGTACATCGTCCAGATAGATGAGGGCCGTCTTCCAGTGCAGGCCCTCCAGTACGCAACCCATTAGATGCTCAAAAGTAACTGGGGCATTGCATAGGCCAAAAGGCATCACCTTAAACTGCCAAAAACCCCGCCCATTTGAAAAGGCCGTTTTCTTTTAGTCCTTCTCTGCAACCATGACCTGATGATATACTGCCTTCATGTCTAGGGTGGAGAACCACTTAGCACCTGCCAGAGCATCCAGGGTGTCATCAATTCTTTTCAAGGGGTACGCATCCTTCACTGTCACATCATTCAGGGCTCGATAAGCTACACAGCACCTTACTGAGCCATCCTTCTTCCTTACTAGAACCACTGCTGATGCCCAAGGACTGCTGGACTTTTTTATTACCCCTTGACTTTGGAGATTCTCCATCACCTTCCCCATTTCTTGCCATTGAGTTAGCACCATCCTACACGCCAGCTGTTTAATCGGGCAGTGATCCCCGGTGTCTATACTATGCTCCACCAGATCAGTGCACCCCAGGTCTAGGTCTTTGGTGGAGAAGACATCAGCAAACTTCGTTAGCAACTGCTTCAGCTTCAGGACTTGTGAGCCATCAAGGCATTGGCAACTCCTTGAAAATAGGTCTTGTAGGTGGTATGGCACATACCCATCTTCCTTGACTATTCTCCTTTTACAGGCCTTCCTCTGATGCCACTCAGAGTTCACCGCATGGCACAGTCCCACAATTTCTCCCTCATTGATATTCTGTGGCTCACGGGAGAAATTGGCCACCACAATCGGCACTTCATTTGCATCCGTTTCCACCAGTGTTCTCCCCACCATCTCACTGGCCTTCGTCTTCCACCTTACATCAGGCTCCACTACCCCTATACATCTGTCAAATGAGCCACTCACCTTACACTGGAGCAACAGATCTGATTTTGGGGATATCACTGTAGTGCGGAGCGCCCTCACCTTGCCACTGGAACTGGTACATTTCACTGCTGTGACAGGGACTGACCTTCCTCGAACCTTCAGCTTCATGGAGCAGGAGTCTGGCTCACATCCCATGGACATCAGATAGTCCAGACCCAGAAGGCAAGAATCCTCCATGTCGGCCACGTATACTGGAAGAGTAGCATCTTGCCCTGCCACTTCAGTCCGGACATCCAGGGGTCCCCTCAGTTCCGCACGGTGCCCAGTAATGCCACACAGTTGTTCTGATGACTCAGGCAGACACCGATGATGTAACACATCAGGCCTCACAAAAGTCTGCTCTGAGGCCGAATCAATCACCAGGGAACACTTCCTTCCGCCTATCCTTCCGTCTAGTCACACACTGTCAATTGCCATTCTCTTGCATTTTCTCAGTGGTGGGGCTACTTGGGAAAAGCTGGCTGGTGGTTGCCCCTTCACACCAGCCTCCACTAGTTTTCCGCTTCTTTCTGGTCTGCAACCTTGTTCTCATCATCCTTTTTCTTTCTTTGGACACTCAGAACTGAAGTGTCCCAATCACCACATGTCCAACACGCTGTTGTTACAATTGAAGATTTCCCTGCTCTGCTCTGTTCTTGCTCCTTCTTCCATTTGTGACAATCCTCCTTTTTGTGTCCCGGCTTCCTGCAGAACCAGCAGCCTCCTCTGGTCTTCTCCTGTTCCCTCTTCCACTTGTAGCAGTCCTCTTTTCTGCGTCCTGGCTTCTCTTAGTACCAGCAACTTCCCTCAAATTTTTCCGTTTCACATACCTGCCCCTTTCTTGCCTTGAATCCTGCACTATGACCTCCCTGAAAGGTGGATGCACTGGATCTGATGTAGGACTCAAATTCTAGAGTCCTGGCTAGTGCTTTCTGCGTGCTTCCAGGTTGTGCCTGCTTCACTTGCACTTTCAACTCTGCACTATCAAGAGCATTGATGAACCTGTCCCTCAGTTGAATAGCCAACAGGTTAGGTGCTGCTCCAGGGTATGTCTTGTATGCCATACTTTCCAGGTCATGAGCAAGCTGCTGTAGGGATTCTCCTCGAGCCCTTGCTCTGGAATCTCGCTCTGTAAACCTCAGTCTGGTACATGGTTCCATATTTGTGCTCCAGCACTTCTACTAGGGACCAAAAACTGTTCCTCTCCATCACTGACATCTGGCCCAGAATTTCCATTGCAGCATCCTTAACCCGCCCCGTCCCGACGACGTATGGGTACGTCACCACGATTTGCATTTGCCAGTCCCGGCGACGTACCAGTACGTCGTGCAATTGCAAGGTACCTAATTTGCACAATTTTCAATTTTCGTACGTGATTTTCGTATGTACACGGGACACCTTCCTCTATTCCTGTACAAAGATACCAAGCAGGGACAATGCCTTACCTGCATAAGCAACTTCCCCCTCCCTCGCCATTGTCTTGGCAAAGGACCTGTTACCAGTGACCTGGCTATGAAAAGTAAAGTTATTCAGGGCCAGTGATTTCCCCAATCGATGACAATGGAGGACAATGTTTTATAGCATTGAAGAAGAAACGGCGAAATATAATGATCAGGTAGTAGACGAAGCTAGGTCAGGTATGGTGATTAGTTAGTGATGAAACAATGCTTATAATGCCTTTATTACCAACGAAAACCAATATACTGTCATACTACATATACATTCATTACCAAGTAAATAAATAAATACCGTTTATGAGTGGATAAAATAGTTACCCTCCCATAGAACTGGAACCTTTTGGTGCAGCATGTTAGAAAACCCACTCCAGGTAAGGAGGAACTCCTACCTGGATGGAGCACTAAACCTCAGTGAGCAATTTCTCTATGAATTTTCGATGTTTCTCTGTGAAGGTTTTAGCCAAAAAAAAAAAAATCGAAAATACCTCGGGACTGGGGGATGTCGGAGGTGCGGAAAACCTCGGGACGTGACGGGTTAAGGCTTGTAGCAAGCTGCACTGCCCTCTGCCTATCATCCCAACGATTCTGATCCACAAGTAACTCAGACTGTGCATGGTAAGCTTCCCAAGATACTCTACCATCAAATTCCTGAGGTTTCTTTTTAATTGAACCCCCATTATAGCCATGCACATCACTGGTTTGGGGCCTTAAAACTTGGGCATATAATTGAGGCCAGGACTTAAAACTTCTGCATTCTGATTATTCAACCCTGTAATGCTACCTTTAGATGCCTGGGATCCATCAAGATTCACAATACATTTTCTCAGTAATTATCTTCACATGGTCAACTACATGCTTCAACTGGCTATCTACATGCTGTCTGCACTCCATCACTATTTCGTCACTAACTGACCTCAACTGGTCGTCTACATGCTGTTTGCACTCAGTTACATTATTGCTTACCTCATACATCTGCTGCCGTAGCTCAGAGTATACCTCTTCCTTCAATTGTTCCTGTGCTTCCTTCATTTCCCCCATAAAAGCGTCTAGCTGTCCTTGCATCGTCAGTTGTAATTCCACTGCTGTTGCTCCTGTAATGTCTCTTGGAGGCTGTTCCTTCTGTGCTTGCAAATTGTATTTCGTTTCTGAGAGCTCTTTCTGTTTTTCACTTTGGGCCAGTAATTTTTCTTGGAGTTCTTTCTCTGCCTTCACTCTATGCCAGTAATTGTTCTTTGATTTCGTTCCTGAGCTCATTTCTGTTCTTCACGTTTTTTTTTTTATGCGAGGAAGAAGGAACCAAAGGCCATGAGCCCACAATAAAGAGTTTCCCTCCAAGAGAAAAACAAAATACAAAAGAGAGAGCCAAATTCAAGGAATCCATTCCATTTCGAGATGCCTGGACACACTGCGTTTGAAAGACTGGCAACGTCATAGGCAGCAACGGAAATACAGACAGAGGGAGACAGCTCCAGAGTTGACCTGTTTCATACATGAAAGGGCTGGGAGTAATGGTTAACTCTAGCATTCAGAAAGTTGGACAGAAAATGGATGAGAGTTTGCTGCTAGGCATGGGTGCAACGCGCCCGTCGTAGAGGTGGAGGAATGCATGCAGATAGTTCAGAGGAGCAGTGACCATTAAAGTATCGATAGAAAAGAGATAAAGATGCAACAAGTGTGGTGAAGAGACAGAGGTTGAGGAGGGAGTCAGTAAGAGAAGGAGAGTTAATGAGACGAAAAGCCTTTGACTCCACCCTATTGAGGAAAGAGCTGTATGTGGGGAGGCTCCCCACAGCATGAGGGTTGTACTCCACACAGGGGCGGATAAAATCCCTGTATAGAGTCAACAATGGGCTGTGTACTGGGGGAAAGAAAGAACGGAGTCAACTTAGCACACCCAATCTCTTGGAAGCAGGATTTTACACAGAGATGTAAACTATGATCCTTTCACACAGGAATAAGTCCCGAGTAAATGACACCCCAAGCATGTTCAAGGATGATGCAGGATTAAGCTGAATATTATTAAGTAAGTGGGGTATACCTGTGGAAGATTTTGACGGGGTTGATTGGTGTAAAGAACTGAGTCTTAGATGCATTAAAAACAACTTGATTATTTTTACCCCAGTCAGAGATACGAGAGCCAAGTCATGGACATTAGGTGTGCCGTAGCCTCATCCCTTGTTTGTTGAAGTAACTGCTGAGATGGGCGTTGACGGGAACGGCGAATGGAAAGGTGAAGAAGTGGAGTCATCAAGCGTATGAGTGGATAGGGTTAGATGTACAGCTTAGAACAGGGGTCGCCAACCTGCGGCTCAGGAGCCGCATGCGGCTCTTTCAAGACACTTGTGCGGCTCCAAACGCTTCGAACAAATACCGTTTTATCACATTCAAAAAAAGAAATTATATGTAACACTCTTAAGACAATATTTGATTAAAGTTTTATTCCAACTTTGAAAACATATTATAGGAATTTTTAATATGAGATATAAATAGTTTGTAAGCTGAAAATATTAAATATTTAGAGAGAGAGAGAGAGAGAGAACGGTACGTATTCACGCTTGAGGTTTGACTCGTAATCAGTTCTGTCCATTCCCAGACTTCATTGCTGCTGCCCGCAGCACCACTGTTATATCAGTCACTGCTTGAGAGCTCAAGAGTGCGTGTCACTGCAGCTTCATTAACCTCTAACAGTTGCTGTTTTATTTCTCCATTGAGCTAAAAGTGAATAGACTTGTGTTTTGTATGTTAAG